>NW_005871320.1:54257-79339 GCF_000147115.1 Myotis lucifugus
GGGCAATCAAGGAGGGTTGGGGGTCCCCACCCTTTTTCACAAAGAACCCCAGGGCAATTAAGGGGGGTTGGGGGACTCCCCCCCCTTTTAAGGCCCAAGACAGGGGTCATCAGGGGGGTTGGGGGCCCCTTTCCCTCCCGAACCGACCAGGCGATAGAAGTTTGGCCCCCCCCCCGTCAACCCAGAACCCAATCCATCAGAAATTTGACCTTGCCCCCGTCACGCTGATCCCGTCCGGGAAGCTCCGGCCCGCTGATCCCGGTGCTGAAGGCATATTACCCTTTTACTATATAGGATAGAGCCCTGGTTCATGGGTGGGAGCCGGCTGGTTTGCCCTGAAGGGTGTCCTGGGTCAGGGTGGGGGTCCCCACTGGGGTGCCTGGCCAGCCTGGATGAGGGGATGATGGCTGTTTACAGCTGGTCACACACCCTTCAGGGTGGGGGTCCCCACTGGGGTGCCTTGCCAGTCTGGGTGAGGGGCTGAGGGCTGTTTACAGGCTGGTGGGTGACTGAAGCTCCCAACCGCTCCTTTTTTTCTTTTTTTTTTTATTCTGGGCCAGCTTTAGCTCTGAGGCCTCGGCTGCTGAAAGCAGGTATCTGGTTTGTTTGGGTTCTATAATCGAAACACTGTTTCAACTCCAGCTCTGAGATCCCAGCTGGCTGAAAGCAGGTTTCTGGGGTTTTGTTTAGCTTCTATATTTGTAACAATGTTTCAAACTGCAAGCTCAGAGGCCGGCAAGGCAGGCGGGGAACGTTGGAGTCCTCCGTCACTGAAGCAAGCAAGCCTCATGTTCGCTTTCAGCTGCCTGGCTTCCGGCCGCCATCTTGGCTGGCAGTTAATTTGCATATCGCCCTGATTAGCCAATGGGAAGGGTAGCGGAGTGACACCAATTTGCATGTTTCTCTTTTATTAGTGTAGATTATTGCCTATGCTGTACTTACATCCCCATGACTATTCTCTAACTACCAATTTGTAATTCTAATCCCTTCACCTTTTTCACCCAGTCCCTCGACGCCCCCCTCCTACCTGGCAACCATCAAAATGTTCTCTATATCTACATCTCTATTTCTGTTCTGCTTATTTATTTTGTTTTTCAGATTCCACTTATAAGTGAAATCATATGGCATTTGTCTTTCTCTGACTTACTTCACTCAGCACAACATCCTCTAGGTCCATCCATGTTGTTGCAGATGGATGGCAAGATTTCTTTTTTTTTATGGCTGAGTCATATTCCATTATATATATGTACCACATCTTCTTTATCCATTCATTTACTGATGGACACTAAGATTATGTTTATGTCTTGGTTATTATAAATGATACTGCAATAAACATATGGATGCATATGTCTTTTCAATTTTGTGTTTTGGGTCTGTTTGGATAAATACCCAGAAGTGGAATTGCTGGGTCCTTCTTTGTCTCTTGTTAAAACCCTTTTCCAAAGTATATTTTGTCTGATACTATGGCTACCAGATAAAATAGTATTACTACTCCTGCTTTTTTTTAAATTTTGATTTTCATGAAATATTTTTTCCATCCCTTTACTTTCACTTTGCATGTGTGTGTTTTGACCTAAAGTGAGTCTCTTGTAGACAGCATATGTAAGGGTCTTGTTTTGTTATACATTCAGCCACCCTGTGTTTTTAGATTAGAACATTTAATTCATTTGCATTTAAAGTAATTGTTGACAGATATGTATTTATTATCATTTTATTATTCATATTTTTTCAGATCTATTTTATTTTATTTTTTAATTGAATTTATTGGGGTGACATCGGTTCATAAAATTTTAAATTATATAGGTTTCAGGTATACAACGTTAATATATCATGGGTATATTATACTAGAGGCCTGGCACATAAAATTCGTGCACTGGGGGGGGGGGTGTCCCTCAGCTGGCCTGCGCCCTCTCATAGTCTGGGAGCCCTTGGGGGATGTCCAATTGATGGCTTAGACATTTATATAACTTATGAGTACTCATCTGACACCATACATAGTTATTATAATATTATTATAAGCTGGCAGTGGGACACACTTAGTGCTGTCACGGAGACAGGAGAGGCTCCCACCACCGCTGCTGTGCTCACCAGCCATGAGTTCAGCTTCTGGCTGAGCGGCGCTCCCACTGTGGGAGCTCACTGACCACCAGGGGGCAGCTCCTGTGTTGAGCGTCTGTCCCCTGGTGGTCAGTGCACATCATAGTGACCCGTCATTCTGCCATTTGGTCGATTTGCATATTAGCCTTTTATTATATAGGATTGTGTGTTCACCACCACATCAAGTCTTACTCCATAACTATTTATCCTCCTTTTATCCTCTTCTACCTCCCCCCACCCACCTTTCCCTCTGCTAATGGCTGTGTCATGAAATGTGTGTGGGTTTTTTGCTTAATCCCTTCACCTTTTTCACCCAGCCCTGCAAGCCCCTCCCCTCTGATGGCTGTCACTCTGTTCTCTATCTATGAGTCTGTCTCTATTGTGCTTGTTAGTTCATTTCGTTCATTAGATTTCACATATGAGTGAAATCACATGGTACTTGTCTTTCTCTGACTGGCTTATTTCACTTAGCATAATGTTGTCCAAGTCCATCCATGCTGTCGCAAAGGATAAAATTTCCTTCTTTTTTACAGCTGAGTAATATTCCATGTGTAAATGTACCATGGCTTTATTTATTTATTTTTTTGTACCACAGCTTTTTTATCCACTCATCTACTGATGGGCATTTGGGCTGCTTCCAAATCTTGGCTATTGTAAATAACACTATAATGAACATGGAGTGCATATATGCTCTCAAATTAGTGTTTCGGGTTTCTTCAGATATATTTGCAGGAGTGGAATTTTTAATTTTTTGAAGTAACTCCATACTTATTTCCACAGTCTGTATTCCTTTTCTTTCACGATGTATTATAGTTTTCATTACATAGGTTTTTCACATCTTTGGTTACATTTATCCCTCAGTATTTCATTCTTTTTGATGCAATTATAAGTGCAATTGTTTTTAAGATCTCTTTGTGATAGTTTGTTATCAATGTATAGAAATTCCACAGATTTCTGTATCTTTTTTATATCCTGAAACTACTGAATTCATTTATTAGTTCTAACAGTTTTTTTATGAAATCTTTAGGGTTTTCATCTGCAAATAGTGAGTTTTACTTTTTCTGTCCTGATATTGATGCCTTTATTTCTTTTTCAGTGAGAGTGGGCATCCTTGTCTTAGTATTTCTGATCTTAGAGGAAAAGATTTTAGCTATTCTCCATTAATACAATGTCAGCTGTGGGTTTGTTACATATGGTCTCAATTATGTTGAGGTATACTCCCCCTATACCAACTCTGTTGAGAGTTTTTATCATAAATGGATATTGAATTTTATCAAGTGCTTTTCCTGCTCTATTGAGATAATCATGATTTTTATCCTTGTTAATGTGGTGTGTCTTGTTGATTGATTTGCAGATATTGAACCATTCTTACATCTCTCGAATAGAACCCATTTTATTTTAATATATGATTCTTTTAATATATTCTTGAATTTAGTTTGCTAATATTTTGTTGCAGATTTTTGCATCTATGTTCATCAGAGATATTGGCCTATAAATTTCTTTTTTTGTGGTGTTCTTTTTTAAAAATTTAATTATCACCCAAGGAGAAGTTTTTACTGATTATAGAGAGAGGCATGGAGAGGAAGAGAGAGAAAAACATTGATTGGTTGCCTTCCCTTCCTAATATGTGCCCCAACTGGGGATCAAACCTGCAACCCAAGTATATGCCTTGACCAGGAATCAAACCTGAAACCCTTCATTGCACTAGATGATGCTCCAACCAACTGAGCCACACTGGCCAGGGCTGTGGTGTTCTTGTCTGATTTTGTTATTGGTAACCCTGGTCCTGTAAAATGTATTTGGAAGTATTCCCTTCTCTTTAATTTTCTGGAAGAGTTTGATCACTATTTGGTATTAAAGCTTCTTTGAATTTACCAGTGAAGCCAACTGACCCTGGACTTTTGTTTGTTGGGAGGTTTTTGATTGCTGATTCAATCACCTTACTAGTAATTGTTCTCATGTAGGAGGTGATCTGTTGGGCCCAGAAGTGCAGTTTCCCCTGGCCACCAGAGCCCGAAACTTAAGGAGTGTCCCTTGTGTAGTCTGCATGCACACCCATTTATGATAAAAACTCACAGCAAAGTAGAAATAGAGGGAACAAAATTAAACATAATAAAGGCCATATATGACAAATCTACAGCTAACATTATACTCAAAGGGGAAAAACTAAAAGCCTTTACCTAAAGATCAGGAACAAGACTGGAATAGCCACATTTACCACTCTTATAAAACATAATATTGAAACTCTAGCCACAACAGTCAGACAAGAAAAAGAAATAAAAGGCATTCAAATTGGAAAAGAAGAAGTATTGCAGATGACATTATACTATATATAGAGAACCCTAAAGATTCCACCAAAACACTACTAGAAATGATAAATTCAGTAAAGTAGTAAGATACAAAATAAATATTCAGAAATTGGTTGCATTTTTATGCACCAACAATGTACTGTCAGAAAAGGAAACTAAGAAAATAATCTCATTTATAATTGCACCATTAAAATAATATACCTATAAATAAATTTAACCAAAAAGGTAAATGACTGTACATGTAAAATTATAAGACACAAAACAAAAATTGAAGAAGATACAAATAAATGGAAGCATATGCTATGGATATATGGAAGAATTAACATTATTAAAATGCCCATGCTACCTAAAATAATTTATAGATTCAACATGATTTCTATCAAAATACCAATGGCATATTTCACAGAACTAGAACAAATATTCCAAAACTTATATGGAACCACAAAAGATCTCGAGAGCCACAGAAATATTAAAAAAGAAGGAGAAAGTTGAAGGCCATTAGGCTACCTGATATCAAACTATACTACAAGACTTTGGTAATCAAAACAGTATGTGACTGGCATACAAACAGATATGTAGATCAATGAAATAGAATAGACAGCCCAGAAATAAATCCATGCCTATATAATCAATTAATACTTGACAGTAAAGGCAAAAACATAAAAGGGGGCAAAAACAGTCTATTCAATAAATGGTGTTGAGAGAATTGTACAGAAAATGAAACTAAACTACCTTCTTAGACCATATACAAGAATAAACTCAAAATGGATTAAAGACTTTGCCCTGACTGGTTTGGCTCAGTAGATAGAGCGTCGGCCTGCGGACTGAAGGGTCCCAGGTTTGATTCCAGTCAGGGGCATGTGCCTTGGTTGCAGGCGCATCCCCAGAGGAGGGTGTGCAGGGGGCAGCTGATCAATGTTTCTCTCTCGTCGATGTTTCTAACTCTCTATCCCTCTCCCTTCCTCTCTGTAAAAAATCAATAAAATATATTTTAAAAAAAGACTTAAATGTAAGATTGGAAACCATAAAACTCTTAGGAAAAAAACATAGGCAGTTAAATCTTGGACATTTCTCTTAGCAATATTTTTCTGATATATCTCCTTGGGCAAAGGAAACTAAGGAAAAAATAAATAAATGGGACTACATCAAACTAAAAAGTTTTTGCCCAGCAAAGGAAACCATCAACAAAATGAAAAGATAACCTACTGAATGAAAGAAGATATTCACCAATGTTTAATCTGATAAGGTTTTAATGTCCAAAATTTATAAAGAACTCCTACAATTTAACAACAAAACAAACAAACAACCCAATTATAAAATGGGCAAAGGATCTGAATAGACATTTCTCCAAAATGGACATTCAGATGGCCAATAGACATATGAAAAGATGCTCAATGTCACTAATCAGCAGAAAAATGCAAATTAAAACCACAATGAGATATCTCCTTACTCATGTCAGAATGGCTATTATTAATAAATCAGCAAACATAAGTGAAACAAGCCAGTCAATGAAGGAAAAATACCACCTGATCTCACTCATTCATGGATAATAAAGACCATTACAAACTTTCGAACAATAATAGATACAGAGGCAGAGCTGCCTCAAACTGATTGTCAAACTGCAGTGGGAAGACCAGGGAGGGTTGGGGGCCAGGAGGGAGGGGGGTAAGAGATCAACCGAAGGACTTGTATGCATGCATATAAGCATAACTAATGGACATAAGACACTGTGGGGTAAGGGAGGGCAGGGGATTGTCAAGGGCGGGGCGGGGGGGAAGGACACATATGTAATACCCTTTGTAATACTTTTAGCAAAAAAATAAAAATTTTTAAAAAAAAGAAAATACAAAAAAAAATCAGCAAACAACAAGTGAGGCTAAGAAGTGAAGAAAAGGGAACTCTTGTGCGCTGTTGGTGACAATGTAGGTTAGTACAGCCACTATGGTGAACAGTATAGAGAGTCTTCAACAAATTAACTTTATGACCAAGCAATTCCATTTCTGAGTATATATCTAAAGAAATGCAAAGTACTCATTCAAAAAAATATATGCACCTTTGTTCATTGCTGTGTTATTTACAATAGTCAAGATATGAAAGCAACAATGAACAAAATGCTGAGCTATGGATATACAATTGAGTATTACACTGCCATAAAATAGGATGAAATCTTACCATTTGCAATGACATGGATGGAACTATAGGGTATGATGATAAGTGAAATAAATCAGAGAAAGACAATTACCATATGATTCATTAATGTGGAATATAAAGAACAATATAAATGAACAAACAAAACAGAAACAGATGATGGATACAGAGAACAGACTAATGATTGCCAGAGGGGAGGGGTGTTGGAGAACTGAGTGAAAAGGGTGAAGGGATTGAGAAGTACAGATTGGTAGCTACAATATAGTCATGGGGATGTAACGTACAATGTAGAGAATACAGTTAATCCTATATAATAAAACTCTAATATGCAAATTGTCCCCTCAGGTGGTTGTTCAACCAGGAGTTCGACCAGGAGACCAAGAGTTCGACCGCTCGCTGTGACATGCGCTGACCACCAGGGGGCTGTGCGAAACATGGCAGGTGTCGGTGACATGGGCCCCGAAAAGAGCGGGACCATGGTGGGATGGTGGAGCAGGTGAGTGCACAATGACAGCCCAAGGCAGGTGTGAGCAGGGCCTGATCACCCTGCCGATCCCCTGCAGACGGCAACCAGTGGCGGTAGCCAGGGGCAGGACCACTGCCCGGCTCCCAGGCACTGAGAGAGAAAGGGCAAATACCAATCTATATATATAAAAGCCTAAATGATTGACTGACTGAACCACCGGTCAACCTGTCGCTATGACTTGCACTGACCACCCTGCAGGTGCTCCCACAGCCAATCTCCTGCAGGTGACCAACCTCCTGCAGCCCCTCCCCCCAGCAGCCAACCTCCGCGGCCCCTCCCCCCAGTTGGCCAGCCCCAATGGCCCCGATCAGGGCGGCCAGCCAACCGCCCGCAGCCCCTCCCCCCGGTCAACCTCCCGTGGCCCAAATCAGCCCCGATTGCTGGCCAAGCTGAAGGACCCCACCCATGCACGAATTCGTGCACTCTAGTATAAAAATATTTCTTCTAATTATTTTCCTTTCAATGTGCACGAGTCCATGCACGGGGCCACTAGTACTATTATAATAACTACTAGAAGCCCAGTGCAGCAATTCATGTACCAGTGGGGTCCCTTGGCCTGGCCCATGGGGTTGGGCCAAAACCAGCTTTCCGACACCCCCCAAGGGGTCCCGGATTTCGAGAGGGCACAGGCCAGGCCAAGGGACCTCACTGGTGCACGGTCGGGGCCAGGGAGGAACTCAGGAGGTTGGCTAGCCAGGGAGGGCTCCAGGGCATGTCCAGCCCATCTCACTCAGGTCCAATCGGCCAGAACCCAGCAGCAAGCTAACCTACCAGTCAGAGCGTCTGCCCCCTGGTGGTCAGTGCACATCATAGCGAACGGTTGAGCAGCCTTAGCATATCATTAACATATTACACTATGATTGGTTGAACAGATAACTGGACGACTGGACACTTAGCATATTAGGCTTTTATTATACAGGATGTATGGTGCCAGATGGATACTGTAAATATTGGGGGAAATACTTTATGAAGTATATGCTTGACCTAACACTATGCTGTACACCTGTAACTAATACAAAATAATATTGAATGTAAACTGTAATTGAAAAATAAAAAATAATAATCTCAGACTAAAATTTTAGATTATTTCTTGAAATATAGTCATGTCATAGGGAGGAATAGAAAAATAAGTCTAGCTAAATATCTTACCTTATTTGATAGTTGGAGATTAGACACTGATTAATTTTTATTTATTTATTTTTATGAGTTAATAGAATTAATTTTTAAACATTGACATTTCAAATGTGGCTAGTAAAAATTTAAGTACAAGAAATTAAAACATGAAAGCATAATCAATGCAGGTTATAGGCAAAAGGAAAAAAACAAATAACCAAGAAAGCTTAACAAATGAAAAACAAAAAAATATCAGAAATAAGAATAAGCAATAATCACAATAAATTAGTGAGAATTAAATTGAGGATGAAACAAGTGAGTGCTCAAATATTATTTATTTATTCACCTCCCACCCACCCCCACCCCCCAAAAATTGGAGTGAACAAATTAAGATATGTCATTTGAGATAGTAAAATATTTAAATACTAGAGGCCCGGTGCACGAAATTTGTGCACGGGGGGGTGGGGGGGTACCTCAGCCCAGCCTGTACCCTCTCCAATCTGGGACCCCTCGAGGGATGTCTGACTGCCCGTTTAGGCCCGATCCCAGTGGGATAGGGCCTAAACAGGTAGTCAGACATTCCTCTCACAACCCAGGACTGCTACCTCCCAACCGCTCACCTGCCTGCCTGCCTGATTGTCCCTAACCGCTTCTGCCTGCCAGCCTGATCAACCCCTACCCACCCCCCTGCCAGCCTGATTGACGCCTAACTCCTCCCCTGCCGGCCCAATTGCCCCTAACTGCCCTCCCCTGCTGACCTGATTACCCCCAACTGCCCTCCCCTGCCGGCCATCTTGTGGTGGTCATCTTGTGTCCACTTGAGGGTGGCCATCGTGTGTGTTGGAGTGATGGTCAAATTGCATATTACCTCTTTATTATATCGGATAGTGTTCACATGCATTTAACTGGCTTTAGAAATTACATGAGTAAATTATCTTAATTAGTCAGTACATATATATGTATGCTAATTGATTTAAAATTAATAAATAGCTACCTCTGTAAAGGCATATACTTTTATTTTTCAGTCCTAAACAGGATTTTCTTTTTTTTTTTCTAAGTGTGCCAGAAGCCAATTCTAGCATGTCATAATTGCAAGAGTTTCATCAAAAGATTGATGGAACTTGGGTACTCAACAGGGTTGAGTCACATATGTTGTCACCTGTTGGGAAAGGCTGATGGCATTTCCCCAAACCTGAAAAGGGATGATTACTGGCTGCCAAACAGCTCAGGGCATCTTAATCTACATGTTATCGCCTCCTACTGGCCAAACACCTGAACAGCTGTAGGCTAATTCCCCCATTCTGACAATGCTTGTGTATACCCTTTGAAGTGTATATCTCTGCCTCACCTCAGGACAAGTTGTGTTAATAAAAAGCATGGGGTCCTGAGACGAGGAGAACTTAGATCTTAGTTTCCTTTAAGCTAAGCTCCTCTGACTCCCAAATGCCTTTCAAAATTATGCTGTGGATTCTACAACTAGAAGGAAAGAGAAAAGCACACTGAGACTCAGAGGAGCTGCGGAAGTAAAGTGCAGAGGTACAGAGGCTTGAGCGCGCATGGAAAGGGGCTGGCAACAGAGGACGCCGGTGTCTTTCGCAATTGGGAGGGAGGCACAAGCTCCCGACGGCCCTGACTCCAGTTCCGGGCGAGTCTCTGGGGACCAAGACTCATACGGGGAGAAACTGGACTGTCTGACAGCAGGCAGAACTCGAGGGCAGCTTTCTCTCAGAGGTGCTTGCAGCGATTACCAGGACACTGAGACCCGGGGGCCTCTTAGGGTAGGACTGAGGATCAGCCATAGCTGTTTGCTCCGCCCTGTTGATTCCCTGAGACCCCGAGCCACCCAAGCTGTGCACAGAGGCTTTTGCATATGAATGGGCTGGCCCTTTGAGATCTAAAATTACCTAACAAACTGCAGCTGGGTCAGAAAGACACAGAACATCCAAAAGAAGGCCCAAGGCCCCACAGCAGCTTGCACTGCTTCACAGCTGGGCCTCATCTGGGCACCTCCAAACCCCAAACAAAGAAGAGGAGTCTGAAGATCTCTCCATAGCTCCTGCTGGGTAGCCTCAGGCAGAGGCTAGTTTAGCACCTCCTTAGAGATCCAAGAGCCAGTGTACCCAGTGGTCAGAGTGGGTCCATCCAGATTACAACTCCTCAGATCCATAAGGGACACACTCAGGGGGCAGACTCAGTGAGCACCAAAGCCCCACTGAAGCAAGTCTTGCCCCATAAGGGTGTCTTCAGCACAGACATTCTTCCACTGTAGACACAGCTGATTCTCACAGACAATTGGCCTGGAGGTCAATTCCTCCCAGTGATACCTACAACAATCAAGGCTTAACTACAACAGGACTGTGCACAAAGCTCACAAAGGGGTGCACCAAGAGTGTCCACCTCAGGTAATTGGGGAGGCTGAGCCACTGGGCCCTATAGGACACCTAGCACAGAAAGCCACTCTATCAAAACAGGGAAGCATAAAAAATGCGGAGACAAAGAAACAGATCACAAATGACAGAAATGGAGGACAGCAAACTACTGGATATAGAGTTCAAAACCACGGTTATAAGGTTTTTCAAGAATTTTCTAGAAACCACTGATAAATTTAGTGAGACCCTCGAGGATATGAAAAAGAACCAACTAGAAATTAAGCATACACTGACTGAAATAAAGAATAATATACAGAGATCCAACAGTAGACAAGAGGATCCCAAGAATCAAGTCAAAGATTTGAAATACGAAAAAGTAAAAAACACCCAACCGGAAATGAAAAAAGAAAAAAGAATCCAAAAATATGAAGATAGTGTAAGGAGCCTCTGGGACAACTTCAAGTGTACCAATATCCGAATTATGGGGGTACCAGAAGAAGAGAGAGAGCAAGATATTGAAAACCTATTTGAAGAAATAATGACAGAAAACTTCCCCTACCTGGTGAAAGAAATAGACTTACAAGTCCAGGAAGCGCAGAGAACCCCAAACAAAAGGAATTCAAAGAGGACCACACCAACACACATCATAATTAAAATGCCAAGAGCAAAAGACAAAGAGAGAATCTTAAAAGCAGCAAGAGAAAAAAAAGTCAGTTACCTACAAAGGAGTACCCATATGATTGTCAGCTGATTTCTCAACAGAAACTATGCAGGCCAGAAGGGAGTGGCAAGAAATATTCAAAGTGATGAATAGCATGAACCTACAACCAAGATTACTTTATCCAGCAAAGCTATCATTCAGAAGTGAAGGTCAGATAAAGAGCTTCACAGATAAGAAAAAGCTAAAGGGGTTCATCACCACCAAACCAGTATTATATGAAATGCTGAAAGGTATCCTTTAAGAAGAGGAAGAAGAAGAAAAAGGTAAAGATACAAATTATAAACAACAAATACACATCTATCAACAAGTGAATCTAAAAATCAAGTGAATAAATAATCTGATGAACAGAATAAACTGGTGAATATAACAGAATCAGGGGCATAGAAAGGGAGTGGACTGACTACTCTGGAGCGGGGAGGGGGGAAGAGAGTGGGGGGTGGGGGAAGAGACTGAACAAAAATCATACACCTATGCATGAGGACAGTGGAGTGTCGGGCGGGGGGGGGGGAGTTAGGGCAGAGGGTGGAGTGGGAACCTGGTGGAGGGGAGCTATGGGGAGGAAAAAAGAGGAACAACTGTAATAATCTGAACAATAAAGATTTAATTAAAAAACAAAACAAAATTTTAACTGACCGTGTGAGATAATTTACTATGCAGCACAAAAACCATATTATACCATATCAAAGACAACCTAGAAACTAAGTAAAACTATAACCATGCCCTCTATTTTCCCTTACTCTTGGGAGATTGCTATGTATTAAGTTTGCAAAGTGAGCCAATCTCTGGTGTAAGACTACATGCATAAGAACAAAATCATGCTTGTCCTTTGCTGCCCTCTTATGGAAGATGTACGTAAACACACAAAAATCCCATCAGTAACTGCAGTCTCACTTTGTCATAACTAAACTATTACAGGTGTTCCTAGCTTTAAGTGATAGATGAGTTTCTAGAACAATGTGTCTAGTACATAAGATGTACTTGATGAATGTTCACAGAATTAAATGGAAAGCTTTAATCACTGAATCTCCGATATGTACTAGGAGCTTGATTTTATAAGAATCATGATAAATGATTTATTTAGTTAAATGACTAAAATCTTCCAATTTAATCTTTGTGGTATACAGATTGGCATATATCATGTTTATTTAAAATTATAAAATTGCATCATGTAGCAAATTTATTCACAATAAATTAATATTAATAAAATAAATAAAAATAATCTAAAACTTTGTTGAATCACTTATTTCAAGCATCTATGCTTCTTTTGAAAGCCCAAATTTAACAAATAGTCAAAGTGAAGAGATAAAGTTTCTCCTCATTTTCTGCTCTTTATTTAGTCTTTATTGGTTGTGATCAGAATCTATCTCAAGAGAGACTGTTTTGAACTCTGCAATAGACAGCCCTGGTCAATGCTCAAGAAAATATATGAAGAACAGAAACCAAGATGGCGGCATAAGTTAACGCCAGAGTTTGCTGCCTCGAACAACCACTTCAAAAATACAACTAAAAGACGGAACGGACATCATCCAGAACCACAGGAAGGCTGGCTGAATGGAAGTTCTACAACTAGGAGGAACCGAGAATCAGAGGAGGCGCAGTGCTGAAGTAAAATACTAAGGTGTGGAGTGCGCGCAGCGCGGGCTGGTGGCTGAGGGCGTGGTTGTCTGTTTCAATCTGGAGGGAGCCTCAGACTCAGAGCTCCAGATCCGGGCGAGTCTCTAGGGACCCAGACTCAAACGGGAGAAGCAGGACTGTCTGGCTACGGTCCCTCCGAGGTTTGCAGCTGTTGCTGGGACAGAGAGGCAGAGCCCCTGGGGACGGACTGAGAGCAGCCATAACTGCTCCCTCCTCCGCCCTGTTGATCCCCTGGGACCCGCCCCGCCCAAGCCCTGCACAGAGCCATTTGCTGGATAGCCTCAGGCAAAGGCTAGATTAGCACCTCCCTAGAGGACACAAGTTCTTCCACTGCAGACACAGCTGATTATCACAGCCAGTCGGCCTGGAGGTCAAATCCCTCTAGTATTAACTATAACAATCAAGGCTTAACTACAACAAGACTGCACACAAAGACCACTAGGGGGTGTACCAAGAAAGCGTAAAAAATGCGGAGACAAAGAAACAGGACAAAACTATCAAGGGAGGATATTGAGTTCAGAACCACACTTTTGAGGTCTCTCAAGAGGCTTCTAGAGTCTGTCGATAAACTTGATGAGATGTACAGGAAATCTAATGAGACCCTCGATGGTGTGATAAAGGACCATCTAGAAAGTAAGCATACACTGACTGAAATAAAGAACATTATACAGACTCCCAACAGCAAACCAGAGGAGCGCAAGAATCAAGTCAAAGATTTGAAATGCGAAGAAGCGAGAAACACCCAACCAGAAAAGCAAAATGAAAAAAGAACCCAAAAATACGAAAATAGTGTAAGGAGCCTCTGGGACAGCTTCAAACGTACCAACATCAGAATTATAAGGGTACCAGAAGATGAGAGAGAGCAAGATATTGAAAACCTATTTGAAGAAATAATGACAGAAAACTTCCCCCACCTGGTGAAAGAAATAGACTTCCAAGTCCAGGAAGCGCAGAGAACCCCAAACAAAAGAGGACCACACCAAGACACATCATAATTAAAATGCCAAGAGCAAAAGACAAAGAGAGAATCTTAAAAGCAGCAAGAGAAAGAAACTCAGTTACCTACAAGGGAATACCCATACGACTGTCAGCTGATTTCTCAACAGAAACTTTGCAGGCCAGAAGGGAGTGGCAAGAAATATTCAAAGTGATGAATAGCAAGAACCTACAACCAAGATTACTTTATCCAGCAAAGCTATCATTCAGAATTGAAGGTCAGATAAAGAGCTTCACAGATAAGAAAAAGCTAAAGGGGTTCATCACCACCAAACCAGTATTATATGAAATGCTGAAAGGTATCCTTTAAGAAGAGGAAGAAGAAGAAAAAGGTAAAGATACAAATTATGAACAACAAATATGCATCTATCAACAAGTGAATCTAAGAATCAAGTGAATAAATAACCTGATGTACAGAATGAACTGGTGATTATAATAGAATCAGAGACATAGAAAGGGAATGGACTGACTATTCTTGGGGGGGAAAGGGGTGTGGGAGATGCGGGAAGAGACTGGACAAAAATCGTGCACCTATGGATGAACACAGTGGGTGGGGAGTGAGGGCGGAGGGTGGGGTGGGAGCTGGAAGGAGGGGAGTTATGGGGGGAAAAAAGAGGAACAAATGTAATAATCTGAACAATAAAGATTTAATAAAAAATAAAAATAAAATAAAATAAAAATAAAAAAATAATAAAAAAGAAAATGTATGAAGAACAGTATTGCTTGATTATTTTTTCTAATCTTTATCATTGAAAGTATTATATATGTCCTTTTTTTCCCCTCGTTGACCTCTTCTAGCCAGGCTCCAGGCCTTCACCACCCTATTGTCTGTGTCCATGGGTTATGCATATATGCATACAAGTTCTTTGGTTGATCTCTTCCTACCCACCCCACACCCAGCCTTTCCTCTGAGGTTCGACAGTCTGTTCCATGTTTCTGTGTCTCTGGATCTATTTTGTTCATCAGTTTATTTTAGTCATTAGAGTTCACATGTGAGTGAGATCATGTGATATCTTTCTCTGACTGGCTTATTTCACTTAGCATAATACTCTACAGGTCCATGCATGCTGATGCAAATGGTAGGAGTGCTTTCTTTTTTACAGTTGCATAGTATTCTGTTGTGTAAATGTACCACAGTTTTTTTATCCACTCATCTATTGATGGGCATGTGGGCTGTTTCAAAATCTTAGCTATTGTAAATTGTGCTGCTATGAACATAGGGGTGCATATACTCTTTCTGATCACTGTTTCTGATTTCTTTTTTTAAAATTCTTTATTATTTAAAGTACTAGAGGCTCAATGCATGAAATTGTTGTGTGTGGGGGGGGTCCCCTCAGCCTGGCCTGTACCCGCTCGCAATCCAGGACCCCTCACTCCTAACCGCCCACCTGCTCACTCCTTACTGCTTGGCTCACCATTCCTTAGCACTGCTGCAGAGGCAGGAGAGGCTCCTACCACCACCACTGCACTTGCCAGTCATGAGCCCAGTTTCTGGCTGAGCGGCGCTCCAGCTGTGGGAGTGCACTACTAGGGGGCAATTCCTGTGTTGAGCATCTTCCCCTTGGTGGTCAGTGCACATCATAGCAACTGTTCATTCTGGTCATTCCATGGTAATGGTGGCTGGGCTTTTATTATATAAACTAGAGGCCCGGTGCACGAAATTCGTGCATAGGTAGGGTCCCTAGGCCTGGCTGGAGATCAGGGCCGATCTGTGGGGTGACCAGCAGGGAGATCAAGGTGCCTCCACTGGAACCCTCCTTGGAGGCGACCTGTGGGGTGATTGAGTGCCAGCCCCGCCCACTTGCCAGCCAGCCCTGCCCCCCGCCACTGCTGCTGGTCACTGCCCTCTGCAGGGCAACCAGTGAGGCAATTGGGGGACCCCCGCTGGCACCTGCCTTGGCTGGCCTGGGGCCTGCGGGCTTGGGGCAGCTCCTGGATTGAGCATCTGCCCCTTGGTCAGTACGTGTCATTCCACCAGTCATTTTGCCGTTCAGTTGATTTGCATATTAGGTTTTTATTATATAGGATTCATATAGTATTACATATGTCTCCTTTTCCCCCATTGACCTCTCCCCGACCACCTCCACCCCCCAGCACATTCCCTCACCCCCCTAGTATCTGTGTCCATTGGTTATGTTTATATGAATGCATACATGTCTGTGGATTGATCTCTTACTCCCCTTCCTTCCCCTGCCTTCCCTCTGAAGTTTGACGGTCTGTTCAGTGCTTCTCTGTCTCTGTATCTATTTTTGTTCATCAATTTATGTTGTTCATTACATTCCACAAATGAGTGAGATCATGTGATATTTATCTTTCTCTGACTGGCTTATTTCACTTAGCATAATGCTCTCCAGTTCCATCCATGCTGTTACAAATGGTAAGAGTTCTTTCTTTTTTACAACAGTGTAGTATTCCATTGTGTAGATGTACCACTGCTTTCTAATCCATTCATCTGCTGATGGTCACTTAGGCTATTTCCAAATCTAAGCTATTGTAAATTGTGCTGCTATGAACATAAGGGTGCATATATCCTTTCTGATTGGTGTTTCTGATTTCTTGGGATATATTCCTAGAAGTGGGATTACTGGGTCAAATGGGGGTTCCATTTTTAATTTTCTGAGGAAACTCCATACTGTTTTCCACAGTGGCTGCACCAGTCTGCATTCCCACCAGCAGTGTACTAGGATTCCCTTTTCTCTACATCCTTGCCAGCACTTGTCATTTGTTGATTTGTTAATGATAGCCATTCTGACAGGTGTGAGGTGATACCTCATTGTCTTTTTCATTTGAATCTCTTTGATGATTGGTGACTTTGAGCATTTTTTCATATGTCTCTTGGCCATCTGTATGTCCTTTTTGGAGAACTGTCTATTTAGGTCCTTTGCCCACTTTTTAATTGAATTGTTTTTCTTCATTTTGTTAAGTTGTATGAGTTCCCTGTATATTTTGGAAATTAACCCCTATAGGATGTATCATTGGCAAATATGTTCTCCCATGCAGTGGACTCACTTTTTGTTTTGTTGATGGTTTCTTTTGTTGTTCAGAAGCTTTTTATTTTCATGTAGTCCCATTTGTTTATTTTCACCTTAGTTTCCTTTGCCCTAGGACCGTGGTCGGCAAACTGCAGCTTGCGAGCCACATGCGGCTCTTTGGCCCCTTGAATGTAGCTCTTCCACAAAATACCATGTTCAGGCGTGCACGTACAGTGCAATTGAAACTTCGTGGCCCATGTGCAGAAGTCGGTATTTTGTGGAAGAGCCACACTCAAGGGGCCAAAGAGCCGCATGTGGCTCGCGAGCCGCAGTTTGCCAACCACTGCCCTAGGAGATGTATTGGTAAACATATTACTATGAGAGATGTCTGAGATTTTGTTGTCTATGGTTTCTTCTAAGATTTTTTATGGTTTCACATCTTACATTTAAGTCTTTTATCCATTTTGACTTTATTCTTGTGTATGGTGTAAGTTTGTGGTCTAGTTTCATTTTTTTTGCATGTGCCTGTCCAATTTCCCCAACACCATTTATTGAAGAGACTATTTTGACTCCATTGTAGGTTCTTTCCTCCTTTGTCAAATATTAATTGAGCATAATGGCGTGGGTCAATTTCTGGGCTCTTTGTTCTATTCCATTGATCTACATGCCTGTTCTTATGCCAGTACCAGGCTATTTTGAGTACAGTGGCTTTGTAGTATTATTTGATATCTGGTATTGTGATTCCTCCAACTTTGTTCTTCTTTTGTTTGAAGTTTTAATGTAGGTAAATAGTTATCTCCCTAACTTTTTCCTCAAATTTATAAGGAACTTATGATTGTACTAAGCATTTAAGCCCATAATCTTGTGACTTCAAAACAGTGAGGGATTCATGTAACTCAACGGTAAGAGTGGTTGTTTCACTAATTCATGAATGAGTGGTCTTCCAAAGTCCTGGATGATCTTATACAAAGGAAATTCTCCAGGATTTCTACCAGAATGAAGTGTTTAAATCCTTAGAATTGGCCCTCTTCATAAATACTGGGAAAAGGCTATGTACATCACTGAATTGTGTGATATATAGCATTCCTACATAGTGGGGAGCTACCACAAATTAAAAAACAAACAAAATAATTGCTAGTGTACTCACCCAAAATATTTTCTGATCTCTCCAGTAACTATCACAGCAACCTACTGCAAGTTCTTCAAGGCCTTTGCTATTCATATCTGCCTTCCTATTCACAATGTTATACTAGTTCAGGCTTATATTCTTACATTCATTAATCAAATAATGTATTTCTTGAGCACTATATGCAAGCACTGTCTTGGGAGCTATGTACAAAATGATAAACAAGAGAGACATCGTCTTAGCTTATGTAACTTACAGTTTGAAAAGAGAAAACATACAAATAAAAATACTGACAGATAATTTGATAAGGTGTGATTAGGGAAAATAATAGGATGTTTTAAGAAAGAGTGATAGGAAAGATAGGTCCTAATTTATATAGGGACAGAGGAAATGCTATCATTTGGAGAAGGGTTCTCTCCAGAACTGACACTTAAGCCAATATTTGAAGAATTAACTGTAGTAATCAAGGCAAAAGAAACAGCACAAACCCTCAGCCTTAAGATAAGAAAAGACATGGCATATTTTAGGATTAATGTAAGGCCAGTGTGGCTGAGAAGAGAAATTGGAATATAGAGCCTAAATTATCAAGGCTTTACAGGCCACATTAAGAAGTTTTATTTCATTCAAAATACCATTGTAAAATTAAATAGTTTTAAGCAGGAAAGTGATATATGACCTAATTCATGCTTTAAAAGCTTACTACACATCACTTCTCAGCCTTTTGGCTATGGTCAAGTGTAATAGCTGTTCTTCTCAGTTTAATATCTAATATATCTTTTACCCAAGGACAATACATTACATGGATTTTTGAAGCAGGGAGGTGGAACAGGAGCTTGCTCCATCCACTCTGAGCATTGAACTAGTATTTCAGTACTTCCAGAAATGGTGCATGGGAAGAAATAAAATCAAACCTTACTACAGTTTCTGAGTAGAGAATGATTTGAGCACAGCAAAAGCAGAATTAGAGAAATCATATAGGAGACAACAGCAGGAGTTCCAACAATATAGAGGTTTATGTTAGGGTGGTAACATGAAAATTAGAAAGAAAATAGGTGAATTTATATGTTTTAAAGGTAAAATTAATATAAATTGATGATGGACTAGATGTAGACTAGTTTGAGCAACTGATGAAGGAAGGTATCTCATCTACTGATATAATCCTATATAATAAAAGCCTAATATGCTAAGTGTCCGGTCAACCAGTCAGCCATTGAACCAATCAAAGCATAATATGGACAAAATGGTGGCTGAATAGGCAAATGTGTCCCAAGATTTGTCCCGGAGCAGATAGAGGGAGCAACTAGATCGAATGACATCCACCCCAAATTGACGAAGTAGACACTGCTGGTGGGACAATTCACAGCCAGGAAGGGCAAAGGATGCATGGAGAATGGTAAAATCAGGGATCTGCGCTGGAGAGAATTGCGAGACCTCAAAGCCCAGAGGGTCAGAAGGAAGCCGCACGGCACCAAGGCTGTGTCCCTTGGGACAGGCATAACATCTGACTGTGGAAAAGGAGTCCACAGGGCTGCTGCCGGCAGGGATCCTAGATCTAAGGCCACAGCCACGAGAGGCTGAGCCCAGAGAGGGCAGCCTGAACAACTGCCTAAGCCACGCCGCACTGGGGGGAGAGGGGTTCGCAGTGGCGCAGCTCTTTCCCCTCTTTGGTCTTTGCTTTTATTCACTAAGCCCAGTTCATAGGACCCCTCAAATAAAAACACTCACCTGTGGCTGAGGTGAGGATTTGTGAAGTCTGGTGAGAGGCTGGGGAGAAGAGCAGCTCAGGGAGAGGTGGCTAGGAGTCTGGCACTGAGACATACCTGACAGGCTGGACCTGGGCAGTCATTTTCTTCTGAAGAGATAGTCCCTCCCTGCAGTCTCCAGGCGACCAATACAGCCACACCCAGAGTGCTATAAAGAATACAAAAAAATCTGAATAGTCCTGAGAGTCCTCAGGGACTGGCCTGAAAAGGGGCCTTTCAGTCCTGGGAAGCCATATGGCAACCTCCCCAACTATAGCCTTGTCAGAAACAGCTGCTTGAGAGATTAAGATTGAAAGCAGAAGTCAGGCTAAGTGGGAAGACTGGTCCCGCCAGCTGGAAGTCAAGGCTGTGGAGATTGACACGAACAGTGGAGCAGTGGACCACTTGGAACTTCAACAATCTAACAGAAAACTGAGAAGCGGCAGACAGTACAGAAGAATGGGATCTTAAACCAGCCCCCATGTGACATTAAAACTTGGCAGACACTTCACTTTTTCATATTTATTTTATTTTATTTTTTATTTTATTCCTAGGGGCCCAGTGCATGAATTTGTGCACCTTGAAAAAAACTGTGGGCCGCAAGGCTGCAGTGAGCACAGGGGCAGGTCTTGACCCACCCTCTGCGCCCCCGCTCGGCCCCTCCCGCTGTGGCCCAGGGTCCCCTATCTGCCAGCAGCCCAGCTCCCACTGCTGCTGCTCGCACCCACTGATGGCAAAGAGGAATTGGGGCCAGCACCAGCAGCAAGTGTGAGTGGGGCCGGCGCCAGCAGTGGGTGCAAGTGCCAAGCAGGACTGCAGCATGCGAGAGCAAAGAATTTTCAGTAATCACCAGAAGCTTGCCCCGATGACAGTGAGCAGTGCCCTGTCTTGGTCTGGTGCCCCCACTTACCTGCTCTACCATCCCGCCACAGCCATCACTTGCCACGTTCTACGCTCTGCCACCTGCTTGCCGATGCCCGCCACTGACGCCCACCATGTTCCACACATCCCCTGGTGGTCAACGCACGGCAAAGCAACTAGTTGTTTGGTTGTTCTGCCATTCAGTCTATTTGCATATTAGGGTTTTATATATATAGATTATTTTGTTATCTCTCTTTTTTCTGTATTTCCTTTTTTCGTTTGTTTCTTTACTTTTATCTCTTCTTGCATTATTTTTCATCATTCTATTTCTATTTTTAGTTTTACTTTTTTATTTTATCCTATTTTTAATTAATTAAAAATTTTTTTTGCCCTAACCAGTTTGGTTCAGTGGATAGAGCATCAGCCTGTGAACTGAAGGGTCCCAGGTTTGATTCCGGCCAAGGGCATGTACCTTGGTTGCGGGCACACACCCAGTAGGGAGTGTGCAGGAGGCAGCTGATTGATGTTTCTCTCTCAACGATGTTTCTAACTCTCTATCCCTCTCCCTTCTTCTCTATAAAAATCAATAAAATATTTTTTAAATGTTTTTTCTTCTTTCACTTTCTCTTTCTTCTTATCCATTCATCCTCTTTCTATTTCCTCTATACTGAACTGAGGTCCTCCCAATATTCATCCAATTCCTTAACCTACTTTTTATATATAAGCTCGGCCTCTACCGATTCTGCCCCCACCCTCATTTCTGGGTGTTTGGTATTTACATTTTTTGGTTTATCTGTTTGTTATGTGGTGTTTCTACCCATATATATTTTTTTCCTTTTTATTACTTTTTCTTCTTTTTCTTTTCTCTCTTACGATTTTTCTCTCCTTGATATCATTTGTGCCCTCTTTTCTCTCCCCTAATTCTTTTTTCTCTGGTGGTCACTTGTATTGGGGTTATCGTTGTCATGAGTACATTCGTGTTTTGTTCCCTTTGTGTCATGTCTTGTCTAGTTGCATTTTGTCCTGTTTGGTCAATGTGGTAGAGAGTGAGCCACATAACCAGACACTTGGAGAAGAGACTCCATCCACGAACAGGTCAATAACACTCCAGACCAGTGATGGTGAACCTTTTGAGCTCGGCATGTCAGCATTTTGAAAAACCCTAACTTAAATCTGGTGCCGTGTCACATATAGAAATTTTTTGATATTTGCAACTATAGTAAAACAAAGACTTATATTTTGATATTTATTTATATATTTAAATGCCATTTAACAAAGAAAAATCAACCAAAAAAAATGAGTTCGTGTGTCATAGGTTCGCCATCACTGCTCCAGACCCAACTACAGATACAGGAAGATGGCGGCAGTGAGGGAGAGAGTGTAAGTGAGTGAGAGAGCGAAAGGGGAGTGTATGGACATGTGGGGTGTGTGTGTGTGTACATGAGTGAGGGACAGTTAGATCCCTCAGGACCTTTGGGGGCAGCCTCTGCTACCATTGCAGACAGTCCTGAGCGGCTGGCTCTACCACAGAGGCCACATTTTCTTGAAGGGGAGAGCTGTTGTGACTGGAAGCCCAGCCTCACCTCCACCCAGGGTGCCCTCAGACACCAACAGGACTCTACAGCCACCCCCACCAGGGACCTGCTGCCTTGGCTGTGGTCCCACGGTCACCAAGACTCCAGCCACCCTGGCCACAGACTCCTGTGAGTTCTGAAGCATGCTCCCCTCTGGCCAGCCCAACACTTTAGCCCAGGGCACCACAACCATGTGAGCAGCAGCAGCGTGAGCAGCCCGCCCCCACCCAAAGAGCAACTGCCACACAAGGAGCCGCTTCCACACAAGGAGCAGCCCCTGCATGACTCGACACCTAGATCCTTCAGTGAGAGCAAAAATGGGGAGACAAATAGACACCCAAAGGAAAGAAAAGGAAGATCACCAGAAAAGGAGCTAAGTGAAACGGAGGCATGCAATATGTCAGAAAAAGAATTCAGAATAAGGGTCATACAGTTCATAAACCTGGTGGATGAAAAAATCAACAACTTATGTAAGAATCAAGAAGAAATAAAGAGTGGTATAGCTGCAATAAAAAAAAAAAAACACTATAGAAAGTTTCAACAGTAGACTAGGAGAAGCGGAGGACCGAATTGGCAAATTAAAAAACAAGGAAGCAAAACACACCCAAACTGAACTGCAATTAGAGAAATTAAAAGACAGGAGGAGAACCTAAGGGAGCTTTGGGACAACATGAAACAAAGCAACATATGAATAATAGGGGTGCCAGAACGACAGGAAGAGGAAAAAGGGTTATAAAACCTATTTGAAGAAATAATGTCAGAAAACTTCCCTGATGTGTGGAATAAAAAGTAACACAAGCACAGAAAGTCCCAAACCAAATGAACCTGAAAAGACCCAAACCAAGACACATATTAATTACGTTGCCAAACATTCAGAACAAAGAGAGAATCTTAAAGCTTTCTAAGGAGAGAGAAAGTTATGTACAAGGGATCTCCCATTAGATTGTCAACTTATTTCTCAACAGAAACACATCAGGCCAGAAAGAAATGGAAGGAAGTTTACAAAGTGATGCAAAGCAAAGGACCAAGAATACTCTATCCAGCAAGACTATCATTCATAATTGAAGGGGAAATAAGGAGCTTCACAGACAAAAAAAAAAGGCTAAGGGAGTTTATCACCACTAAGCCAGCAATGCAAGAAATGCTAAAGGGACTGGTGTAAAAAGAAAAAAGAAAAAAGGAAGAAGGAACACAGGCACAAAAAATAAAAATGGCTACAAACAAGTACCTATCAATAATAACGTTAAACTTAAATGGACTAAATGGTCCAATCAAAAGACATTGAGTGGCTGAATGGATAAGAAAACATAACCCATATATATGCTGTCTACAAGAGACCCACCTTAGAACAAGGGACTCACACAGACTGAAAGTGAAGGAATGGAAAAATAGCTTCCAGGCAAATGGAAATAAATAAATAAATAAAGCTGTGGGAGCAATACTTATATCTGACAAAATAGACCTCAAAGTGAAGGCCATAACAAGAGATAAGGAAGGCCACTTCATAATACTGAAGGGATCGATACAACGAGAGGATATAACTCTGGTAAACATATATGCACCCAATGCAGGAGTACCCAAAAACATTAAAAAAAAACTCCTGGAAGATATCAATGGAGAGATTGAAAACAATACAATCATAGTAGGGGACTTTAATACCCCACTAACATTACTGGATAAATCGTCTAGACAAAAAATCAGCAAAGAAACAGTAATCCTAAATGACTCACTAGATCAGATGGACTTAATTGACATCTTCAGAACATTTCACCCCAAACCCATGGAATATAAGTTCTTCTCAAGTTCACATGGGATATTTTCAAAGATAGACCATATATTGGGTCACAGGAAAATTCTCTCCAAATTCAAGAAAATTGAAATCATATCAAGTATCTTCTCAGATCACAATAGCATAATATTATAAATAAACTACAATAAAAACAATCAAAAAATCAAACACTTGGAAGCTGAATATCATGCTATTAAACAATGATTAGGTTAACAAAGAGATCAAAGAAGAAATTAAAAACATCCTGGAAATAAAGAAATGAAAACACAACAATCCAAAATCTATGGGACACAGTAAAAACAGTCCTGAGAGGAAAGTATATAGCTCTACACACCTACCTCAAAAAAAAAGAAAAAGAAAAAGAAAAATTTGTAATAAATTATCAAATGCTACAACTTAAAGAATTAGAAAGAGAGCAACAAGAAAAGCTTAGAGCAAGCAGAAAGAAGGAGATAATAAAGATCAGATCAGAAATAAATGACATAGAAAAATAACAATACACAAGATCAATGGAAACCAAGAGCTGGTTCTTTGAAAGGATAAACAAGATTGATGAACCTCTAGCCAGGCTCACCAAGAAGCAAAGAGAGAGGACCCAAATAAACAAAATCAGAAATGAAAGAGACAAAATAACAGACCCCACAGAAATACAAAGGATATCTAAAAAATACTATGAACAACCCTAGCCAGTTTAGCTCAGTGGATAGAGCTTCAGCCTTCGGACTCAAGGGTCCCAGGTTCGATTCCGGTCAAGGGCATGTACCTTTGCTTGCGGGCACATCCCCAGTGGGGGGTATGCAGGAGGCAGATGATCGATGTTTCTCACTCTATCCCTCTCCCTTCCTCTCTGTAAAAAATCAATAAAATATATATTTTTTTAAAAAACCACACATAAGGTTTTTCAAGAATTTTCTAGAAACCGCCGATAAATTTAGTGAAACCCTCAAGAAATCTAGTGAGACCCTCAAAGATATGAAAAAGGACCAACTAGAAATTAAGCATACACTGACAGAAATAAAGAATATTATACAGAGTTCCAACAGCAGACTAGAGGATCGCAAGAATCAAATCAAAGATTTGAAATACGAAGAAGCAAAAACACCC
>NW_005871320.1:79599-83697 GCF_000147115.1 Myotis lucifugus
GGAGAACCCCCAATCCACAAGGGCATCCACAAAGAGGCCCCCACCCAAGACCTTTCATAAATTTAAATGTCCAGCAGCAACAGGCTAGAGAGGGTATTCTAAGATGCCGCAAGAAAAAACACTGTTAGTTTACCTCCAAGGGTGATCCCCATCCGACGTTCCAGCTGATTTCTTCACCCAGAAACTTTGTGGCCCAGAAAGGGATGTGCCAAGAAATTATTCATAGTGATGAATTGCCAGGACCCTGCAAGCCATGATTACTTTCCCCAACAAAGCTTATTATTCAGAAGGCAAGGGGCAATTAACGAGCTTCATATATAAGAAAACGCTAAAGGGTTTCATCACCACCAATCCTGTATTATAGGAAATGCTTAAAAGGTATCTGTTAAGAAGGGGAGGAAGAATAAATGGGTCAAGATACATATTTTAAACAACAACTTTACATCTATCACCAAGTGAATCTAAAAATCAAGTGAATACTTCTGATGAACAGATTAAATTGGTGAATGTAACGTAACCGGGGGCATGGAAAGGGAGTGGACTGACATTTCTCGGGGGGGGGAGGGGTGTAGGGGGTGTGGGAAGAGCTTGCACAAAAATCGTGCCCCTATGTATGAGGACAGTGCGGGGGGGGGGGGGGGCGGGGTAAGGGCAGAGGGTGGGGTGGAAACCGGGTGGAGGGGAGCTATGGGGGGGAAAAAGAGGAACAACTGTAATAATCTGAACAATAAAGATTTAATTAAAAAAAAAAGAAGTACAATTAGTAGTTACAAAATAGTCATGGGGATGGAAAGTTCACCATTGGGAAAATAGTCAATACTGTGCAAAAATTTCATGCACTGGGCCTCTAGTATTGTAATAAGTATGTATGGTGTCAGATGGGTACTAGATTGATTGGGATGATCATTTTGTAAGTTATATAAATGTCTAACCACTGGGTTGTACACCTGAAATGAATATAATATTATATGTTAAGCGTAAATGAAAAATAAAAAAATTGTTTAAAAATAAAAAATAAATTTAAAAAAGTGGACAGAGGACCTGAAAATACACCTCTCCCAAGAAGACATACCAATAGTCAGCAGATATAAGAAAAGATGTTCACCTCACTGGCAGTTAGGGAAATGCAAATCAAAACAACAATACTACTTCACACCTGTTACAGTGGCCATTATCAACAAGACAAGCAATAAAAAGTGTTGGAGAGGTTGTGGAAAAAAGGGAACCCTCAGTCACTGCTGGTGGGAATATAGACTGGTACTACGACTATGGAAAGCAGTCTGGTGATTCCTCAAAAAATTCAGAAGAGAGATACCATATGACCCAGCAATCCCTCTCCTGGGTATATACCCAAAAACCTCAAAATCATGTTTTTGCAAATATATATGCACCCCTATGTTCATTGCAGCATTATTCACAGTGGCCAAGACATGGAAACAACCAAAGTGTCCTGCAATAGAAGACTTGATAAAGAAGTACATATACACAATGTAATACTACTTGGCCATAAGAAAGAATGAAATAGCGCCATTTGCAACAACATGAATGGACCTGAGAACATTATGCTAAATGAAATAAGTCAGTCAGAAAAAGCTAAGAACCATATGATTTCACTCATTTGTGGGATAGAAAACTGAAACTTATAAAGACAAACAGCAGTTTGGTGGTTGCCAGAGGGAAGGGGGTCACTAATGTATGGTGACAGGAGATTTGATTTTGGGTAGTGAGCACATGGTGCACTATACAGATCTTGTAACATAGAAACCCACACCTGAAACTTCTATGTTCATGTTGACCAATAAATTTAATTTAAAAAATAAATAAAATACTTTAAAAAGAAAAATTAAATGCACACCACCAGCATATTTTCAACATTTGCCTCCTAGAATTATTATAATTTCATCATAAAATGAAGTAAATTGTTTTCAGTGAGAACATGGCCTTCTTCCTGTCTTTTGAATACTTTAAATATATTCCCATCTTAGGGTTTGGGACACTCTTCCTCCTAATAGCTCCCCCTTCATATCATGCAAGTCTCAGTTCAAATGTCACTTCCTCAAAGAAGCATTTGATGACCATCCCTAAAGTAGTTTTCTCCTACCCCATCATTCTGCTTTATTTTTTTCACAGCACTTTTTGTTAATGTTTTCACCCAACTGGAATGTAACTTACATGAGAGCAAGGATTCTATATATCTTGAGTTCACCATCATTTTCCCAATGCCTATAACAGTGATTAAAACAGTGTCCTGACCACCAGGAGAGGGCGCAGAACGAAGGGAGGCCCCAGCCAGCAGCCAGCAGCTGATAGGGACCCTACCTGTGCATGAATTTCGTGCACTGGGCCTCTAGTATATAATAATCTTCCAGTAAGTTTCAGAAATCATTGCTATTTATGGTTTCAAAAATATATTAATAAAGATATACTTTCATTATTTAAAAGTATGTATTCTAGAATTTTTAATCTATTATTGGAATCTTAGCTTTATTCTAGTTATGAGGACTCTACTGAGCTTTCATATTGCACTCCTTCTACTTCCTTCCCTGAGGCCACACTTGGCAATAGCACTTCCTCTCATAATGAGTAACCCTAGCATTTCTTAGGGCCCAACCCTGGCCTACTTATGACACCTAAACATTAAACTAAGAAAAAAATAAAAATAAAACATTAAACTAAGCCACTGATTCTTTATAGTGCCAAAGAGCCAAAGAGCCCTAAATTTTTTCCAGTCCTTGCTATGCCAAGGGTAACCAAAGGCTAATCTTCATTAAAAGAGTTTTGTATGAAAACTACTCATCCAATTATATTGTGGGAGAAATGTGTGAAGAGGATATGTGACAATTCTGAATTTTGTTGATTGCATGAAATGCATGTGTATATTAATTTAAAACTACTCTGAGACTGAATCATATGTTCTTGGTTATTATTCCTTATATGGGGAAATTAGAAGATGCACTAAAAAAAATTCATGGCTATCCTGTTGAAAGAATTGGCACCAGAGACAAACTATTACCACATAGATATTCTTTGCAAAGCTATTTAGGACTAGGAGTCACTGATGATGGGAGAAATATTAGCTATGGTTAAATAACTAAAACCTTACAACCTCTGTCATCCTCAGGAACAACGCCAGCACCAACGTCATCAGAAACCACAATGGGGAAAACAGACCACCTGTTAAGTTCTACAACTCCAACATCCACTCCAGATACCTCAGAAACCTTGCTGTCAAATACACTAGATGGACAAACAACAGCATGCTCTTTGAGTACCTCAACTCAGGAAACATCAGCATCTTCACAGAGCAACCACACTGGAAGCACTGACACCACCAAACCACCACCCACCAGCACCATCACAGAAATGAGCACATCAACCCCTTCATCTTCTTCAAGTGATACTATTTTGACTTCAGGTGCTCCTCAGACAACATCCCATTCAGGTGAGACAACAACTTCATCCCAATCTAGTGTCAGCAGCCCACCTCTGACAACCTCAGGAATCGTGTCAGCACCAAGCTCACCAGAGACCACTGTGGGAACAACAAAGGACATCGCAGTCTCTGTAACTGCAACTTCTACTGAAGTCACCTCAGAATCCCCACAGACAACTCAAGTAGGTGGACCAACAACAGCGCCCTTTTTGAGCACCTCAACTCAGGAAACATCAGCATCTTCACAGAGCGACCACACTGAGAGCACTAGCACCACCAAACCACCACCGGCCAGCACCATCACAGAAATGAGCACATCAACCCCTTCATCTTCTTCAAGTGGCACTATTTTGACTTCTTTTTAATGTGCCGTGAAGGAGAAAGGATTGAAATTATCTAGCTACCTAGGAATTTCACACCATCCAGAGTTTGCCTGCCCACCTCCACCCCAGGTGTCACACCTGTGTGTGTCAAACAAAAGAAAAAAACCCTTTTGTGGGAGATGAATTACTATTTGAGCCACCTCTTGAGATAACAACATCACATGCCAACAACGCGACCTCTAATGAAGGTGTTCGAAGCAATTAGGGAAGAGCGCTGAAGCGCCAATAACAACATTGATGCAAACGACTCCGATTGCCGCAGTGCTCGGAGCCCATGCTGTG
>NW_005871320.1:84375-88409 GCF_000147115.1 Myotis lucifugus
GCATGACATTCATGCACTGAGGGGGCCGGGGGGGTGGAGGGGGAGTCCCTCAGTCCCGCCCTGTGCCCTCTCACAATTTTGGGGACCCCTCAGGGGATGTCCACCTGCTGGCTTAGGGGAGTGGGCCTAAGCCAGCAGGCGGACATCCCCCGAGGGGTCCTTAGTGCTGCTGTGGAGGCGGGAGAGGTTCCTGCCACCACCGCTGTGCCCACCGGCCATGAGCCTGGCTTCTGGCTGAGCGGCGCACTCCCTGTGGGACCTCACTGACCACCAGGGGCAGCTCCTGCATTGAGCATCTGCCCCCTGGTGGTCAGTGCTCATCATAGCAACCGGTCGTTCCACCGTTAGGTCGATTTGTATTTTAGCCTTTTATTATATAGAACTAGAGGCCCAGTCCACAAAAATTTGGGCACCCGGGGGGGGGGGGTCCCTCAGCCTGGCCTGTGCCCTCTCGCAGTCTGGGACCCCTCGGAGGATGTCCACCTGCTGGCTTAGGCCCGCTCCATGTGGGATCGGGCCTAAGCTGGCAGTCAGACATCCCTCTGGCAGCCCAGGAGCCCTCTGGGGGATGTCCACTTGCCAGCGGGAACCAGGCCTAAGCTGCAGTCAGACATCCTTAGTGCTGCTGAGGAGGCGGGAGAGGCTCCCGCCATCCCTGCTGTGCTGGCAGCCGTCAGCCTGGCTTGTGGCTGAGCAGAGCTCCCCCTATGGGAGCACACTGACCACCAGAGGGCAGCTCCTGCATTGAGTGTCTGCCCCCTGGTGGTCAGTGTGTGTCATAGTGACCAGTCATTCTGCTGTTAGGGTCAATTTGCATATTACCCTTTTATTATATGCCTGGTGCATGGGTGGGGGCTGGCTGGTTTGCCCTGAAGGGCGTCCCGGATCAGGGTGGGGATCCTGTTGGGGTGCCTAGCCAGCCTGGGTGAGGGGCTGAGGGCTGTTTTCAGACTGGCCACACCCACTTCAGGGTGGGGGTCCCTTCTGGAGTGCCTGGCCAGCCTGGGTGAGGGGTTGATGGCTGTTTGCAGGCTGGCCATGGCCCCCAGCCACCCAAGCTCCCAGTGGAGGCTGGCGGGAAGCAGGTATCTGGGATTTATTTATCTTCTATAATTGAAACTTTGTTGCCTTTAGCAGAGGCCACAGCCAGTCAGGGCAGGCCGGAAGCTTGGCTTCCTCCATCGCTGAGGCAACCAAGCCTCTTGCTTGCTCCAGCTCCATGGCTGCCGGCCACCATCTTCGTTGGGTTAATTTGCAAATAGTCGCTCTGATTGGCTGGTGGGCATGGTTTGGGGTGTAGCAAAGGTACAGTCAATTTGCATGTTTCTCTTTTATTAGATTAGAAAGCTATATTTTTTTATATTGGTGAGAACAATTAAGATGTTTTGCCTTAGCAAATTTCAAATATACAATACAGTATTATCTGTAATAATAAAGGCATAATATGCTAATTAGACCAGATGTCCTTCTGGACAAAGCCAGGGCTGCGAGGGAAGCCCAGGTCGCGGGTGCCTGCCAGTGGCCGGAGGGAAGCCCAGGTCCTGGATGCTGGAGAGAAGCCAGTGCCAGCAGCTATGGGAAGGAAGGCCTACACTTGCACAAATTTTGTGCATCAGGCCTCTAGTTAACTATAAACACCATGCTATGCATTAGATCCCCAGAACTTACTCAACTTATAACTGAAAGTTTGTGCCCTTTGACCAATATCTCCCCATTTTCCCACCCTTCATCCCTGGCAACCGCTACTCTACTCTCCGGTTCTATGAATATGACTTTTTAAAATCCCATATATAAGTGAGATCATACAACATTGGCCTTTCTGTGTCTGACTTATTTCACTAAGCATAATGTCCTCCAGGTTCATCCATGTTGTCACAAATTGCAAGATTTTCTTCTTTTTATGGTTGAATAATATTCCACATCTCACACACACACACACACCACCACCACCAAATTTTTAAAATCCATTCTCCTGACAATGGTGAAAAGCTGAAAGCTCTACCTCTAAGATAGGGAATAAAATGGGGTGCTCACTCTCACTACTTCTAGTCAACCTAATACTGGAAGTCCTAGCCAAAGCAGTCAGGCAATAAAAATAAATAAAGAGCATCCAAATTTGAAACAAAGAATTTGTCTCTGTAGATGACATGATCTTATATATAGAAAACCATAAAAACTCCATCCAAAGAACTGTTAGAGCCCCGCCAGTATGGCTCAGCGATTGAGCATCAACCCAAGAACCAGGAGGCCTCTTGTTTGATTCCCTGTCAGGGCACATGCCCAGGTTGTGGGCTTGATCCCCTATGAGGGACGTCCAGGAGGCTGCTGATCTATGATGTTTCTCTCTCATTGATATTTCTATCTCTCTAGCCCTCTCCCTTCCTTTCTCTCTCTAAAAAAAAATCAATGAAAATATATTTAAATTTTAAAAAATTGTTAGAATAAACAAATTCAGTAAAGTTTCAGGATACAAAAATAATATACAAAAACAGTTGCATTTCTATACACTAACAACACACTATCCAAAAAGTGTTTTAGAAACAATCCCATTTATAATATCATCAAAAATAATAAAATACATAAAAATAAATTGAACTCAGGAGATGAAATACCTAGATACTGAAGTCTATAAGACTTTGATAAAAGAAATGAAAGAAGACATAAAGAGAGAAGAGAGAAAATGGTGGCCGAATAGGCACACCTGTTTTGCACCTCGTCCCAGGGAAATACAACTAAATTGGAGAACATTCACCCGCAATTACCTACTGAGGCCCAGCTGCAGAGGTGACTTACAGCAAGAAGAACAGAAAACACCTGGAGACTGGTAGGAAGGGCGAGGTCGCAAGAGGAGTGGACCCAACCCCTAGGGATGGCAGGGGAGCCGAGAGGAGGGAGCACTACACTATGGGAGAATCTGTTCTTTCAGAAAAATAGAAGCCCAGCCCAGGCTGAGCACCAGACTCGCTACCTGCAGCGGCCAACATAACATCCAACGGTGAAAAGGGAAAGCCACAGGGCTGCTGGCTGCTGGGGAGTCCGGACCTGATACCCCAGCTGCAAAAGACGGCACCGCCACAGGGAAAAGCGATGCAGCACCAGAGGGAGAGAAAGCCAGTTTCGTTGTTGCTTTTATTAAATCTCTAAACCCAGGGCACAGGAGTTTTCCGTTGCAACCACTCACCTGAGGCTTTGGTACAGGGAGGGAGGTGCCTTGAGGTGCCTGAGGGCTTGAGGTGCCTGAGGAGAGGTGGGGGAGGGAAGCAGGGAAGGGAGACGTGGAAAAGCAGTAGCCGGAAGTCCTGCACTGGGACATTCATACTCTTCCAAACCAAAATAGCCATTTCTCCAGAGAGGAGCTAGCTACCCCGAAAGCCAGAGGGCAGGCAAGGAACAAAACCCCACCCTGGGTGATACAGCCTGCCACAACCTGCATTTTCAGCTTTATAGAGGAAACCAAGGCAGAGGCCAAGCTTATGGGCCGCAAAAGTCTCAAGAAGCCCTCAGTGGCTGGATCGGAGGAGGGCCATCCGCTCCGCTATTCTGGGAACCGGCATGATAAAAACTCCAGTTCCCCAGCCGACCCCATTGGTCTCCATAAAGGATCTCTGTCCAGACAAAGGTAGAGTAATATCTTGGAACACTAGCAGAGGAGTACTCCGGGGGCTGGAAAACACACCCACCATATTCCCTGAAAGCTAAACAGCACCTCCCCCACCTAAAGCCCTGTCAGAAATAGACTTTTTTTTTGGAAGGCCACTGACTTTATTGATTTAAAAAACTTTATATGGACAGTGACTTTTGCCAAAAGAGAAGCCAAATGTCATTAAACAGACCAGGAGTGAGGGTAGGGGCCAGAAATCTACTCAGAAGAGCTGACTATCGACCCAAAACTGGCAGGGGAAAGAGGAGGGAGATGCATTCAAGAGTGAGAATTCCGGCCGAAACCGGTTTGGCTCGATGGATAGAGCGTCGGTCTGTGGATTGAAAGGTCCCAGGTTCGATTCCGGTCAAGGGCATATACCTGGGTTGCGAGC
>NW_005871320.1:88578-91634 GCF_000147115.1 Myotis lucifugus
CACCCTCTACTGGGGATAGAGCCCACAAGCAGCCATGTGCCCTGATGGGGAATTGAACCATGACCTTCTGGTTCATAGGTCAACGCTCAACCACTGAGCCACACCGGCCAGGCCCCAGAGCCTTTGGGGGGCTCCCCAGAGAGCATCACAAGAAGGCGTCACACCACTCTCGAAGGCACCCAAAGCAGTCCCGGGACTGCTTGGCATTGGCGCCACATGTGTCCTTTAGCCATTCCCAGAAGAGGTCTTCGTCCTTCTTTAGCACCAGAAACTGGCCAAGGACCACATAAGCCTTGTCAAAGCCCCTGTCCTCCAGCTTCTTGCCCAGGACTTCGCCGATCCCGGCCAGACTCCCCACTGGCTTTTCCCCCATGGGCTCTGCCACGAAGTCTCGGTGCTTAACTCCGGCTCAGAAATAGACTTTTGAGCGAGTAAGATTGACAGCTGGTGGACAGGCAAAGGCGGGCAGAGGCAAAAGCTGGGAGCCAGGGGAACTTTGCTAAACCAGCCCTGGGACCCGTGCGGCTAAACCTACTTTAGAGGGCAGATTGACCCCCTCCTGCCTGCAGCCACAGGCGTGGAGACAGAAACAAGTGGTGAATCAGTGGATCGCCTGGAGCTTCAAGCAGGTTGTTAAAAACTAAAAGACAGTGCAGGACAGTGGTTAGCACCTAAAACCTAACAGGAAGATCAGAATTGGCAGACAAAAGAGTGGGGTCCTAAACAAACTCCCAGGGGGTATAAAACTCAGCTGAAACAAAATGTCACTGAACTTTTTTCCCCCACCTCTTTTTTTTCCCTCTCTTCTCTTTTTCCCCTCCCATTTTTCTCCTTTTTAGTTTTCCTCTTTTCTTTCTTTTTCCCCCTTTTAAAGTTATATTCTTTATCTGCTTTATTGATTAGATATTATTCTAGTCTCTGTGGTTTCGTTCATATTCCTAATTTTCTGTTTCCCTTCCCCTAATTTCCCTTTCTCTTTTCTTTTTCTCACTACCCAATTTTTTTCTTTTTTCTTTTTCTGCTGACTTATCTTTTTTTCTTCCTCAATTTAAGTCTATCTGCTTTCTCCTCTATTTATCTTTTCAAAATTTTTTCTTCTTGTCTTTGCATTTCTCCTCTCCCTCCTTTATTCTAAACTGTTTTCCTTCCCCTATTCCTCTAACTCTTTATTCTTATTTTCTCTGTTTAAGCTCTGCATCTACATATTCAGTCTCCCCCTTTTTCTTGTGTTTTTTTTGTTTATGCTTTTTTATTTGTTTATTTGTTTAATTGTTTTTTCTCCCCATATTTTGTCTTTCTTTTTTTCTGTCATTCTTGCTCCCTTATCTCTTTTCTAATTCTCTCTTCTCTGGCGGTCACATTTGTTATGGTGCTATAGGGGTCTTGTGTACATTCATTCTTGTTTTGTGTCACCTGTGTTGTGTTTTATTTTGTTGTATTTTGTCATGTTCAGTCAGCACGTCCACAGCAGCCACAGTAATCAAAACAGCCTGGTACTGGCAACATTACAGCCATATATATCAATGGAATAGAACAGAGACCTCAGAAATCGACCCAAGTCATTACACTCAATTAATATTTGACAAAGAAGGAAAGAGCATACAATGGGGTCAAGACAGTCTCTTCAATAAATGGTATTGGGAAAATTAGACAGATACATGCAAAAAAATGAAACTAGACCACCAACTTACACCATACACAAGAATAAATTTAAAATGGATAAAAAACTTACATGTAAGACATAAAACTTTAAAAATTCTAGAAGAAACATAGGCAACAAAATCTCAGACATCTCTCATAGCAATATGTTTACAGATATATCTCCTAGGGCAGTGGTTGGCAAACTGCAGCTCGTGAGCCACATGCGGCTCTTTGGCCCCTTGAGTGTGGCTCTTCCACAAAATACCACGTGCAGGTGCGCACATACAGTGTGATTGAAACTTTGTGGCCCATGCGCAGAAGTCGGTTTTTGGCCTGGGCGAGTCTATTTTGAAGAAGTGGCATTAGAAGAAGTGGGGGGTGTCAGTCGGTCGGTCGGTCGGTTGCAGGCAGGCCGCGGGATACGCAGTGTGGGGGAAGCGCGCATGATTCATGCACTAGTTGAGTGAGCCAGTCAGCAGTCTCATTGTGCAGTGGTTAGTGCTAGTCGCGTCCGCAAGTTGAGCGCGAGTGACAAAAGTACCTACTCGAAGCATAAAGTTACCTGTATTTTTCCAATCAGCTGCAAATCATACAGGTATTTTTTTCATCAATTTAAGAATTGTAATTCTTTTGTGTTGGTGACTTTATTATAAAATGAAACATTTTTTAGGTGCCTTGTTTGAGATGGCTACAAAAAAGAAGCAAAGAAAAATGGAAGACAAAAACCGTGAATTTAAAGTTGAATGTACCTACCTATATAGTTTAAGTTTAAAAAATTTGGCTCTCAAAAGAAATTTCAATCGTTGTACTGTTGATATTTGGCTCTGTTGACTAATGAGTTTGCTGACCACTGTCCTAGGGCAAAGGAAATGAAGGAGAAAATAAACAATGGGACTACGTTAAAATAAAAAGCTTCTGTACAGCAAAAAAAAAAAAATCAGCAAAATATAAAGGGAGCCAACTGTATGGGAGAATGTACTTGGCAATGATACATCTGATGAAGGGTTAATATCCAAAATATATTAGAACTCATACAACTTAAAATGAAGACAAACCATCCAATTAAACAATGGGACAAGGATCTAGACACTTCTTCAAAGTGGACATACAGATGGCCAAGAGACATATGAAAAATGCTCAAAGTCATTGATCATCAGAGAGATGCAAATTAAAATGACAATGAGGTATCCCCTCACACCTGTCAGAATGGCTCCCATCAATAAATGACAAGTGCTGGCAAGGATGTGGAGAAGAGAACCCTAGTACCCTGCTGGTGGGAATGCCCGCTGGTGCAGCCATTATGAAAAATGGTAAGGAGTACCTCCAAAAATTAAATATGGAACTTCTGTTTGGACCAGTGAGCCCACATCTAGGAGGGTGTCCTAAAAGACCGGAAACACCAATCAGAAAGAATG
>NW_005871320.1:92378-95908 GCF_000147115.1 Myotis lucifugus
TTGTCTATTATTAGGTAAGATAATATTGCACTATTGGTATGTATGGTGTAAGTTGGGGTGCTGGAAATATCAAGGTAAACACTATGTGAAGTATATGATTGTTTAACCCAGGGGTGGGCAAACTTTTTGACTCGAGGGCCACAATGGGTTCTTAAACTGGACCGGAGGGCCGGAACAAAAGCATGGATGGAGTGTTTGTGTGAACTAATATAAATTCAAAATAAACATCATTACATAAAAGGGTACGGTCTTTTTTTTTTTTTTTAGTTTTATTCATTTCAAACGGGCCGGATCCGGCCCGCGGGCCGTAGTTTGCCCACGGCTGGGTTAGAGGTTTTCCAACAAAGTAGGGCAATTGCTTCTGCCTAGAGGCTGATTGTTATTCTTAGTCTCTTGGTGGGTCTCAGAAACTCCACAGGTTGGGACAACTACCTTACCCCAGGCATAAACCACCTGGGTAGCAAAGATCTGTGTGAGAAAGATGACATCTGTAGCCTGAGGGAACTGGGGTGTCTGCCTTCCAAGCTCTAATCCCAGAGCCCCCAACCCTGGCTTCTGCTCACACAGCTCCAGTCCACTCAGCCCTCCCTCTGCCAGAGTCTAAGGTGAGTGGCTGCATGTGAAAGTTTGTGCATTGGCCCTTTAAGAGGGTGCCTGCATTTCTAGCCATCTCTCCCTGGCAGACAGCAACCTTGCTGCTTTTCACAGCCAGATGTTATGTGGGCACCTTTCTCAATTATGGTGCCCTCTGTTGGGGTGCCCAGCTTGGGGTTTATACCCCCAGAATTCTCAGTGGCAACCCCCCACAGCTGAGATATGTCTCTGGAACTTCAGTTGCTGTCTGTGGGAGCCCGGTCATCCCTTTCCCACCTCCCCGCTTCCTACCTATCTCTATGCAGTCTCCACTTTCTATCCTTGGTTATCAGGGTTCTCTCCAGCTTGTCTTCAGTTGATTAATCAGGATATTTATTTATGTATTTATGTATGTATGTATGTATGTATGTATGTATGTATGTATGTTGTAATTTCAGTTTGTTCCTGGGAGTGTGTCAGTGTAACATCCTCTTACTTTGCCACCTTTTTTAATCTCGGGGGGGGGGGGAGATTTTTTTGAAATTATGTATCCAAAGTGGTTAGGAAGGTAGATTACATTTGATTTCAATCATTATGTTTGACTACTGACAGCTTTCAAGTCCTCCATTCTTTCTGTACCCCTTGCCTCACATGTGAGCATGCAGATAGGAAAGTCCAAATATTCTCTACTTTGGGTACAAGTTCAAACCACATAAGCACAGCCAGGATATGGCAACCCCACCCCCTAACCACCAGAAAAACCCTAAGTCAGTCTCCTTTGCCTGTTTTTTCAAGCCATTTTCAGACCAGATTAGGAGCCAATCCTGCTCTCTTCAGAAAGTCTCATTATGTGAATAAATTTTTCCATACCCACTTGGTATATTTGGGATATGATCAGTGTCAACATTTTGTTTAGTTCTTTTTCTGGAGTTTTGTTCTGTTCTTCCGTTTGGGCTATGCTCTTTGTCTCCTCATTTGGCCACTTGCCTGTGTTTGTTTCTATGTATTAGGTAGAGCTGCTATGTCTCCTAGGCTTGGTAGCATGGCCTAATGTAGATGTACTGTAGGGTTCAGTGGCACAGCCTCCCTGATCATCTAGCCTGGGCACTTGAGGTACACCCCTGCATGGGCTGTACATCCTTCTGTTATAATTGAGTCTTGATTGCTGTTGGCACATCAATGGGAGAGATTTACCCAGACTGATCACCTGCAAGGACTGGCTGTGACCACTGACCAACCACTTTGGAGAATTAGCTGTGCAGGGCCACGCAGCAGGACTTACTTTACCAGGGCTCTGGTACCCACTGAGTCCACCTCTTGAGTGTGTTGCTTGTGGAGGTGGTTGGATGATGGTGCTTTGATGTATTCTGAAGCTGTCTAATGGGTTCACTGGCTCTGGGCCTCCAGAGACGTGTAGGCCCAGGTCAGCCACTGCCTGTGTTCTGCTCACAGCTGCCAAGTATAAGCTACAAAGTGATCTGCAGATGGCTGCTTCTTGTGCTGGGCTTGGAGGTGCTCTAGGCAAGGCCAAGCTGTGAACCAATGCAGGCTTCTGCCAGTGCTGGACCTTTGGCCACTTGGGTACGGGGCTTGCTGAGGCCAGATGCTGCTTGAGAGATTTTAGGAAAACCTGAAATATGAGCCAGGATAGGCTCATATTTATGATAAAGCCACTGAAAACAGCTTGGGTGGGCCCAAAAGTTGGGTGGGGCAGGGCCTCAGGGAATCACCAGGGTGGGGCAAACAGTATGAGCCAGATTGATGAAATCTCAGATATGGCACCTGAGCTGACTCCGGGAGGCGGGGGATTCATCAAAAGAACAGCTTCTGCCAGTACTTCTTTCTGTCTGGGAGAAAGCTGCCCCTCCAACTCTTGCCCTGATGCCAAACAATTCAGTTCCTCCCATATGTCTCCTCAAGCTGCTGTCCCTGGGCTGGAGCTCAGATGGGGTGAGTCCATGTAAGTCCATGCATGGGCCCTTTAAGAGGAACTATCTGGGACTCCAGCAGTCTCAGCCTCCCTTCCTGCTGGTTTTTAAAGCCAGAAGTTATGGGGACTTCTTTTCCTGGCACTGGAACTCTGAGCTGGGGGCCTGGTGTGGGATTAGGACCCCTCACTCCTCAAGGGGGATCTCTGCAGCCAAGATACCCCTCCCAATTTTTTTTCAGTAACACATGGGTGTGGGACCAGCCCTTCTGCATCTCTACCTCCTCCTACTAGTCTTGATGTGGCTTCTTATTAAATTTTGTAATTGTAGGACTTCCATTCAGCTCAATTTCAGGCGGTTCTGAATGATGGTTGTTCTGTAGTTTAGTTGTAATTTTGATGTGGTTGTGGGAAGAAGTGAATACCAAGTTTCCTTATGCAGCCCCTTTGGCCAAAAGTCAGTTTATGTAAATTTTAAATGACTAAAAACAATAAGTATCATATTAAATAAAAAAAATTTTTTTAAAGTTAAAATCCAGAGAAAAGAGGACTGGAAGGAAATATATAAAAATATTAATAGGGACTATTTCTTGCTCATAATATAGATAATATTTTTCATTTTATAGTTTTCCATATTTCCTAGATTATCTACTAATAACAAGTCACTTCCATACTGATGTAGTTTTGTTGCTGTTGCTATTTTGTTGTTTTCACATTCAGTGTACAAATGTGAACAGGAATTGTGGGCATGGGCATTGAGATACTTGTGAATCTCAGGCAAATTATCTGTCTTAAAAAACACAAGAACATATAAAGTTACAATGATATATAATCTTCAAAATGATTATGAAGACCATTCAGAAATATTTTAATTATATGAATTAGTACAGATATAATTCAAACCTGTATTTATAGATCAATACACACTGACATCATAATGTCAGTGTATCATACTAAGTCCTGAATGGATATAAAAGCATAAGAACAAAGTTACAGTTTATAAAAGGGAGCAATACTGAAAGATGGAAAT
>NW_005871320.1:109054-110603 GCF_000147115.1 Myotis lucifugus
AGGATGGGGTCCCCACTGGGGTGCCTGGCCAGTCTGGGTGAGGGGCTGAGGGCCGTTTTCAGGCTGGCGGGTGACTGAAGCTCCCAACCGCTCCTTTTTTTCTTTTTTTTTTTTATTCTGGGCCAGCTTTAGCTCTGAAGCTCGGCTCCAGCTATGAGGCCTCAGCTGCTGAAAGCAGGTTTCTGGCCTTTGTTTACCTTCTGTATTTGAAACAATGTTGCGGTCCTGCTGGCTGAAGCCTGGCTGACTAAAGCAGGTTTCTGGGGTTTGGTTTAGCTTCTATATTTGTTACAATGTTTCTTAGAGTTGCAGCTCAGAGGCCGGCAGCAGCAGACGGGGAAGCTTGGCTTCCTCCGTCACTGAAGCAAGCAAGCCTCCCTGTTCGAGTCAGCTTCCTGGCTGCCGGCCGCCATCTTGGTTGGCAGTTAATTTGCATATCTCCCTGATTAATTACCATGTTTCTCTTTTATTAGATAGGATGGCATATGTCCTTCCCTGGCAGGTGTGCTCAGGGATTAGAACATTGGCCCATACACCAAAGGGCACGTACCTGGATTGCAAATTTGATCCCAGGCCCTGGTCAGGGCACGTGTGGGAGGCAACCAATTGATGTGTCTCTCTCACATCGATTTTTCCCTGTCTCTCGGTCTCTCTCTACCTCTCCCTCCCTCTACACTTTAAAAAATCAATAGAAATAATATCCTTAGGTGAAAATTAACAATAAAAATTGGCATATGTCTTGAAAGTTTTGATTTTATGCTTTCTTTGGTCTTGAGGACATTTGTAATGCATAGCTATCCAGCATTTATTTACTACTTTGGATTCACTGCTGTTAGGTTATAATTCTTAAATTGTGCCTAATTCCCTCCCCTATTAATTTCAAAAGCAAACATCTAACAATTAAATTTTATAATCATTTTCAACAAGAAAACATTACACAATACATTAGGGCAAAATAATTTAACAAAAATGAAAGTAAAGCCCTGCTGGCGTGGCTCAGTGGTTGAGCACTGACCTATGAACAAGGAGTTCACAGTTTGATTCCCAGTTAGGGCACATGCCAGGGTTGTGGGTTTGATCCCCAGTAGGGGGATGTAGGAGGCAGCCGATCAATGATTCTCTCTCATCATTGATGTTTCTCTCCCTCCCTCTCCCTTCCTTTCTAAAATCAGTAAAAAAGTATCCTATATAATAAAAGGCTAATATGCAAATTGACCAAATGGCGGAATGACTGGTCACAATGACACGTACTGACCACCAGGGGGCAGATGCCCAACACAGGAGATGTCCCCTGATCAGTGCGCCAGAAGCCGGGCTCACAGCTGGCAAGCACAGCGGCGGTGGCGGGAGTCTCTCCTGCCTCTGTGGCAGCACTAAGGATGTCCAACTGATGGCTTAGGCCTGCTCGCTGCCAGCAGTCAGACAGCTTCCCAAGGGCTCCCCAAACTGGCAAAGAGGGCCGCAGGCGGGGCTTGGAGGGACCCCCTCTGGAGTGCACGAATTTTCATGCCACCCGTGCCCTCTAGTAATATATTTAAAAAAATTAAAA
>NW_005871320.1:111015-199906 GCF_000147115.1 Myotis lucifugus
TTTTGTGAGTTTGAGTCAAACTGTCAACAGTTTCGCCTGGAAGCAAAATCTCAAAGGATTGAGATAATGCTTTAGATAATGGCAGTTTTGTACCTTATTTTATACATTATAATCACAATGAGGGGATTTGTTGTGGTCTCCACAGAGTGGTACCTTTTCTTTGAGAGGTCCAGAAAAAGGAAAATTACTTTGACATTACAAAGATATGTAATCGTAGATGCAAAAAGACGACAGGCTCAATTAAGGTAAAAATTGGCCTTTGTCAGGGAAGATCCCAGCCTAGGACATGACTATCATAAACTGCTTTTAGTTCAAAAGTTTTAATTTCAAAACATCCTTTGTTGTTACTTTAGGTCTCTGAGCTTGTCAGGCCTTCCAATGTTATGCCCAGAGTTCGGGGTCCCCAATAATCCACCACCAGGGAGCCTTTTCCGATGCAAAAGCAAAGGGTCTTTTATTCAAGCCCGGGACTTGGTCCCCCTCCTGCCTCCATTCCTGGATGCAAGAGAGAGCCCCGAGTTCTAAGAGAACAAAGAATTTATAGGGCTTGGGTCAGGGGGTGGGGGCTCACTCGGACCACTGATTTGGCCGATTCTGGTTGGTTGAGTGATGGCCGGGGGGGGCTAATGACGCAAGGGTAGGGTGCAGCTAGGGTCTGGTTACACAAAGACAGGAGGTGGCTAGCATACTTTTGGCCTTGGGCTAGTTTCCTTGCGTTCCTATTGGCTGAGATAAGGGCTGGCTGAGCAACTGATACATTCTATGGCTTTTGCTTGAAGAGGAGTTAGGAACACGGTTATCAGCCCCGTTCTGTCCTTTCACCCTGAGCTTCTCAGGTTTAGTATGTGGCCTTTTTTTGTCCACCAATGCATTTACTAGAAAATCAATTTTTATTCTCACATACTTTGAGTACACCTAATTATATCAAGTACTTGAAATTATCCAAGCTCTTTGACAGTGATGGCGAACCTTTTGAGCTCGGCATGTCAGCATTTTGAAAAACCCTAACAACTCTGGTGCCGTGTCACATATAGAAATTTTTTGATATTTGCAACCATAGTAAAACAAAGATTTATATTTTTGATATTTATTTTATATATTTAAATGACATTTAACAAAGAAAAATCAACCAAAAAAATGATTTCGCATGTCACCTCTGACACATGTGTCATAGGTTCGCCATCACTGCTCTATGAGGCTCTATGAGGTGCACCAAGAAACAAATAAACACAGGTACCACAACTATTACACCCAAAATACAATTTGATGAATTTCATTTGAGTGAATAAGCAGCACAACAACAAAAAAGAAATGCTGTAAACTTACTAGTATCCTCCAAGTGATACCATGTAGAGTCTTAAATAAGTTATCCTATATAATAAAAGGCTAATATGCAAATCGATGGAATGTTGGAACAATTGGTTGCTATGACATACACTGACCACCAGGGGACAGACGCTCAACGCAGGAGCTGCCCCCTGGTGGTCAGTGCGCTCCCACAGTTGGAGCACTGCTCAGCCAGAAGCCAGGCTCACAGCTGGCGAGCGCAGCAGCAGTGGCAGTGGTGGGAGCCTCTCCCGCTCCACAACCATGCTAAGGATGTCCCACTGATGGGGAGCAGTCCTAAGCCACAGTCAGACATCCCCCGAGGGCTCCCGGACTGCTAAAGGGCGCAGGCCAGGCTGAGGGAGCCCCCCCCCCAAGTGCACGAAAGTTGTGCACTGAGCCTCTAGTCGTAACATAATGGGAAGTCGCCTGAGATTTCTTACATGTTCAGCTTCACAGAAAGCCAAACATTTTGGACACTAAAAAAATACTATGACTGATTCTTTCCTTAATGACTGGTCCTGTTTCCCTGCCCCCAATCACCTTGGGTCAAGAAAACCTTTTCCATATCAAGCAGTAAAGATTACTTTTACTAGCTTGCGAAATATTAGGGCTTATTCATTAAGTTCTACACAGCCCTATCTCAATTAAAATAGAAACTAAATCCAAAATATCTTTTTTTGACATTTACAATTTATAATTTAAGTATAACTTTGGTCTAAGATATCATGCAATATAAAAGGCTTCTTTCATCACAGCTTAAGTGAGCTCTACTGTCATTTCTTCCTTCTTTTCTGTCTTTTATCAATTCTTTATTTTGAAACTACTTTGGATACCTAATTCTACTAAGGTTCAGAGGTTGTACACTAAAAATTTAGCATAAAATAACAGCTAAAAGTGCTCAGCTAAATGTATTAGTGGAATTTCCATTTAAATTCATTAATAATGCGGACCTAACGGGAAAAATCGGAAAAAATAATGTATGAAAAGGCATTTTAAAAGATTGTTAAATCATTTTATCTTCAGTTTTATTGATATAATTAACATCAAAAGAACTGGTGTTAACTCTTCACTATAACGCATACAAATTTTAAAATAATCTAACTGCCCCTAACTGCCCACCCTTGCAGGCCTGGTCACCCCCAATGGCCCTCCCCGGCAGGCCATCTTTGACCACATGGGGGCAGCCTTCTTGTGTGTTGGAGTGACGGTCAATTTGCATATTACCTCTTTATTATATAGGATAGAAGATAGTATTCCAGTGTATGGATGTACAGTTTGTTTATCCATTCACCTATTAAAGAATATAATGATTGAAGAACACAGCATACAGTGGGACCTTGACTTACGAGTGTCCCAACTAACGAGTTTTTCAAGATACGAGCCGTCTCTCAGCCGATTTTTTGCTTTGAGTTGCGAGCTAAAATTCAGGTTATGAGCCAGCTTCAGATACCCCACCGCTAGTTGGCGCAGCGAACGTCACAGTGAACGCCACAACATAAGCCCAGCATTCAATTCATTGTAATGGTGAAAATTGATTTGACATCCGAGTAATTTGAGTTATGAGCTCCGTCACGGAACAAATTAAACTCGTAAGTCAAGGCCCCACTGTACTGAGGTTTCTTCACAAATTGCTGTTTTCAACTGCAATTAAAAGAATTTCAATACAAAGTGCTCTGACTTGTAGGCAGATTAATTTTACCTGGAAAAGTAAATAATCTTTCCTTAAACTTCAAAAAGCTTCTAAAAGTCAATGAAAAATGACATCACATCAAAATTCTAGTTTCATTGGTGATATAAAGACCTAAAGTGAATAGTAAAAAGTCTGGAGTATATCAAGTAGAGTACTTTGAAACAAAATGTAAAGTTGAGCGATATACATTTTTGGCGAGAACCAAGAAAAGAGACTGCTGGTAGAAATCCACCTGGAGTCAGACTACATCTTAAATAGTGATATCAGAAACTATCCTTTAAAATGAGCCTGAATATGATTGGTTTGGTCTGGGGAGCAATATATACCATAGGATAATGTTGAAAAGAGGCTATCAATCAGCCAGAAATTGGTGGAGTTTAACATCTGGGTATGTGAGGAAAAGAAGCAAAGAAACCACTATCAGCCTGGACAGCATGGTTCAGTGGTTGGACATCGACCTATAAACCAGGAGGTCATGGTTCAATTCCCAGCTGGGGCACATGCCCAGGTTGAGGGCTCGGTCCCTGGTGGGGGACATGAAAGAGACAGCTGATCGGTGATTCTGTCATCGTTGATGTTTCCATTTGTCTCTCTCTCTCTTCCTTCCTCTCTGAAATCAATAATAAAATATATATATTAAATGCACACATGAAACAAAGCAATTGCACCAAACAATATATGTATCACTAAGCCTATAACATATAAAAATGTACCATTCGAAACCAGTTTGGCTCAGTGGATAGAGCGTCGGCCTGCGGACTGAAAGGTCCCAGGTTCGATTCCGGTCGGGGGCATGTACCTGGGTTGCGGGCACATCCCCAGTGGGAGATGTGCAGGGGGCAGCTGATTGATGTTTCTCTCTAATCGATGTTTCTAACTCTCTATCTCTCTCCCTTCCTCTCTGTGAAAAATCAGTAAAATATTTTTTAAAAAATGTACCATTTACACTAATAAAAGAGAAGGATGCAAATTGACCGTACCTTCGCAATGCCCACCAGCCAATCAGGAGTATGCACATTAACCCAACAAAGATGACAGGTTGATTTGCATACGCAGGCGCCAAGCGGCTGGGGGCAGGGCGGGACACACCGCCCCAGCCGCTCGGGCCTCTGGGCAGTGTGAGAAGGCAGAAAGGCGGCTCCGGGCCAGAACAAAGACAGTGCTGGCAGCCAGGGGAAGGAAGGCCCATTCTTGCACGAATCTTCGTGCATCAGGCCTCTAGTATAGAAATATTTGTTAATAAAGTACAGCAGAAGTCAGTAGGAGCAAAGCTGTTCTAGGCTAAAGAAATCATTCCAGATGGTAACTTGAATCAACAAGAACAAGAAATAAAGACAACCAGAAATGATCAATAAGGTCAATATAATAAAAGCTATAAATATGAACTTCTCCTTTCTTCTTCCAGCTTCTTTAAAAGATATAACCATTAGCCCAGCTGGTGTGGTTCAGTGGTTGGTCATGGTTGGATTCCCGGTCAGGGCACATGCCCAGGTTTCGGGCTCAGTCTCCAGTGAGGGACATGCAGGGGCAGCCGAGCAATGATTCTCTCTCTCCCTCTCCCTTCCTCTCTGAAATCAATAGAAATATATTTTTTTAAAAAGATATAACCATTATAACAATATATTGTTAGGTTTGTAACATTTATAGATACAATCTACACTAATAAAAGACAAAGATGCTAATTGACAGTACCTTCGCTAAGCCCCAAGCCACGCCCACCAGCCAATCAGAGCGACTATATGCAAATTAATCCAACCAAGATGGCGGCCGGCAGCCAAGGAGCTGGAGCAAGCAGGAGGCTTGGTTGCCTGGGCAATGGAGGAAGCCAAGCTTCCTGCCTGCCCTGAGCCGGCTGTGGCCTCTGCTCATGGCAACAAAGTTTCAATTATAGAAGACAAATAAATCCCAGATACCTGCTTCCAGCCAGCCTCCACTGGGAGCTGGGGTGGCTGGGGGAAGTGGCCAGCCTGCAAACAGCCCTCAGCCCCTCACCCAGACTGACCAGGCACCCCAGCAGGACCCCCCATACTGAAGGGGCTGTGGCCAGCCTGCAAACAGCCATCAGCCTCTCACCCAGGCTGGCCAGGCACCCCAGGGGGGACCCCACCCTGAAGGGGCTGTGGCCAGCCTGCAAACAGCCATCAGCCCCTCACCCAGGATGGCCAGGCACTCCTATATAATAAAAGGGTAATATGCAAATTGACCCTAACAGCAGAATGACTGGGAATGACTGGTCACTATGACACACACTGACCACCAGGGGGCAGATGCTCAATGCAGGAGCTGCCCCCTGGTGGTCAGTGCACTCCCCACAGGGGGAGCTCTGCTCAGCCACAAGCCAGGCTGACGGCTGCCAGTACAGCGGTGGTGGTGGGAGCCTCTCACACCTCCTCTGCAGCGCTAAGGATGTCCGACTGCAGCTTAGGCCTGCTCCCCGCTGGCAAGTGGACATCCCCCGAGGGCTGCCGGGCTGCCAGAGGGATGTCTGACTGCCAGCTTAGGCGCCCAACCCCCCAGGGAGCAGGCCTAAGCCAGCAGGTGGTCATCCCCCGAGGGTTCCCAGACTGCGAGAGGGCACAGGCTGGGCTGAGGGACCCCCCCCCCAGTGCACAAAAATTTGTGCACTAGTATGTATAATAATTATATCACAAAAAGCAGGGAAACAAAACTATGTTGGAGTAAGATTTTTCAATCTCATTGGAATTAAGTTGTTGTAAATCTGATGCTGACTCTAAGACAGTGATGGCGGACCTTTTGAGCTCAGCGTGTCAGCATTTTGAAAAACCCTAACTTAACTCTGGTGCCGTGTCACATATAGACATTTTTTGATATTTGCAACCATAGTAAAACAAAGATTTATATTTTTGATATTTATTTTATATATTTAAATGCCATTTAACAAAGAAAACTCAACCAAAAAAATGAGTTCGCGTGTCACCTCTGACATGCCTGTCATAGGTTCGCCATCACTGCTCTAAGACGTATATGGCAAGTCCTAGAGCAACCACTAAGGAATTAACTTTTTAAAAAGTGAAAAAAATCAATTAAAAATTAAACTGCTGCAGGAGTAAATATTCACTGAATGCAATAGAAAGCGGTAAAGAAGGGATAGAGGAACACAAAAGATATGAGACATACAGAAAACAAAAAGTAAAAATGGGAGGCATAACTCAACTATATCAATAACACTGAACATCAATGGAGTATACAGCCCTACCTGGTGTGGCTCAGTTAGTTGAGCACTGTCCTGTGAACCCAAAGGTTGCTGATTTGATTCCCCATCAGGGCTCATGCCCAGGTTTTGGGCTCAAATATTGATGTGAACATCAATATTTCTCTCTCTCTTTCTCTCTCTCTCTCCCCCTAAAAATCAATAAAAACATTTTTAAAATAAATAAACAAACAGAGTAAATAATCTATTCAAAAGGTAGATCACTAGATTAGGCTAAAAAAACCAAGATATAACTGTATGCTGTCTAGAGGAGACACACTTTAGATTTAATGGTACAAATCATGTAAGTAGCAGCCATAAGAAAGTTGTAATGTCAAGCAAATAAATTATTTTAAATGTTATTAGAGAAAAATAAGGACATTTTCTAATAAATGTCAATCCAACAGGAAACTGTAACATTTATAAACATGTATGTATCTAATAACAGAGAACCAAAAAAAAGTGTAGCAAAAACTCACAAAAATGAAGGTAGAAATGGAAAACTCAACAATAATTGAAGTCTTTAAGACTCCACATTCAGCAGACATCTAATAGACTCTGAATTATAAGGACTAAAACAGAACTCTTCATCCTCCCCTCCCCCCCTCCCCCAGCCCCCCCACCTTTAACCCCTAAAGTGCCAGGGAGCGCAAGCGCTTCCCTCCTGTCTTTCACCAAAAGTGCGCTATCATGCTCCTCCTGCAGTGTCACTATTAGTTGCTAGTAGTTCACTCTTTATGTGGGGCAAAAAATTTTAAGAACCTTAACTCAAAATGCCTTGGCAATTTTAGCATAGTTCCTAGGATATTGGTTGGCACTCAAAGGGTTAAAAATCTGCTCCTTCATTTCCTCTCTAAGTGGCAATTACAACCATCCAATTGCTCAGGCAAAAACTTAAGTTTCTGACTCTCACATCCCACATCCAATCAATATGTGAATTCTACAGCCTGTCCTCAAAACATATCCAGAATCCAATCACTTTTTCTATTTCCACCGTCAATCACGGGATTACTGAATTACACTACCTGGATTCCACCTTTCCACCCTGAGCCCTGTTATCTATCTTCACACAACAGCAAAGTGAACCTTCTATAACAAATTAAATGTCAAATTTTAAATGAAATCCAAATCCTTTCCAGCTTTATTTTCCACTTCTTTAACCACTACATTCTCTTTACACTGGACTTCTTTGTTGTCCTCAGCAAGTTATTAACCTGAATTTATTATACAACCCTATTTAAAAAATATCATTCATATATGTGTAAATGTATAAAAAAGTGAGAAAGGATAAGCCCTATTATACAATGTGAATAAAAATTATTTATAGGTAGTAGGATTATAGACATTTTTCATTTTTTCTTATTGCAAAAAAGATTTTTAATGTATGTAGTATTTATGCTTGTATGTATTACTATGTAATAAATTGTATAAAGAGCTGTGTATAAAATCCCCACATCCAGTGGTGGTAGCATTTAACTATATATGAAATCTGGAAATAAACCATGTGGTTTACAGAAAAAAAGAAACAAATTAAAACCCAAAACAAACATTGCCTACAGACAAAGCTTGTATTTACTAATATATGTTCCAGGCACTTTCATTCATTGTTTCATTTAATTCTTGTAATAACTCTGTGTGATGAGAATTATTATTTTTGTGTTACTCGTGCAAAATGAGGCCCAAAAAGGTTACTAGTAAATACATTGTTTGAAGTTGCAGAGCAAGTGGTGAAGCCCAGGTCTCTCTGGCTTGAATGGTCATGTTCTAAATGCAATTCTAGATTCTGCCTCATCACACTCATGTGCAATAGTGCAAACTGAAAGGACTGAGACAACCAGTAACAAAGGAAAGGGACACCATGTAGTTACAAAAGTGTTTACTAAACTAGAACTATGTAAAAACTGACGGGCATATTCCATGAAAAGGGAAAATATCGCATTTCATACACGAGCACAAGCAAAGTTATTATTTCATATGGAAATAGGCCAAAACACACCGATATGTTAACGTTGGTCCAGTTTGGACAATGGAACTCCGGGTGGTTTTTGTTTCCTTTTGCTTTATATATTCTAGATTTTCATGAACGCATCAGAACTGCTTTAAAACAAACAACAAAAAAGCTAAATTAATTTTCATGAAACAAAGGGAAAAGTTTTTGTTCTGTAATAAAGGAAGAACAGCCCAGTATGTTCCCAAACGGCTACAAATTTCAAATCTAGATTTAAACTAGATAAAAACTTAAGTATTATCCACAAGGCGATCTGGGGAGTCTTTCACAGACCAGTTTCCTGCAAGGGATTTTATGGAGCTCTTCATTTTTGTGTACAGCCTACGTTATAATGAGCCTAACGCGACTGGCGATGCCAGTGTAGCTTAGTTTACACTTTTCGACGGGAGGAAGGTAATTCAAAGGCATTATCACACTAGTTCGGGAATGTGTATCTTGCATGAAAGTAATAATACTTGAAAGAAATGATGGCAAGAACAAGTCGAAATGTTCAAAAATGCATGTTTGTCCCCAAAACGCCGTCTCCGGACCCGCAAACCTGTTCGGTACTGTTTGGGGGTCGGGGGTGGGGGACGCCAAGCGCTCAGCTTTCACGATCTCTTCAGCAAAACAATCCCCGCTTTAGTGAATGCGGCCGCCGCGAGGTCCTAGGGACGCGGGATTCTCCGGTAGGTGGGCCTCCGCCAGGGCTGGAGCCGGGAAACCGCCCGACTGTAATGGCGGCAACAGTGCGGAGCCTGACAGTGACTGCGGAGCTGGCTCGGCTCCACGGAGCAAACGCCGGCCCGGAGGGAGCGCGAAGGCTCCGACCAGAAGCAGGAAGCTCTGCCTAGAGCCGTAGCTCCAGGGCCAGAACTGTAAAGGACTGCAGACCCGCCCACCTTTTCCTGCTACGCACTCACGCGACTTCCGGGGCGGGGCGCAGGTCGGGAGCCCACCCACCGGGAAGCGCCAGCTCGCTGAGGCCCCGCCCCTCTGGGGATTTATCCGGGTGAGTTCCATTCCTAAGCTGCTTCTCTGCCGGGCTTGCTATGAAATGGTTCCTGCTGGGCAGCTTTCCAGAGCAAATGTTCCTGAATCGGCGGAGGAAGAACAGCAAGAATGAAAAGTTGGGGTTTTAGTTTGAAAGTGGAAAGTTTGTCGCTTCATAAACACTTGCTGAACTGTTACAGGGCAGTAGAAGCTGGGAAAACTCCAGGGCAAGAGGAATCGGGAAACTGAAGTAGGAAAGTTAAAACAAGGCCAGCCCTAACCGGTTTGGCTCAGTGGATAGAGCGTAGGCCTGGGGACTAAGGGTCCCAGGTTCGATTCCGGTCAAGGGCATGTACCTTGGTTTCGGGCACATCCCCGGTGGGGAGTGTGCAGGAGGCAGCTGATCGATGTTTCTAACTTTCTATCCCTCTGTAAAAAATCAATAAAATATATTAAAAACAAGCCCAAACACTGGGGGCAATTTGAAGCCAGCTTGTAAATAACAAGCCATTATCTTCCCCAGCCCAGAATTCTTGAGAGCAAATGGTTAAAAGCCTCCCTAAGGAGAGAATGCAGGGAAGGCAATTTTATTTTTTGCTCCCTAAACACAAAAGCCAGAAGTCTCAAGGCTTGGCAAGATAAAATTGCTAGGTGCGTTTCATGAATTCTGGGAAGGCCACAACAAAGTAAAGTGACCTGAGAATTAATCTGTACCAAGACATTCAGCAGAGGAATTCTGAAACCTATAGACAGGAGGGTATCTAACGCCTCAAACCCCACCCAATTCATCACTCTCCAGATTAGCTAAGAGCCCATCTGTGCACGTTATACCTGGAGATAGATTTGCTTGCCTTGCTTCTTTAATAAATGTGTTTGCTTTAATTGCTTTAATAAAATTGGCTTTATCACAATGCAATCAGGTTCTTTCATTTAAATTGATATATATGAGAAGACAAGAACTGGGGTAGGGACAGCCCTCTCCTTCTGACTCAGGGCTGTCTGATTACACCTCTCTGGTGTCTGTGAGAGGGACCTATAACAATGATTAAAGGAGTAGGTGGATGTTTACTTCCATTTTAACTCTACCATTAAAAAACCATCTTCTAAAACTACAACAGCAACATAAGGATGTGTGTGTGTGTGTGTTACCTGCAGTTGATTTGGCTCCTACTACCGGAGACTGAGTGATGTCCACAAAAGTCCTGTCCTCCATGACTCTGCTTGGGTCCTGTAGACTCATGTCCATGGCTTCTGTGTAGAGTCAATCCATCTCATATTTGGTCTTCCTCTTCCTGCTGCCTTTTATTTTTTCAGCATTATTGTCTTTTCCAAAGGAACCGCCTTTTCATGATGTGCCCAATGTACAAATAGCTTCAGTTTTGTCATTTTTGCCTCAAGTGATGTATGTTTCAGGCTTAATTTAATAACCAGATAATTAGAGGTGGGCTCTAGGACCCACCTGTTTGTCTTTCTGACCATTCAGGTTGTTCAGTTTTGAGTGAGTCCTTGACAAATCCCCTTCCTAGTATACACTGCATACTGTTAGTACCTTGGTGAGAAAATTTTAAAGAAGTATTTTGCTAGCATCATTTTCTTAAACTTTATTTTTGCTATGCTCTTTTTAAAAAATATATTTTTATCAATGTCAAGAGAGGAAGGAGAAGAAGAGATAGAAACATCAATGATGAGAGAGAATCATTGATCGGCTGCATCCTGCACACCCCACACTGGAGATCCAGCCTGCAACCCGGGCATGTGCTCTGACCAGGAATAGAACTGTGACCTATTCATAGGTTGACACTCAACCACTGAGCCTTGCTGGCTGGGCTGCTATGCTCTTTTTTACAAACTTGAATGGTTTATCCAAATCTAAACTTTAGCTAGTCATAATCTGGCTTCAAACCTGAACAGCCTTAGTGCCTACTTCCCCCATTCATCTTCCCTCTACTCAGTGTGCTTAGTTTGTTTGTTTATTTTAATTCTCTCCCGAGGATATTTTTCCATTGATTTTAAGAGAGAGTGGAAGGGAGAGGGAAAGACAGAAATATCCATGTGAGAGAAACACATCGATTGGTTGCTTCCTGCAAACACCCTGTCTAGGGCCTGGGCCGCGGAGGAGCCTGCAACTGAGTTACGTGCCCTTGACTGGAATGGAACCCGGGAATCTCTGGTCCAGAGGCTGACACTCTATCCATTGAGCCAAACCAGCTAGGGCTCAGTGTGCTTAGTTTAATTCTCACATAAAGCATACTGCCAAGAATTATGGAGCCAAAGGGGACCAGGGAATATAATGTGATTTAAGGAAACTGAGATAGGCCTATGAGCTCTCCACTAATCAGCAACAAGAAAGAGATTACAGCCTCTGGACCTTGGGAAAATAAGTATTTCTGGACATCAGTACAGTGATCTTTCCCTTTTACTTAAAAAAATATTTGAATAAGAGGGCATTCAGAAAGCCAAGAGACATATGAAAACATGCTCAAAGTCACTAATCATCCAAGAGATGCAAATCAAAACAACAATGAGGTACCATCTCACACCTGTCAGAATGGCTATCATCAACAAATCAACAAACGACAAGTGCTGGAGAGGATGTGGAGAAAAAGGAACACTTGTGCACTGCTGGTGGGAATGCAGACTGGTGCAACCACTATGGAAGACAGTATGGAGTTTCCTCAAAAAACTGGAAATGGAACTCCCATTTGACCCTGTGATCCCACTTCTAGGAATATATCCCAAGAAACCAGAAACACCAATCAGAAAAGATATGTGCACCCATATGTTCATAGCAGCACAATTCACCATAGCTAAATCTGGAAACAGCCTAAGTGCCCATCAGTAGATGAATGGATTAGAAAACAGTGGTACATCTACACGTTGGAATACTATGCTGCTGTAAAAAAGAAGGAACTCTTACCATTTGCAACAGCATGGATGGAACTGGAGAGCATTATGCTAAGTGAAACAAGCCAGTCAATGAAGGAAAAATACCACATGATCTCACTCATTCATGGATAATAAAGACCATTACAAACTTTTGAACAATAATAGATACAGAGGCAGAGCTGCCTCAAACTGATTGTCAAACTGCAGTGGGAAGACCAGGGAGGGTTGGGGGGCAGGAGGGAGGGGGGTAAGAGATCAACTGAAGGACTTGTATGCATGCATATAAGCATAACTAATGGACATAAGACACTGTGGGGTAAGGGAGGGCAGGGGATTGTCAAGGGCGGGGGGGGGGGAGGACACATATGTAATACCCTTTGTAATACTTTTAGCAAAAAATAAAAAAAAAAATCAAACTAGAAAAAAAATAAATAAAAATAAATTAAGGAAAAAAATTTTAAAAAATTAAAAAATATTTTAATATGAAAGAGCTGTGTTAGTGGGTACTCAGTAAGATGCTAAACAAATGACATTTCTGTGGGAAGCTTCATGTTAAGAAGGAAAGAGCAAAGACTTGGAAGTTCGATTTCAATTCAAATCCTGGCTTGCCACTTAGAAACTGAGTCATCACAAGCAAGTTACCTTACCTTTTCACACCAGTTTGCTAGACTTTTTGCCTTTAGTATATTATACTACTTTAGAGTATATCCAAGGTAAAGATCCCTTATAGGGTTGCAGTTATTTCCAAAATGTGATCTGTAATAGGTTTGTACTACATACGCTATGATTATTTAATTTTAAAACTATTTAAAAACTAGGGGCCCAGTGCATGAATTGGGCCATGAAAGGAACTGTGGGCCATGAGGCTGCAGTGGGCACAGGGGCAGGTCTCGACCCTTCCTGAGCACTCGCACCTGGCACCTCCTTCCACAGCTCCTGGTCCCATCTGGCAGCAGCCCCGCTCCCACCCGCTGACTGGCATGGAGTGATTGGGGCCAGCACTGGCAGCGGGTGTGAGAGGTGGCTGCTGGCCCTGATCGCCCCTCAGGAGGTAGGTGGAGAAGCCCTGAGGGGTGATCGGGGCTGGCAGCTGCCACTTGCACCTGCTGACAGCGCCAAGCGATCAGCAGGTGTGAGTGGGGCCAGTGCCGGCAGCAGGTGCGAGTGCCCAGTGGGACTGCGGTGCACGGGAGCAAAGAATTTTCAGTAAGCACCAGAGGCTCACCCCATGACAGCGATTGGCGCCCCACCTTGGTCTGGCGGCTCCACTCACCTGCTCCATCATCCTGCTGTGGCCAACGTCCACCATGTTCCGCGTGTGCCTCCTGTTGGTCAGCATACGTCATAGTGACCAGTTGTTCAGCTGTTCTGCCATTTGGCCTATTTGCATATTAGGATTTTATATATATAATTTATTATTTTTTGTTATTTTAATAACATATTGGAGCTATTGATAAAATGACACATTGCCTTGCCTTCATGAGGGCAGGGAGCAGATAATACAATGAACTGTTCATACAAGGCTGAATTAGTAATACTTTAAAAAGATAAATAGGGATGAGGGAGGAATAGTTAGAACTAATAGTCTGAAATCCCAACTTATACACTATTAGTACATAAATAAGCATATGGTTAAAACATAAACCATTTTTAACATATCTCTGAAAACTTATTCATTGAAAGAAGTCTTTCAAGTTATTATACCTGAACCTGATTGTTAAGGAGAGAGAAATCCTTCATGAAGAAAACAATATAATTAAGGACTATATAAAGCAGGGGTCCTTAAACTTTTTAAACAGGGGGCCAGTTCACTGTCCCTCAGACCGTTGGAGGGCCAGACTATAGTTTAAAAAAAAACTATGAACAAATTCCTATGCACACTGCACATATCTTATTTTGAAGTAAAAAAACAAAACGGGAACAAATACAATATTTGTATTTGCATGTGGCCCGCAGGCCGTAGTTTGAGGATCCCTGATATAAAGAAATGCTACAATGGGGAATCCACAAAAATCAATAATTATCCAAAGGTTAATTTGGTATTCCATATTAATAGAGTCCATGTGGGGAAAACACTTAACATTTTAACATGTTTGGGACTCAGCCAAACAGGTACTTATTTTTTAAGAATATTTGTAACTCTTCCCCTCTGAAAATTTAAGATATATAAGAAGCCCAGATATTCTGAGCTCAACTTCCAGGACAAACCCAAACTCAATTGTTTTTAAGAATAAAAGCAATGGTCACCCTGCTTCCAGGTGCCGGAGAACAGAGAATGGTACCTTTTTTTCCGAGAGCGACATAAAATCCCACACGGTACTGAAAGCTCTCCAAGAGTCAATAAATGTTTTTTCATATAGTATTTCACCTAGTCCCATTACTGTAGTCCATTATTATAGAAAAACATCATTTGAACCAAAATATTACTTAAAACTTCAATTTACAGAACCAATGACCCTAACGACTCCTGGCATTACCCCTGGATTTGGCAAAAATGGAAACAAAGTTCATGTTTTAAATAAATGTATCAATAACGGTTACATATTAAAATACATTTACGTTCTAAGTGCAACTCTAACTTTCCAGTATTCTCAGTATGCCTTTCTACAAGCTTGCCCTTCATGCGACTTCTGGTTGAATTATCCAGCCAGTCAAGAGGCATTCACTACGCCTCCAACGCAGCTCAGAAGCAAAACCATCATTTTGTTTGCCGTAGTCTGAGAACTTTAACTCAGCTCCTGGGCCCCCGTGAGAACACCCGAGACCGACGGCGCACCGAGTCCCGGCGCCTCCCTCTCCAGCAGGTTCCCAGATCTAGTTCGGTTCTGACGTTGGCCCGCGCACAGCGCATGCCGGTCCCTCGGCCTCGAACCCTCAGCAGGCGCCGCCCGCCGCTCCTCGCGCCCCTCCCCCGCCTGGGGAAGTTGCGTCATCACGCTCGCTCGCCCTGTCCCCGGATGCACTTTTATATCTGGATTCTTAGAGCGGACTCGGAGCTCCACGGTGCCCTGCGCGCTCAGCACATGCGCGCCGGCTCTGCTCCCTCTTCCTCCCCTTACACCAGCCTCCACCGCCCGGGCAGCCGCCGCCACCGACGAGTCAGGAAGTTCAAGATGGCCGCCGCCGAGGCTCCGTGTCTGCGGGAACAGTCGGAGTAAGTCTCTCAGCAGTACGGAAGGCCGGGGCCCTGGGGACTGCGGGGTGGCAGACGGTGGAGACTTGCACCGGCGGGCGGGAAAGTTCAGGCCTAACGGCGAGAGCAAAACTTTGCCTTTCTCCGCCCGATACGTTGTGGGGCGGGAAACGTGGGGCGCGGGTGGGCGGCCGGCCTGCGAGTTCCACTCCCGGAGGCCGCGTCTGTTGAGTCGGAGGTGGCCGCGGCCTGCCGCGCGTCCTCCTCTGGTAGGCGTGGGCGCGAGCGGCCTCTACAGGTCCCACGCGCAAGGCAGGGCGTTGCGGCCCGGTGCGGTCGCGCCTTCCCGGTCCTCCCGGCGGTCCTCCCGGCGTCCCGGGCCGCCGCACTCGCAGCCTCGGTGCTGGGGGTCCGAGGAGCCGAGCGGCACCCGGGTTCGCCCGGAGACGTGTCTTCCTTCCGCGTGCAGTGCGGGTCGTGCTGCTCCGGGGTCAGCTTTAGAGCCAGAAAGCCGCGAGGAGCAGGGGTGCTAGGGTCACCCTTTGGACCTCCCACAGCGATAGTTTGTGCACTTCCTTTCGCCACCCCTGGACTCTTCTTTACTCCATCACCCACCCGAGGTTTTATTGGCAGCTTATTTGCCAACTTGTAAACGTGAGACAAAGTAAGACCAAGTCCTTGGGTTTAAGGCCTGGCGTTCGGGCCTGACTGTAGCGCTCCTTCGGGAGGACCCCTGAAAGCGGTAGTGGACATGGCCAGCTCCCTCGGACCCGGGCACTTTCCTGTAGTTAAGCCAATATAATATAGTGGATGCGGCCGAGAGGAATGCATACCTGTATGCGTTGCAGAGGCTAACCATTGCTTAACTGAAATCACTATATTTGTTTTTCGTGTGTGTGTTGAGGAAATCTCAAACGAGAACATAAAAGAGAATGGATTTTAAAACAATATTCCTATATTGTTTTTGCATCAGCATTATCTGACTTGTTTCCAGCCATTTTAGAAAAGAGGTAGATGAAGCCCAGCAACTTGGGATTGAGAGATAGGAGAAATCTTTGCCACCAGACGGCCCAACACTTCATTGCTGTGCAACCAGTGGGACACCTCAGTCCTGGGCTTTACTCAGCTAGACAGTGAAGTTTTTCATGAAGGACTATTGAAAACTGCTTTATTATCTTCACATTTGACTCAGAGAGGACAGCAGATGGAGTCTAAAGTTTTAACTAGAGTTTGCCTCATTTTGTGCCTCCTCGAGGTCACAGTGTGGCACTGTTACAGTGTTTTTGCCAGTGCAGTACACATCTTATGCGGTGCAGTGGTTGAACTAGAGGTCGGGGTTTGAGTCCCCTTCAGGGCTCCAGCCCAGATTGTGCACTCATCTACACTGAGTGGCCAGATTATTATGACCACCCCATCAGTACTTCATTGACACTTCCAAAAATACTGAATATTGAAAACTTCCTAAGCAAATACTCGCAAGGTTTTATTATTATTATTATTTGCATAACTAATTCACTTCATTGTACTGATGGGGTGGTCATAATAATCTGGCCGGTCATAATAATCTGGCCACTCAGTGTATGTTTCTTTCTCCCTTCTCTCTCAAATCAATAAAAAACATTTTTAAAAATTAAAGTCCTATAGTATCATGGTTCATTTTATTTCAGGAACTGTTCAGATTCACTTTGAGGAGTCATTCAGCTACATTTTATTTACATATTCAAATACTAGATTTGATAGTAATAAGTAACTTTTTTAGGCCTTTGCAATGTGAGTGATACTGAGATAGTCTTTAATTTTACTTCCCCTCCCCCACAGAACATTGGGTATAAATGGAATATTTGGTTTATATGTGTTCCATTTTCAATTATTTGAAGATGTTTAACAAAACGGTTTGATATGAAAGCAAGTACTATGTATGCTGCTCATACTGAATGCTGGATATACTGTAGTGTCTGAACAGTTCTTTAGAGGATACTGAATAGTTTATATGGATGCTATTCAAAGTTCTAATTTAGAAAAAGTAAATATTAAAAAAACAGTTTTAAGCTTCCTGAAGGCTTTCTAGGGCTTTTACATTTGTCACTCATTAGCTAACTCAGCCTTTTGGATGGTTTTAAACATTTACTTTAAAAAATATATGTGTGCGTGTGTTATATAAAAAATACATTTATATATATATATGTATATATGTATGTATATGTGTGTATATATATGTATATATATATTTGTTAATCCTCACCCAAGAATATTTACCTTCCCCCTTTTTTAGAGAGAGAATGGTGGGGGGGGGGGGAGAGAAAAAACATCGATGTGAGAGATATACCCATTGGTTGCCTCCCACACATGCCCCTGCCAGAGCCAGGGACTGAGGTACGTGCCCTTGGTCAGTGCCCTTGATCGGAATCGAACTCTCAGTCCACAGGCTGATGCTCTATAATCACTGAGCAAAACTGGCCAGGGCTAAACATTTACATTTTTACATGCATTGACTTGTTTGTACTTACCAAGCCAGGAACTGCTCAAAGCACTGAACAAATATTAACTCATTTAATCCTTATAATGGCCCGATGGTGGTAGATACTGTTATTTCCCATGTTTTACAGATGATACTGAAGCACAGAAAAATTAAGTTAACTTGGTCAAGGTTGTACTAAGTGACAGACCCAAGATTTAAACCCAGGCAGTCTGGTTTTAGAACCCAGCTCCTATCTATTGTATAGTCTGGTCTGCCACTATACATTTTAAAAACAGCCTTTAAGGCTTGAAATAATTTTCATTTATTTCCAGTGTCCCAGAAAGATCCACTTTTTATGTGATAGTTTTAATTCTTTGAAATATAATCCCAAACCTGATTTAGAAAAGAAGTAGGTCAAGGAAATTGTTTTAAGAATAGTTGGTCTTGCCCGGCCAGTGAGATTCAGTAGTTGAGCATTGACCCATGAACCAGGAGGTCTCAGTTCAATTCCTGATCAGGGCACATGCCTGGGTTGTGGGCTCAATCCCCAGTGGGAGCATGCAGGGGGTGGCCAATTGATGATTCTCTCTCCTCAATGTTTCTCTCTCCCTTCCTCTCTGAAATCAGTAAAAGTGCATATGTGTATGTGTGTATGTGTACATACACACATAAAAGAAAGTCTTGGGGGATTCATTCTTATTTTTACTTCTCCGTTAGTTCTGTATTAAAGTAGTTTAATTTGTTAGAGAAACAGGCTTAATTACTTATAAAGAAGCAATTGCATTCCCTTTGCTAACCATTTTGTCTCCAAAGCATAAATTGAATGCCCCCCCAAAAAGATATCAAAAAGAATATTCTAGGGGAGGAGGGGGAAACAATGTGAAAAAGGAAGTTAAAATAACACTTGTGGTTGGTAACTGGTCACTTTATTTTAAAATTGTTCATGGCTATTGTGCCAATGCCCCAAGACCTGGGTTGTTTGAAGGGTGAAACTGGTACATTGCATTTGACAAAACAAATGAACAAATACTGTTAAACCCTTTCATATTGCCTGAACTTTTAACTTAGCTTTGTTTCCAAATAATGTGATTTGAAAGACATTAATCAGCTCTCAGTCAGTATTGTTTTATGACAAAACTGTTGTAGACCAGGTTGGTATAGACCAGGGGTGGGCAAACTTTTTGACTCGAGGGCCACAATGGGTTCTTAAACTGGACCGGAGGGCCGGAACAAAAGCATGGATGGAGTGTTTGTGTGAACTAATATAAATTCACAGTAAACATCATTACATAAAAGGGTACGGTCTTTTTTTTTTTTTTTTTTTTTTTTTTTTTTTTTTTTTTAGTTTTATTCATTTCAAACGGGCGGATCCGGCCCGCGGGCCGTAGTTTGCCCACGGCTGGTATAGACCTATACACCTGCTAATGTGTGTTAAATTGCAAAATGTAAATTTATACATATGGAATTTATATACAGTAGTCCCTCTTTTTCACGGGGTATACATTCCCAGACCTCCAGTGAATGCCATAACCACAGATAGTATCAAATTCTACATATACAGGCATACCTCACTTTATTGCACTTCACAGATATTGCATTTTACATGTTGAAGGTTTATAGTAACCCTGCCTTGAGCAAGTTTGTCTGTGCCATTTTTCCAACAGTATTTGCTCATGTCATGTCTCTATGTCACATTTTGATCATTTTCACACTATTTCAGATGTTACTGTTATTATACTATGGTAATCTGTCATCAGCGATCTTTGATGTTAGTACTGTACAGCTCAGCTGATGGATGGCATTTTAGCAATATTTTTAAATTTAGGAATTGTTTGTTTTTTTTTTAAATATATTTTATTGATTCTTTACAGAGAGGAAGGGAGAGAGAGAGTCAGAAACATCGATGTGCCCACAACCCAGGTACATGCCCTTGGCCGGAATTGAACCTGGGACCTTTCAGTCTGCAGGCTGATGCTCTATCCACTGAGCCAAACCAGTGCAGCGGTTCTCAACCTGTGGGTCGCAAACAATGAAAATACATCCTGCCTATCAGATATTTACATTACGATTCATAACAGTAGCAAAATTACAATTATGAAGTAGCAACGAAAATAATTTTATGGTTGGGGGTCACCACAACCATAAGGGTTGCGACATTAGGAAGGTTGAGAACCACTGGTTAGGGCTAAAGCATAACTTTTATAAGCATTGTGACTGTCTTTATTGTGACATTCACTTTCTTTTAGTGATGTGGAACCAAACCTGCAATATCTCCAAAGGTATACCTGTACTATGTTTTTTCCTATACATACATATCTGTGAAAAACTTGAGATTAACAATAACAACTAATAATAAAATAGAACAGTCCTTTATAATAAAAGGCTAATATGCAAATTGTCCCCTCAACCAGGAGTTTGACCAGAGGGTGGGGTCGGCCAACCTCCTGTGTCCCCTCCTCCCAGCTAGCCAGGTCAGATCAGTCCTGATTGGGGTGGGCCGGCCGGACCCCACCCATGCACAAATTCATGCACCAGGCCTCTAGTTATAACAATATACTATAGTAAAAGTTATGTGAGTGTGGTCTCTAGCTCTCAGAATATTTTACTTACTGTATTCACCCTTCTTGTGATGATACTATTACCTTACAAGAAATATATTTTATTGATTTTTTACAGAGAGGAAGGGAGAGGGATAGAGAGTTAGAAACATTGATGAGAGAGAAACAACAATCAGCTGTTGACTTGTTGAGTTCAAGTTTTCCTGATTTACCTCGTCAGACTGCAATTATTATTTTCTATAAAATTGAACCCGGGACCCTTCAGTCCGCAGGCCGACGCTCTATCCACTGAGCCACACCGGTCAGGCGTATTCACCCTTCTTGTGATGATACTATTACCTTACAAGAAACCTTTCCCTAAAGCTTTAGAAGAAAGTTGTTAATGATGATCCTAAATTAGCTGCCTTAGCACAAGGTCATTATATGTAATATGCCATTGACTTGTTGAGTTCAAGTTTTCCTGATTTACCTCGTCAGACTGCAATTATTATTTTCTATAAAATTTGCCTTAGAGATCAACTGAGGAGGGTAAATGTCTGCTCTATGCCTAATTCCAGTGTGGGAGAACTCTAGGATTATTAAGGTTAACCTAGCTGACCCTAAGATGCTTGTAGCATTTTTATCAGTAACCTAATCATTTCTTGAGATAACATTAAATTACAATAGAAACGGTGTCACTCATGGGAATGACTCTCAAACACTGGGTATCATGATGTACATCCTGATTCTCAGAAGCATTAGGAGCTAGAAAAGCTTTTGGTAAATTCTTAAGAATTTTGAATGAAACTTGGCAGACTTGTAAATTACAGAAAGCTTTAGAAAAAGGTTCAAAGAGCAGGTTTTTCTTGGTGAGGGAGGTGATTAAATCATTTAGGGTACTGCATTCAAGAAATAGGTATGTGTACTGTGAAGCACTGGAAATATACCTGAGCAAGAACAAAGTGCTGTCAAAGGCAAGAGTATGGTATAGCCCAGTGATGGCGAACCTATGACACACGTGTCAGAGGTGACACGCGAACTCATTTTTTTTGGTTGATTTTTCTTTGTTAAATGGCATTTAAATATATAAAATAAATATGTTAAATGGCACTTAAATATATAAAATAAATATAAAAAATATAAATCTTTGTTTTACTATGGTTGCAAATATCAAAAAATTTCTATATGTGACTATGTGACACAGCATCAGAGTTAAGTTAGGGTTTTTCAAAATGCTGACACGCTGAGCTCAAAAGGTTCGCCATCACTGGTATAGCCAGTATAAACCATCTGTAGTGTATTGAATACAGTTTTTATATGTTATTCTATATAAACTAGAGGCCCAGTGCATGACATTTGTGCACTGGGGTAGGAGGGCTGTCCCTAAGCCTGGCCTGCGCCCTCTTGCAGTCTGGGACCCTGGAGAGGCTCACGCCACCGCCGCTGCACTCGCCAACCATGAGCCCAGCTTCTAGCTGAGGAGCGCTCCCCCTGTGGAAGTGCACTGACCACTAGGGGGCAGCTCCTGCCTTGAGTGTCTGCGCCCTGGTGGTTAGTGCGCATCATAGCAACCGATAGTTCTGCCATTTGATTTGCATATTACCTTTTTATTATATAGGATCATTTAATAGATGGAACAAGTACTTATTGAGTACCTTCTATAAGTTAGATAGTATAGGTCTTAGGGATAGAGCAGTGGATTAAACATTAAAATTTTGCTCTCATAGGGTTTGTGTTATAATAGGAAGAGACCAACAGAATTATATTAGGTTGTGGCAACTTGGAGAAAAATTAAGCAAAGAAAGGCAATATATGTGTGGTAGGGTGGGTGTTGCGATTAAAATGAATTGATCAGGGAAACTTAACTGAGGAAATATAATTTGCACAAAGAATTGAGGTTGGCAAAAGAACCAGCAATATATACAACTGGAGAAAGCATTCTAGGCAGAAGAAACAGTAAGTACAAGTACCAAGGCCCTGAGATATACCTGTTCAAGGAGAGCAGTGTAGCTGAAGTGGATGAGTGTGAGAGGAAAGTAATAGGTTCAAAATATTGAAGTTGGGCAGATTTTTTGAGGCCTTGTAAAGAATTTTAGTTTTGACTCTGAATGGAGTAGGAGGCAACAATCAAGTGTCATGCAGAGTAGTGATAACGCTCTCATTTTAAAAGCATCCATCATAAGGAAGAGCTCTTGACTAATTTGGAATGTAATACCAGCCTTCTTGTTAGCTTGCTGTGTGACCTTAGGCACATTCCTTAAGTCCCTTGAACTTTAATATCTCATCTGTCTTGGAGACATATGGAGAGACAATATTTCTTGAGTACTTTGTGTGAACCATTGCCAAGACAAATCTCTGATTTGTCAATACTATTATTTCCCCAGTTTTTACAATTGAGGAAACTGAGGCACAGAAGTAACTTGCCTAAGGTTATATATACTAGGTGTGTCATGTTGGAGATGACATTTTAATAAGATAGTTTGACTCGAGCATCCATGATCTTTGATAGTATTCCTTAAAATAACATTCTTAGTATTAGTCCTGCCAGCTCCAGTGTCATGATGAGTAAATATATTTATTTATCCAGTATCTGAACAATAATAACAGCTTACTTTTTTGGCACTTGGTTTGTGCTAGGCATTGTTGTAAACCTTAACATCTATTGCCCTGTGCAATCTTCACAACAAGCTTAGGGGTAGATGCTATTATTTTTATAATTTTTCCACTTTATACATGAGGTGCCTACAGACCAGAGAAATCTTAAACTTGCCTAAGTCTGCACAACTAGTAAGTTGAACCCAGGATTTGAATCCAGGTAGTTTGTCTGTGGAAACTGCCTAACCATCCAACTATTCTTCTTTACTTAAAGGGTCTTCAGTTACTAGTAGCTTGATCTGAATTTTATACTTTGAGCACTTAGTGTTTTACCTGAAAATCATTCTCAACCTTTTAAAAGGTTCTCCATACCTATCCCCATATCTTGAATTAGCCTAATTCAATTTGTCTCAGACTTTTCCCCCTGTGAGTCAAGGTTCATATATCTCACATGGATTTTGGCATGAAAGATTTCTGGGCAAGGATTGCCTATAGGAGGGTGTAGCCTTATACAAAGGTGTAACCTATTTTCTAGTTTTGTGATTTTTCCCTCCTCCACAATCAAGCTATGTTTTTATGTTTGTTTGTTTTAATACAAAGATATTACACTTTCTTTTTCCAAGTCTTTTGAGAACATTTGAAGATCCAGAGAACACTACTATATTTATTCTATCTTCTCATACCCTATTAGAAGTAAGCTCAAACTAAAACCTGACTCTCACTAGAAGACACAGCTTCCTCTGCAGCTCTATTTTAATATTTTTTTTATTTCCCAGAGTCTATAGTACCAGAAATGGATATTGGCAATCTGACACCTAAAAAATTCAAAGTACTTGCCATGTGGTAGTTATGTTCTCCATATTCTGCACCCCCCTTGTTGTTCATTGAAAACTTTTCAAGCAAACTCCAGTGTGTCCTTTATTGAGCACAGACTTGGCTGGAAGGTCAGACTCTTCTTCAACCCTGCCATAATGACAAGGTCATTACAGACCATCCATCCAACAACCTTACCTTGCAGTTCCTAGGCCTTTGATTACAGTGAGCCTATAACTGTATCTCAGCCACTCCCTCCCAGAATCTCATGCTATATCTTGTCATCTGGAATTGGTCCACTGAGATCTTAACTTTCATTAGACCATTTACTTCCACATGTTTGATGCCCTGACAGCACTGATCTGCTTACAGTTGGCTATATATAACTATCCCCCTTTTCACTTTTTTTTTCACCCTAAAGTACCTCTTTCTCCTTCTGGTTAATTTTTTACTCATTCTTTAGGAGAATGTTGCAGTGTTACTTCCAACTCATGTACCTTCCCAATAAACATTTCTTATTCTACCCAAAGTACCTGCTTAACAAATAGCTTGGGGTTTTTTCTGTAATTTCATTCAAGATACTTCCCTTGACCATTTTCAAAATGATTTTAGGTGTTCCTTTAGTGTTCCTTTATTCATGTCATTATCCCACAATGCCCTTATTTGTGTAATTATCATTACACTTTGTTTTCCTCTGGACTATCATTTTCTTGAGGAAGGCAGGTATTGGTCTTGTACATCTTTTGTTTTCCTGCTACCCACCTTAATATCTACATTTAAGTATAGGTGATCTTTAAAAAATGGTAAAAGAGATTGAATGAATAGATTTATTCATAACTTGCAAGGAGCTATTTGATAAACTTACTGAAAGTACAGGAGTGTATAATTAGAAGGATTTTGACAAAATAATTCCTATTTTCCTCCAAAAATAGTATGAGTTCATTAATTCAGATAAATTACAGTCTTGTTTTGATCTCATTCTAGGATGTGATAATACAGTATGGAGTGACTTTAAAGGGTAAATTTAAATGTTGTTGTCGTAGCCTGTGTTTTACCTGGGAATACTGAACAGCATGGATTTAGCCAAATAATTTAGAATCATAAATTCTTTAACTGAGCATAGCTCAAACAATTAAGTACAAAAGCCACTGAACATATTTTTGGAAAATAATCTCTTCATTTGAAACTTAGCTGAGCAAATACTGGGTTAGACCATGTGAAATTGCTGATTTTGAACTATTATTGATTTGAACTATTATTAACCTGCAAAAGACCCTTTGATATGGCTCAATGACATGATTCTCAGTGGCTGCTACAGGTCAAGAGTCTGTAACTCCTGGTTAGTTTACTATGAAGTTTTAACACGTGGAAGGTGTATTTATACTATCAACATCAGCCACCAGTGCACATGATGGAGTGCTATTTTGGGTATGCTCAATATTGGCCCCAGAGATTTTTTTTTTAAGTATGCTTCTGAATTTAAAGTGGAAAAAGAGATTAGTCTCCCAAATAGGTCTATGTGTTTAATAAAAGAAAATGGGGCATTCTTTTGTGTATTCGATTGAAATGTATTTTATCATTATTTTGTTATGATCATGAATGCTTGATAAATTATATGATTTTAAAATGTGTTTGATACATTATAGGATGGAAGATGCTGATAATTCTGAAAAGAGTATACATGAAGAAAATGGTGAAGTATCAGAAGACCAATCTCAAAATAAGCACAGTCGTCACAAAAAAAAGAAGCATAAACACAGAAGTAAACATAAGAAACATAAACATTCCTTAGAAGAAGACAAGGATAAAAAACATAAACATAAGCATAAACATAAGAAACACAAAAGAAAAGAAGTTATAGATGCTTCTGACAAAGAAGGTTTGTCTCCAGCAAAAAGAACTAAACTTGATGATTTAGCGTTGCTGGAAGACTTGGAAAAACAGAGAGCCTTGATTAAAGCTGAACTTGATAATGAGTTAATGGAAGGAAAGGTCCAGTCAGGGATGGGGCTCATATTACAAGGTTATGAATCTGGCTCTGAAGAAGAGGGGGAAATTCATGAAAAGGCAAGAAATGGAAATAGGTCTAGTACTAGATCTTCCACTACCAAGGGGAAACTTGAACTTATGGACAATAAAAATAGTACAAAAAAGCGAAGTAAAAGCAGATCCAAAGAACGGACTAGACATAGGTCTGATAAAAAGAAAAGTAAGGGAGGTGTTGAAATAGTTAAAGAGAAGACAACTAGGAGCAAATCAAAGGAGAGGAAAAAGTCTAAAAGTCCATCCAAAAGAAGTAAGTCTCAAGATCAAGCAAGAAAATCAAAATCTCCTACCCTTAGAAGGCGATCTCAAGAGAAAATTGGGAAGGCCAGATCTCCTACTGATGACAAGGTTAAGATTGAAGATAAAAGTAAGTCAAAAGATAGAAAAAAATCCCCAGTTATAAATGAAAGAAGTCGTGATCGAGGCAAAAAATCCAGATCCCCAGTTGATTTAAGAGGTAAATCCAAAGACAGAAGGTCACGGTCCAAAGAGAGAAAATCAAAACGGTCTGAAACTGATAAAGAAAAGAAGCCAATTAAATCTCCCTCTAAAGATGCTTCTTCTGGGAAAGAAAATAGGTCACCCAGTAGAAGACCTGGTCGTAGTCCTAAAAGAAGAAGTTTGTCTCCAAAACAACGTGATAAATCCAGAAGAAGTAGATCTCCACTTTTAAATGATAGAAGGTCTAAGCAGAGCAAGTCACCTTCTCGAACTCTGTCTCCCGGTAGAAGAGCTAAGAGCCGATCCTTGGAAAGAAAACGAAGAGAACCAGAAAGGAGACGACTTTCTTCCCCAAGGTAACTTGTTTTCAAAATGTTAGTGCTTTTTACCAATGCACCAAATTTTAAAGGAGAAACTAGAATTTGTGACAATGAAAGATGAGATAGTAATGAGTTTTATAGTTTTAGGTATAATCCATTCCATTTACTGTATTTACATTTGTACTTTTGTCATTGTGTATCTTGGTTGTGGACAATTTATAAATACTGAACTTGATGATAGAAACCTTTATGTTTTCAAGTTCTTAATTTAGTATCTAACTTGCAGACTCATTCCTTTAAATCCAAGTAAATTGACAGCTCTGTATACCCATTTATGGGGAGGGAGTATACTTCCTAGAGGGGATTATTACTTCATTGGACAATATAGGCTGAAATTTTCAACTTTAAAAAGTTAAAAAAAGAGGTATCAGTTTTAAGGTTTGTGATCTGTCTATTCTCTTGAATTGGCATGATTTTGAGTTCTAACAATATTAATTGAAACTATAATTGCTTTTGGCCCCCAAACACAATGAAATTGAAAGTGGAAATTTTTTTTTGTTAATTTAAATATTTATAATCTGTTGCAAAAAACAACAACATCCCCTTAAGTTTAGGAAGAATGGTATAAGAAACTATTTTTTACTACTAATAATAATGAAAATAATTCATATTTGTATAATACATTCGATCCATCAGTTCTTTTCTCAAATTCTCGTGATTCTCTCAGGAAAGTGACTGTCATGCTTAATTTATAAATGGAAAAAATAGATTGATCCTATTTACCAGGGAAAAAAATAGATTGATCCTACTTACTAGGATTATAGAAGTAATAAATAGTTAAGACACAGAAAGGATTTTGGAAGGGAGGGGTTGGGGAATTGTTTAGACTACTCTAAAGTACTTTAGAAACAGATTTTTAGCTATCTTTATATTCAGTGATTAGGCATGTGAAATTATCGGCCAAGTTTCACTTAAGGGAATATTGGCTTATTCTGTGTAAGGATATGAATTCCTGTTCATTTATTATTACATATTAACATTTACTATCTATGTGTTTAAATAAAAAAGCTAGACTCAGTTTATCATATTTTTCAAGAAATTTCAATAATGCTTTTTTTAAAGAGCTCTATTTTAAAGAGATACTCTTGACTCTTTACTTCTAAGTTACATTGTAATGAAATGGCCCCATTAGCTTTCTTGCATTGAGGCCGTTGTTAGTGTTACTGATTTGTTATGTAAAGTTAATGATCCTGGTCTCCGTCAATTTGCTTTCAGTTTGTGAACGATATTTTGAAGAATTTATTAAGGACTAGAGTTGAATTTTTTAAAACAAATATTTTTTTAATTACAGAAGAAATATTAATTAAAGAGAAATTCAAAAAATGCAGAAGCATATAAATTCTTTCCCTCTCTCTTTTTCCATTGCTACTCCTAAGAGGAATCTTTCTAGCCCTTTTTCTATGCCCATACAATTATATTAATGTTTTTTCTTACAAAAATGGAGTCATACTATTCATGTTAACAGTGATTTGCTTTTTATATCAAACACTTCTCTGTTAATACATACAGATCTTTTAAAATTTTTTAAATTGGTTGATTTTTTTTTTCTTTAGCGAGAGAGAAAGGGAGAAACATCGATTTGTTGTTCCATTTACTTATGCATTTCACTTGATACTAATGAAAATTTAGGTTGATTACAGTTTTTCATGATTGTATGCAAAGATATCCATGGGTTATGTGTGAGGTTTCTTTGTAGAATAAATTCACAGACATGAAACTGCAAAGTCTATGGTTATGTACATTTATACATTTTAGAAAATTATTGCTGAATTTCCTTGTAGGAAATTTATACCAATATATACTTCCATGACTAGATGGACTGCCCTTTTTATATTTTCTTTGCTCTAAGGTTGGTGTTGATTGTAAGATGCTATTATATGTAATTGATATATTAAAAATAAGACTCTTAATTGCAAAAATGTCAAAATTTAGAAATAAAAGTCTTTAAACTTAGGAAATGGAATATTATCACTCACTTGGGGAAGTTTTAAATTATTTATCTGGAATTGGAGTCAGTGGCTTTAACCTTAAGAATAATCTTTAATAATTCTTCAAATTCTGAGACCAGAGTAAATGGTCTTTTTGTGTGTGTGCCTATCATAACACCCAGATATCATTATAATCATTTGAATTTAAATTTTGTTACGAAACATGTTAATTTTTGTTTAATATCTTTAGTAAAGTATGCCATTTCTTTTTCTTTTTAAGTTTATGAGCATTTGTTTTTATTTATTTATATTAAAAAATATGGAACACTTTATGAATTTGCATGTCATCCTTATGTAGGGGTCATGCTGATTTCAGTTCCAGTTTTAATGTATGTGTTGCCAAACCAAGCACTGTGAATATTTATTTTTAAAGGTTGTCTTCATTTTAATAAACATTTTGGAAAGATAGAATTTTTTTCACAATAATATTTTTGCATGATTCTAAAAGTTATATAAACATTAATGATAGAAAATTAGAATAATACCTAAAAGTACAAAAAATGATTTTTAAAAAATCACTGTAATAGCGTTCCCTTTTTAAAGATGTCCATTACATGTAGATGAAATTCATTTATTTTGACTTAATTCATTTTCCTATTTACTTGTATTTGGTGCCCTTAAGAACACGACCTCGTGACGATATCCTCAGTAGACGCGAGAGATCAAAAGATGCCAGCCCGATTAGTAGGTGGTCTCCATCCCGAAGAAGAGCAAGTAGATCTCCCATTAGAAGGAGGTCTCGCTCCCCACTCAGGCGGAGCAGGTCTCCTAGAAGAAGAAGCAGGTCCCCTCGGAGAAGGTAAAGATGTTACCCTTTTGTTTCATTAAACTCTGAATCAGTGGTTCTCAACCTTCCTTATGCCGCGACCCTTTAATACAGTTCCTCATGTTGTGGTGACCCCCAATTTCATTGTCACAAATTGAACATAATTAAAGCATAGTGATTAATCACAAAAACAATATGTAATTATGTGTTTTCCGATGGTCTTAGGTGACCCCTGTGGAAGGGTCATTCGACCCCCAAAGGGGTCGAGACCCACAGGTTGAGAACCGCTGCTCTGAATGTTTAATATAGTTTTCCTTTAAATTTAAATAAATCAGTGTTCATTAAAAACTCAATCTTTTAAAAGTAGGACATTTTTTATTTTTTTTAAGAGATAAATATTAAATGAGCTAGGATTAGGTGTGTTTATTTTTAACTAGCAGGATAAATCATAGAATAATAAATAGGTAGCCCAGTTTTCTGTCTGTCTTACAGTTCTGTACTTATTTTTCTGTTAACTTGTATTTGATCACCTTAAGAACATGGCCTCAAGATGATATCCTCAGTAGGCATGAAAGACTCTTTGGGCAAAAACCTATTTAATTTACCGTAGTAGAAATCATTTTATATGAAGCAATGTAGTCAGTAGTTAGTTGTTTAATCGAAAAGGTTGGCTTTTAAAGCAGGGAATCCATTTAAAATAACACATATACATTAAATACTTTAACCTAAAGCATAAATGATTGTTCATTTGCCAATCTTTTAACATTTAAAAAAAATCTTCATTGGTGAAAGTATTACATATGTCCCCTTTTATCCCCCATTGACCTTTTCTAGCCCACCTCCAGCCCCCAACCCCCACCCCAAGCCATCACCACCCTGTTGTCTGCATCCATGGGTTAAGCATATATGCATGCAAGTTCTTTGGTTGATCTCTCTCCACCCACCCACCCACCCTCCCCCACCTTCCCTTTGAGATTCCACAGGCTGTTCCATGCTTCTATTTCTCTGGATCTATTTAATCTTTAACATTTTTAATTGAACTAATACAAGAATAACATTTAAAGAGATAGTGCACCAGAAGCTTATATTGCAACAACTGGATATATCTTTACATATCTCTGAGTATTTTGTATCCTAGATTCCTAAAGTAGAAATGCTTTGTCTAAGCATGTGTATGTTTACACTTTTTTAAGTTATTGCCACATTATCTATCGATTTCCTACTTTGGACAGTTTGTTTTTAATCTCACATGTTTCTCTTCTGCCTGATTTCATCACCTTTCTGTATGCTTCCAGATATAATCAATATTATGATCATAAGCATATTGTTCCTTGCTGAGCAAATAGTTGGGGGAGGAGAGGACCTTCATTCTAATGCTTCCAGCCTTCTGGCTCCAAACTGACTGCTGATAGGCCTCCTTATGCAGTTATCATTGTGGAATTTGTCTTCTTCTCCTTTTGGTGTTCCTTTGTTTTTCTTTTTGTGTTGTGATTCCATTTCCTGTATCCAGTGTCTACTCATGTTTTACCCCTTTGCTTTGGAAATGAATCTCCAGGAGCTTCCTGAGAAAAGTATGTGGAAAAGACTTATATTTTGGGGTCTATGTCTCTAAAAAATGTCCTTTATTCTCATTGCTGATATGTCAAGGGATAAAATTCTAGGTTGATGTCATTTTTTCTTAGAATTTTGATATTGTTTTTTATTACTCTGAAAAAAAAAGAATTTTGAAATTGTTATTCTGCTGTTTTCTAGTTTCCAATATTGCTGTTAAGTCCTATTCTGATGTTAGGTTTTTTTGTTTGTTTGTTTGTTTTTTAAATATATTTTATTGATTTTTTACAGAGAGGAAGGGAGAGAGATAGAGAGTTAGAAACATCAATGAGAGAGAAACATTGATCAGCTGCCTCCTGCACACCTCCCACTGGGGATGTGCCCGCAACCAAGGTACTGATCCCCCCCACCAAGCCCATATATATATATATCTATATATATATCTATCTATCTATCTATTTCTAAGATCTTGTTGGCTGTTTAATTTTTTTTATATAACATTTTACTTTTGTTTTATGGAAATAGTGCCTCTAATATCAAAGATAATAATGAATTTTTGTGGAGTTTTTTGTTCTTTATAGTCTTCTCTTACCTATACAGTTGACTCTTGATCAACATGGGTGTTAGGGGCATAGATAATTCACGTATAAATTTCTGTTCTCCAAAAACTTAACTACTAATATTCTACTCTTGGCTGGAAGCCTTATCGATAACATAAACAGTTGATTAAAACATGTTTTGAAAAAAAAATAAAAATAAAACATGTTTTGGCCTTGGCCCATTTGCCCAGTGGTTAGAGCAGTGATTACGAATCTATGACATGCGTGTCAGAGGTGACACGCGAACTCATTTTTTTGGTTGATTTTTCTTTGTTAAATGGCATTTAAATATATAAAATAAATATCAAAAATATAAGTCTCTGTTTTACTATGGTTGCAAATATCAAAAAATGTCTATATGTGACACGGCACCAGAGTTAAGTTAGGGTTTTTCAAAATGCTGACACGCCGAGCTCAAAAGGTTCGCCATCACTGGGTTAGAGCCTTGTCCTCTGGACCTAAGGGTCGAAATTTTGATTTCTGATCCAGGGCACATATCTCAGTTGCAGGTTCCCCAGCCCCGGTAGGGGCACATTAGGGAGGCAACCAATCAATGTGCTCAGATAGCTGGATCTTTCCTTGCTGCCTGTTCTGATTTGAAAGTTAGGCACTGCTGAACAGAAGCTTTCTTCCATTTTGACAATGTGCAACTTGTGGATTAGTGGGTATCTCTTGAGGGTGATGAAGTGGGGACTTGATCATATCAACAACTATGTATCTTTTCTTTTGGGTGTGTGAGTTTCCCAGAATCCTCTCATCTCCTGCTGAAGAGGGTGGATGTGGCTACCCTGAAGTTTTGGTCCTTCATAATGTCAACTTGCCTTTAATCCTGTTTTCAGTAGAGTGTCTCTCCTGTACCTTGGGCCAGTTTTTACAACCAGCACTGCTCTATAAAATAAGTCTTAGCACCTCTATAATAAAAAAATCTTAAGTATTCTGCCAGAATGTGAAGTGGGGAGTGGCATTTTCTGCTGAGTCAGGAAGGGGACTAGACAGAATTAAGGTGTTCCTAAAGGCTTTCAAACAATTATTTTTATCTTTTATCTCAAGTTTTATCCTTCAGAGGACATAGTATCTCTAATTCTTGAGGCTTTCTGGGGTTTTGTGGCATACATTGACTTGTTTCTTTTTTACCTTGTCCATTCCTATTGGACTAATATTTAGATCTGATCTGTAACTACTTTTTTTTTTTTTTGTAACTACTCTTTTTGATTTGCACATTTCAAGATTTTGTTGGCATCTCAGCTGTCATGTCTCTCACAATTTCTTAGCCTGAAGATTTTCTTTTTAATTGTTCCTTTTACTGCCCTTTTGGTGAGGTTTCTGAAGAGATTTGAGATAAACATGGTGGTTAGATGTGATTAACAGGGAGTTTGCTGATCCTTTATAGACTCACACCTTTGTGTGCTTGGAGTGCCACATCTTTCTAACATAAATTATACCCTTAATGTTTGAACTATAATAGTTTATGTTTGTTTAATATGAGGCATTATACCTTTAGGTATTTATAAAAATATCTGAGGGCCATATTAATTAAACTTGGAATTTTATCATATTTATCCTTCCCATACCTTATCAGCAGCTCTCTTTTTAAAAATCAGGTTTATTGAAGCATCATTTACATAAAATAAAATTCACCCTTTTTGGTGTACAGTTTTATGAGTTTTGACAAAGAGCTGTATTACCACCATAATCAAGATGTAAACATTTTTTAAAATATATTTTTATTGATTTCAGAGAGAAAAGTAGAGGGAGAGAGAGTTAGAAGCATCAATGATGAGAGAATTTTGATTGGTTGCCTCCTGCACGACCCCGACTTCTAACTTCTAGCTCGCAACCAGGGCATATGCCCTTGACTGGAATCGAACCTGGGACCCTTGAGTCCACAGGCCGAGGCTCTATCCACTGAGCCAAACCAGCTAGGGCAAAATATAGAACATTTCTATCACCCCTGTAGTTCTCTGTGCTCCGGTGTAGTCAGTAAGTAGGGTAGCTATGTTTCAGTTATTTTCAGTTAAGCTGTTTATTCCAGTTTTTCTGATACTATGTTATTTTAAATTTTAATCTTTTTTAATACTTTATTTTTAGAACAGTTTTAGATTCACAGAAAAATTGAGCTTTTGAAAAAATATATATATGTCATCTTCTCTCAAATAGGGACAGAGGTCGGAGAAGCAGATCACGTTTGAGAAGGCGGTCTCGATCACGGGGTGGTCGTAGACGTAGGAGCAGAAGCAAAGTAAAGGAAGATAAATTTAAAGGAAGTCTTTCTGAAGGAATGAAAGTTGAGCAAGAATCTTCATCTGAAGATAAGTAAGAGTGGAATTTTCCCATAATTATCTTTTTAGAGAAACACTGTTTAACTTTAATCTTTATTTTCTACCTGAATATTGTAAGTGAGTTCATTAATTTGCTTCTGAATTATTTGCCTCTCCATTTGGCAATGTCTGAAAACATTTTAGGCCATCCAGTAGGTAGAGGCCAGGGATACTCTTCAACATCCTCCAGTACAAAAAACAGCCCCCATAATGAATTGTCAAAATGTCAACAGTGCTAAGATCAAGAAACCCTGATTAGAGCTAGGTGATGAGAAAATTGAATTGGAAACAAGTGTTATACATAGATCTTAACACCTTCAGGATCCAGTTTGCTTCTTACAGAGGGTAGAAAAGGCTGCACTGGAAGGGATGATAAAGATTGTAGGAGTTCTTTAGTGGGTAGTCGGGATTAGTCAGGGTCAGTGTTTGGAGATAGGGCTACATTCCCCTTCAGATTGTATGTAAATGTTTGCATGTGCTTTTTGATGGGGAAAGATGTATAGCTTTCAAAGGGTTCTATGGCCCAGAAAAGGTACCAATTTATTTATTTGTCCTAGCCCTCTTGTTTTATAGATGTGAACACTGAAGATAGAGGGGTGAAATGACTTTACTAATACTAAGGTCATGGCAGAGCCAGTGATGACATTTTTTAAATTTAAGAATCTTCCTTTTGTTCCCAATTTTGGTGCCATGAAACAAATGAGAAAAAGGAGACACAGAAGGTTAAATTACTTGCCAGGATTTCAAACCAGGCACTGAGACAGTTTAGAAACAAAGAGAGTAAGGTAGTTTAAGACTTAGGCTCAAATTTACAAATGACCGACCGGCTGTTTTTTGTACTGGAGGATTTTTCAGTTTTTATTTTTAAAACATAAAATTATGGTTTTGGAATCTAAGGATGTTTAAAATTAATGACATGTATATATGTGTAATTTTTTTAAGCCTCGAAGACTTTGATGTAGAAGAAGAAGATGAAGAGGCCCTAATAGAGCAGAGAAGAATACAGAGGCAAGCAATTGTTCAGGTATGTGATTTTAGTACAGTTTTGATCAATCCTCCTTAAATAATATTTTAGTAAAATAAAGGTTTTTTACTTAAAAAAGTGACAATAGTAGCAATTCAATAGGTCTTAAAAAATGGTAGTTTCTTAATAAAATTGAAATAGTTACCCATTTTTAAAGTAATGAATACGAAAACCCTCATAAATGAATATAAAATAAATTGGAGGAATTTCATTTAGCAAAAAATTATACCTGTTACTAGTTGAAAGGAAAAAAAACTTTAATGTTTAATAAAATGACAGATTTTCTAATCCAAATGTGATTATTTAAATGGAACATCTGAAAAGTAATTTTAAGACTAGTTTAAAGCTAGGTCATTTTAAAAAATGGGTAAAGCCTTAGCCGGTGGCTCAGTGGATAGAGCGTCGGCCTGCAGACTGAAGGGTCCCGGGTTCGATTCCGGTCAAGAGGGCATGCCCAGGTTGTGGGCTCGATCCCCAGTAGGGGCCGTGCAGGAGGCAGCCAGTCAATGATTCTCTGTCATCATTGATGTTTCTCTCTCCCTCTCCCTTCCTCTCTGAAATCAATAAAAATATATTTTTTAAAAAAATGGGTGGAAAGTGCTATACATTGTTCTTGATATAGTAATTTAATGATAAGGTAAGCTGCCTTGGAAGATTGTCTCTTCTTCCTTGGCCATCCTAAGATAAAGCCATGGCCACTAGATCCTTTGTGGATATCGATCCCTGTAAAGTGCCTTCTGTCATCATCATTAGGAGAATTTTCTTCTAATGATGGGAAGGTGAGTGAAGAAGTTGAAAGGAAGAATTCTGAAATACATGAAAAATGATACTCCTTCTGTCCCATAATAATAGTAGCAGTTGATGAATGTAATTTGTCCCATAATAATAGTAGCAAAAGAAAATAAATATAGAACACAACATTTATTATCAAAAAACTAGATTAAATTAAACAATAAATTAAAAATAGTACTCCTGCCGAAACCGGTTTGGCTCAGTGGATAGAGCGTTGGCCTGCGGACTGAGAGGTCCCAGGTTCGATTCCGGTCAAGGGCATGTACCTGGGTTGCGGGCACATCCCCAGTAGGAGATGTGCAGGAGGCAGCTGATCGATGTTTCTCTCTCATCGATGTTTCTAACTCTCTATCTCTCTCCCTTCCTCTCTGTAAAAAATCAATAAAATATATTAAAAAAAAAAATAGTACTCCTGATTTTTATTTTGAGTGTTCAGATAGTTTCTGGATTTTTCAATAATTTCGTTACTGCATTTTAAACTTGTAGGTAGGATCCCTTGGCTGCGAGGCTTTGCTTTCTCTATATGCGTGAGCTTAAAATTATTGGAGCCATCGTTCTTCATTGCTTCCAGCGTAACTTGTTGAAGTGACAGAAACGTATTATCCAGTATTTCTGGAGAAATATTATCAAAGGCTAATATGGTGCCTCTTCTGCTAAGAGGAATATGTCTAAGTTTTTCAAGTTTTTCTCCATAATCTTTGCATTTACGTCCACAGTTTTGTTTTTTTCAAAGAATCAACATTAGCATAAGATTCTCCTTGACAATTATTTTCGGAAGCACGTTTCCAAATTCTTGATATGCTCATTCTGTTGCACTTAAATTGTTTTGCAGCTAATGTAATTGCACCTTTCTGCAACTTTTCCTTTTTCTTTTGATGCATCAAGAACTGGACAATCGCAACTCGATCTTTGCTTGAAAACTCTTTTTTCATCTTACTTTTACAATGGGTTGATAATCAACTGAAATAAAGCAATTGATTTCGATCAGTGTATGAAATTAGAAAAATAGTTATAATTCGTAATAATTAGATTAACCTAAAAATTGAAAGATGTGTCAAAACAAATGACAGATGTCATGAAACATTGATTTTGATTGAAGGCTTCGCAATTTTGCACTACAACATAACTTACACCTGCATTCACCAATAATTCCTGTTTAAATATTTACTTGCTACTATTATTACGGGACAGAGGGAGTAGATATTTTTTATACTATAAGGACAGTACACAGAAGTAAAGAACAGTCATGGCAGCTCACCTAAACACACCTGGCAAACCATAAATCAGGTAACGCTATGTTAGAGTGACGGAAATAACTTAAATCACCAGAGGCTGTAGGGCAAAACTGGAATTCCAGAGGAAACTTATCTTTTGTGGATCATTGATGAAATTGTTGTTATTGAACTGATATTCCTAAAGACTTGGTTGAATTTTTTTTTGGTTTTGCCCAGGTCCACAATCCCTTATCTCCAGCCCTCGGGGCCAGATGTGCTTCAGAACTCAGAAATATTTGAATTTTAGAAAGGTAATATGGTGCATTTATGTACATTAGCCCCATCCATGGGTCTAGAACAGCACTCCATCATCAAATACATGAATATTTCTGCAGGAAGGCTTATTATGTTTACTCTGGGAGAAATAAATAAGACTATAAATAGTGTCATTACTGTTTTAATCAGCTTTGCCACCTAATGAATGTGCACCATACATAAAAAAAACTATTTTAGAGTTTAATGGATTTTGGAATTATATAAGGGATTGTGGATCTGATTCAATGAAGGCATCAATACCTTTTAAAAGTTTTAACATTAATTGACTTTGTAATATAGCACCTCTTAGCAGATACATTTAGATAGCATCAGATTTTATGAAAATAATATACTGTATTGTTATTACAGAAATATAAATATCTTGCCGAAGATAGCAATATGTCTGTGCCATCTGAACCCAGCAGCCCCCAGAGTAGTACTCGTACACGGTCACCTTCTCCAGACGACATTCTGGAAAGGGTAGCTGCTGATGTTAAAGAGTATGAACGGGAAAATGTTGATACATTTGAGGCCTCAGTAAAAGCCAAGCATAATCTAATGACAGTTGAACAAAATAATGGTAAGTTAGATTCTTGTTTTGACCATGCTTTTCTCTGAATTTTTAGCTCTGTGATTGAGATTGTTTTGGGATGGGGAAAGTGAAAGGATTTAAGAATGTTACTCCTGCCAAACTTACAGTAATACAGTATTAATGTATCACAGTGATGTTTTCTATTTGTATAACCTCAACAGTATATTGAATTCCCTCATATTCATAACCTTGTGGTTTACTTGCTAGAGTGTTTTAAAGCAAATCCTAGCCACGATTTCACTTCATCTGTACATATTTCAGTTTGTATCTTTGTTAGATAAAGACTTAATGGCTGATTTGAATCAAAACCCAAATAAGATGCACATATATTTGGGGTATATAAATAGTTGATTTCTAATGTCTTAAGTCTTTCTTATTCTTAATTGTTTTTTTCTCCATTTCCTACCCCATCCCACCCCACCCTACCCCACCCCCCATTTACTTGAGGATACCAGGGCCATGTGTTCTGTAAACTTTTCCATTCTGATTTTGTTTGTTCACATTCTTATGTCCTTTATTTCATTTCCTGTGTCCTCAGTATTTCTTGAAAACTAGTGGTTAGTGTTAGGTAAATGGATTTAGGTTTAATTTTTTTGGCAAAAATATTTCATAAGTGGTGGTGTGTACTTTCATCATTACATCAAGTGATGTGTGTGGTTGTCTTAAGTTTTCCATTCATTGGTTACCCCAAAGTGTAGTTTGTACAGGAAAGGGCAGGATAAATGCTTGATTATTTTTCTTTATTGAACAATTTTTAGTATTGAATAAAGTTGGTGCCATCGTGCTTCCACAGATGACCAATGAGATTTTTGTTGTGTTTTAGTTGGTATCATTTTGTACATGTATTAAAATACATGTATCAGTTTTCTTTTTGAAGTTCAGATTTTTCTCTCTTGAGCTAAGGTAGGGAAGGAGCCCTTTTAAGTTGGTTTCTGATGTTTTTTGACCTAAATCCTGCAGTATTTAATATTTTCTAGGTTAGGTTCAGCAAACTCTGTAAAAGGTCAGGTAGTAAATTATTTTAGACCATTGTTTTCTGTCCCAACTACTGAACCCTGCTGCTGTAATACAGAAGCAGCCACAGCCAGAACGAATGAATGACCATGAATGGCTGTGTTCCTAAAAAAGCTGTATGGACACCGAAATTTGAATTTTATAAATTTCACATCACAAAATATTCTTCATGTTTTTCCCCAGACCTTTAAAAATGTACAAATGGGCCATACAAAAATAAGCCAGGGGCCAAATTTGGCCCAGTCTTTTATTTTCTGACGCCTGTTCTACCACAGTAAGATATTTCACCTTGTGCATATCTTGACCCAGAACAGAATCAGCTATTGCTCCTGGTTCCTTTAGTAGGCAGATATTTAGAGATCATAGGGAAATTTGAGATGCCCATTACTCCTGGACCTTTTTTGTAGCCAAAGCTAAAAAATATATACATTTTTGGAAAGGAGGAATTTATACTGATATTGCCTATTAAATTTGAGATTATAGAGTTTTTATTAAATAATTTGATTTTCAATTTCTATCTCTTTTAATGTGAAAAACTTGGTACCAATAACCTGATAACTCAGGTTTTTATTTTCAAACTTTCATATATACAGAGTTGTCAGTATGACTACTGATATAAAATGTACTGAATGCAATTTGAAATGTAATAGTTATTTTTGTTCTTGTAATGCATTCCAAGATATGTAGTCACAACAGTTTTAAAGTTGTACTGCCAATTTGATAGGCTTAGATTTATTTGCTTTTGCTTTTTAATAATTTTCTGGGTTTTTAAAAATTATTAAAAAATCTTTTAGTGTATGTATTTGTGTTCTACCTACACAGCTACAAAGAAAAGCACACTAGTATGCACATTCATCTTTATGAAAATAACTTTACTTCTTTTTATAACTGCATTTTATTCTAATGTAATGAATGTGCTATAGTTTATTTAATCTACCTACACAGGCACAACAAAAGCATACTATAGCAAAGCCCTAGCCAGTTTGGCTCAGTGGATAGAGTGTCAACCTGCGGATGGAAGGGTCCCGGGTTCGATTTCCACTTAGGGCACGTGCCCTGGTTGCGGGCTTGACCCCCAGTAGGGGCATGCAGGAGACAGCCGATCAGTGATTCTCTCTCATCATTGATGTTTCTTCTCTCTCTCTTTCTCTCCCCCTCTCCCTTCTTCTCTGAAATCAATAAAAATAAATATTTTTTAAAAGTATACTATATATACTCATCTGTATGAAAATATCTTTACTTTTTATAACTGTGATCTATTCCAATGAAATGAATGTGACATAGTTTATTTAACCTGTCTTCTAATGGTGTATATGTGAGGTGTGTCCAGTTGGTTATTCATTGGAGAATTAGTTAGAATAGTGTTGTGCATTAAGTCATTTTCTTTTTATGCTTGCCACTGTACCTTTGAAATGGTTTCCTAGAAGTGGGATAGATGAGCCAGAAGAGTGAATGAATATATAATTTTTCTGTATATTTCTAAATTCCCCTATATAATGGAGGTACAATTAATTGCCATCCACAACCAATGTCTGAATGCTTGTTTATTGAGAGCCTTATTAACAAAATGTTGTCATACTTGGAATTTTTAGTCAGTCTCATAAGAGAGAGATGGTATTTCATTGTAATTTTAAATTTGTATTATTTTTTTCTAAGAACTCTTTAATTTTTTTGCCCTGATTTTTATGGATTTATTGGACTTTTTAGAAGAGAAATAGATATAGACCTATATCTATAATGGGGATATTAATATTTTGAGATTTAAGTTACAATTTAGAATTTAATTTTTATTTTTTTGTTTTTTTTTTAACTGTTTTAGAAAGAGAGGAAGAGAGAGAGAAACATTAATGTGTTACTGCATGCTTCCTACCAGGGAATGAGCCTGCAACTGTGGCATGTGCCCTGACCGAGAATTGAACCAGCAGCCTTTCTGTGCATGTGGGATGATGCCCAACCGAGCCCACACTGGCCAGGACAGAAATACAATTTCTAAAGAGGAGTTTTCACTTTAATACATAATCATGTTGGTGAAAGAATTGGTATTATATAGTAGAACTTTATGAAATACTAGAGGCTTGGTGCACGAATTTGTGCACTTTGAAAGGAAATTAATTAGAAGAAATATTTTAGAGGCTGGGGAGGGAGTGTGGGAGGTTGGCTCCAGGGCATGTCTGGCCCGTCTTGCCCAGTCCCCATTGGGGCCGGCTGGCAGGGGAGGGACTGCAGGAGGGCTCCAGGGTGTGTCCGGCCCCTCTCGCACAGTCCCAATCAGCCGGACCCCAGCAGCAAGCTAACCTATCGGTCAGAGCATCTGCCCCCCTGGTTGTCAGTGTGTGTAATAGCAAGTGGTCAAGTGGTCGACCAATCAGTCTGACACTTAGCATATTAGACTTTTATATATATAGACCAGTAGCCCGGTGCATGAAATTCGTGCACATTGAAAGGGAATTAATTAGAGGAACATAATTTGGACTCACTATCTTAATATCAATAATATGTGACCGTGAGGCAGTCCGAGTTTCTGAAATTCAATGACATGAATTTTAGCTATTACTTTGCCAAATAAATGGACTTTATAGATATCATTTAAAAGAGCATTCAGCTTAATATTAAAAACTCTGGCTACCAAGTCAGGTCTGTTTTCCTTTTTGCCAGTGTTGTAAATTGTTTGCAATATCTGCCCATTTGGGGTTGCATGTCATGGTTATGAATAAATCAGGCTTGCCATACTTTGTTACAATTGCCATAGCATCCTGATATCGCTGCTGCATATTTTTGGGACTACCCTCAGAAGATGATGGAAGTATTATCATTTTACCATTGATAAAACGGCACATTGTCATTTTCAGATCTAGATTTGAGATAATCCATCAAACCACTATATTTTTCAACTCTCAACTTAGATTGGTTTGCTTTGATGAAATTTATCCCATTGGTCTCTATTTTTGAATATGAATCCATGATAAACTGTTGAGTTAATTTTCCTGCATTTAAAATAGGATTGAACGTGTCCCGCACAGAGAGATGAAATCCATAATACTGCATTGGTGTGACTCGTGTCCCTTACATTTTGTCTAGTATCATTGTTGATTACACTGTTGTCTCTGAGTCTTAATGCAATACCTGTTCCCCAGCCTTTTTCACCATGTGGAAAAGAATAGGATATGTCATTGCATCTAATGTAGGAAACAGGATATTGATTCGTTTCATTTTAGTGGTATTTGGATTATTGGGATCTGGTTTACAATGAAAGAGCAAGTCCCTTTCAAAAGGAGGTTCTCCATCTTCATTTCTGAATATGACAGCAAGCTCGGTTACACGGGGAGAATTATATCTACCCGGGTCACTGTTACGCTCGGTTTAATCACCATTGTTACTTCTGTGGGAGCAATACCTTTTGCTGCTGCTTCAGATTGGCCTTCCTTTTCTACGTCATGTAGCATCTTGTACGATTTTGTTAATTCATTTATTTCATGCATGAGGTTGTTGATGTTGATCACGAGTCTTTCTGAGCAGCCCTGATTTTCTGACATTGCTAAACTTTTACTTGTAGCTTTGGCTGTATCCAAAATACAGAGTTGAGCAAACTTCCGAGAAACACCATCTGCAGGATGTAAAGTTCCAGTGTGGTGATAAACTTGTCCGTGCATTCTAAAATAGTATGGCCCATATCCTGAGGGTGATGCAATATTTGCACCCATGGAAGCAAAAGCAAAAGAACTATTTATGGAATGAATATTTTCCATGAAATTTTTACCGTCAGAATCTTCATTTGTCATTAATATTTTTAAATATGCCAGGTAATCTGGAAAATGTATATCATTTCGACAGACTTTCCCTTTGCTACAACATCGAGTAAATTTCCCATCTGATGGTTTTTCATCAGAGAAATTTAATGATAGGCAAAATTCACATCGAACAGTCATTCCACCACAACTATGTTCGAGAATTGCATCCTCATGTACTCCATTTTTGCTGAGAAGGCGCCGCATTCTGTTGCAGGCGCCACCTTCTTTCAAGATCAGACGCATGCTGTTCTGCAGACATTTTCTGTTGATAATGCCGGCATCTTTTGGCTGCAGAGCTACATTATATCAACAGTTGTTCTTTAGACATAGTCCCACCTCTCTACTGTCACGGTCTGAGAGGCAGGTGAATGAGAGTCCTGGCTATCAGGCCGCTGAGAGCTGTCTGACCAAAGGCTGATTCTGGCTGATTCTGTGGGGGTGGACTTCCTCCTCCCTGCTGTCAGTTTCCACAGCTGTGATGAGGAAGCTGGGGAGACAGAGGGAGCCACGCCCTCCAAGCTGCCCTCTCTCTCGCTCTGCTCTACATCCAGTGGTCTCCTGCTCTGCCAAGTCCTCCAAACCTCCCAGTCTCCACCGGCAAGGTCCCAGGAGCCCGTGGGCGTGTCTAGATGCGGGTGGCCTTGGCTCCCCGACTGGGGAAAGTCCTCGGAACCCGCGGGCGTGGTTTGGCGCGGTAGGCCTTGCCTCCCGTGCCGGCAATGGTCCTGGGAGCTGGCTGCTGCTGTCGCCTCCTGGGGCGCCTGACACCTGCATATGCAAATTAACCACCATCGTTGTTGGGTTAATTGCGTAGTCACTCTGATTTGCTTGTGGGCATGGCTTGTGCGTAGCAGAGGGACAGCTAATTTGCACGTTTCTCTTTTATATAGGATTCCCTTTTAGTAAAAATTGGATGGCTTTATATATCTTAAGTGTTATAAAGTGATTTTAAGTTGATTATTAATGAAAAACTCATGTACAAGAAGAAAAAATGTTTGAATTGCTATTGGTGTTTTTCCATTATTTGTACTTTAATTTGTATCTCTTCATTTTTCAAATATTAATGTTAATTTCCATTAAGGGTCAGCTCAGAAAAAGCTGTTGGCACCTGATATGTTTACAGAATCTGATGATATGTTTGCTGCATATTTTGATGTAAGTAATTTTAAATCATAACACAGCTATTAAACCAAAAAATATAGATAACAAATTTGTATTTGTGTGTGTGTGTGTGTGTGTGTGTGTGTGTGCGCGCGCGCAGAGAGAGAGAAAGATAAAGAGATGAATAGAGCAAATTAATAAGTGTTAGCATTTGGATAACTAGGTGAAGGGTACCTGGAAACTCTTTGTACTAGTTTTGTAACTTTTCTCTAATTCTGAAATTAAGTTACAATTTTAAAACAGGTACAGCAGAATAGTTTGAGAGCTTCATGAAAGTTAAATGCCTAATGACTTAAAGGTATAGTTAATTTTTTGAAACAACTTTTTTCTTAGATTTACAAACTGTGTGTATGTGGGGGGAGGTAGTTAGGTGAGACAAGATGATATCAATAATTTCCAGGCCTTTATTAAAACAGAATTCACTTTGTGCTTTTATATTGTACATGATGGAGAACTTAAGGATTTGGGGCCTAATAAAGTTCATTGAAGAGTTAAAAATGTTATAAGGAATGGGTTAAGAAATTTTGGCCCTTTAATCATTTTTATCAGTGCCTTTTCTTGAAAACGTTTTAAAACTAATACTCAAAAATGAGGAACCTTGAGAAATAGGAAGCTTTGGTAAGAGGAGGTGGGAAGGATAAGCATATAACAGAATTTTAAAATGGAATAGGATAAGCAGTCAGTGCCCAGATCCCAGCAGACATTGGTAATTAGCTTAAGTAATGTATCACATTCATGTTTTGCAAAAGGATCCCCCTACCCCCCACCCCCTCCAAAAAAAAAAGGATGGGTTAAGAGAGGATAAAATTATTATTGAACCATCATTTGTCTGGTTGATGTTAAGGCATCTTCTGGATATCTTGGAGAATGATGTGTGATAGACTCTTCAGAAGTACCCGATACTCTTTAATTTCCCTTGCAGGTTTAATTAGTACAGCCAGTGACCTTCCATATACATATATGGGAAGACAAGCAAGGGGTGTTACATGGACAAGGCAGTAAAAGAAATGTGAAAACTGGTAGAGAGAGAGTTGTACACTTAACCGAGTGCCAATCTGTAATTTTTGTCCTCTATCAATAGCTAAGGAAAATCAGATCTGGTTTGAGTTTTTATTTTTATTTATAATGTCTTCATCATATTCCCAAAAGTTTTTAAAGATACTTCATTACTTTTTTCCCCTAAATGATATTATGATAATGCAGAAGACTCTGGTATTCATATTTCATCCTTGTCACATTTACATGAGTGACAGTAAGAGTTTATTTAATTTAGCATGAAATGTCTTATTAAATTATAGCTGGTTCACCCATTTTTGTTTAAAGAAAGTACTTGAAATGTCAACCCGATTTAGTGGGCAAATAGCTAATATTGCCTCCTTAATTTTAGAGTGCTCGTCTTCGGGCTGCTGGCATTGGAAAAGACTTTAAAGAGAATCCTAACCTCAGGGATAACTGGACTGATGCAGAAGGCTATTATCGTAAGTGCACAATTCTTATGAATTTTATTTATGTATGTATGTATGTATGTATGTATGTATTTATTGTTGACAGGAGTCTCCCATTTTCTCCCTTTCTGCCCCTCTTCCCCCAACCCCTGCCCCACCTCAGGCCTTCCCCATACTGTTGTCTTTGTGTATGGGTTACGCATATATGCTCTTTTGTTAATCTCTTCCTATCCCTGCACTGAGATCTGTTATTCTGTTCCATGTATCCATACCTCTGGACCTATTTTGTTCATCAGTTTATTTTGTTCATTACATTCCACATGATATTTATTCTTCTCTAACTGCCTTATTTCGCTTAGCATAATAATCTCCAGGTCCATCCATGCTTTCTCCTGGGGTAAGAGCTCCTTCCTTTATATAGCTGCATAATATTCCATTGTGTAAATGTTATTACAGCTCTTTTATCCACTCATCAATTGATAGGCACTTGCGCTGTTTCCAGATCTTCGCAATTCTAAATAGCACTGCTATGAACATAGGGGTATATATATTCTTTCTGATTGATTTTTGGGGGTTCTTAGGATATATTCCGAGAAGAGGGATCACTGGTTGAAATGACAGTTCCATTTTAAATTTTTTGAGGAACCTCCATATTGTTTTCCACAGTGGTTGCACTAGTCTGCATTCCCACCAGCAGTCCATTAGGGTTCCCTTTTCTCCACATCCTCGACAGCACTTGTTGTTTGTTGATTTATTGATAGTAGCCATTGTGACAGGTATGAAGTAATAACCTTATTGTTTTAATTTTCATCTGATGATTAGAGGCGTTGAGCATTTTTTAATGTCTCTTGGCCATCTGTATGTCCTCTTTGGAGAAGTGTCTGTTCAGATCCTTTGCCCATTTTTAATTTGTTTGTTTGTCTTTTGTTGATTTGTGTGAGTTCTTTGTATGTATAATTTGGAAATTAACCCCTTATCAGATATATCATTGGCAGATATGTTCTCCCATGCAGTGGGCTCTCTTGTTGTTTTGTTGATGGTTTCTTTTGCTGTACAGAAGCTTTTTATTTTGATGTAGTCCCATTTGTTTATTTTCTCCCTAGTTTCCCTTGCCCTAGGAGATGTATCCATAAACATGTTGCTACGAGAAATGTCTGAGATTTTGCTGCCTATAGTTTCTTCTAAGATTTTTATTGGTTCACGGCTTACATTTAAATCTTTCATACATTTTGAGTTTATTTTTGTGTATGGTATAAGTTGGTGGTCTAGTTTCATTTTTTTTGCATGTATCTCTCCAATTTTCCCACACCGTTTATTGGAGACTATCTTTACTCTAAATTGTATGCTCTTGCTTCCTTTGTCAAATATTAATTACGCAAAATGGCTTTGGTCAATTTCTGAGTTCTCTGGTCTGTTCCATTGATCTACGTATATGTCTGTTCTTGTGCCAAGACCAGGCTCTTTTGATTACAGTGGTTTTGTAGCATAACTTTATATCCGGTAATGTATTTCCCATGCCCTTGTTCTTCTTTCTCAAGATTGCTGTGGCTATTCGAGGTCTTTTGTGGTTACATATAAATTTTTGGAATGTTTGTTCTAGGTCTGTGAAATATGCCATTGGTATTTTAATAGGCATTGCACTGAATCTATAAATTGCTTTGGATAGTATGGACACTTTAATGATGTTGATTCTACCAGTTCATGAATACAGTATATTCTTCCACTTGTTTATAATTTCCTCTATCTCTTTTTTCAACATCTTGTCATATTCTGAGTACAGGTCGTCTTTTACCATCTTGCTTAAGTTTATTCCTAAGTATCTCTTTTGTTGCAGTGGAAAATGGGATTTTTTTTTGTTTCTCTTTCTGAGAGTTCATTATTGGTGTATAAAAATACCATCGATTCTGGGTGTTAATTTTGTATTCTGCTACATTGTCAAATTCATTTATTATTTTATTTTATTTTTTAATATATTTTTATTGATTTCAGAGAGGGAGAGAGAGAAACATCACTAATGAGAGAATCATTGATCAGCTGCCTCCTACACTCCCCCTACTGGGGATTGAGCCCTGAAGCCGGGCATGTGCCCCTGACCAGAATCGAATCTGGGACCTTTCAGTCCACAGGCCGATGCTCGATCCACTGAGCCAAGCCAGCTAGGGCGCCAAATTCATTTATTAAATTTAGGGTTTTTTTTGTGGAGTCTTCAGGGTTTTCTATGTACAGTTTCATGTCATCTGCAATTAATGATAATTTTACTTCTTCCTTTCCAATTTGAAGCCTTTTATTTCTTCTTGTCAGATCTCTGTGGCTAGGACTTCCATTACTACATTGAATAAGAGTGGTAAAAGCCGACATCTCTGTCTTGTTCCTGTTCCTAGGAGAAATGGTTTTAGTTTTTGCACATTGTTGTTGGCTGTAGGTTTGTCATATATGGCCTTTATTATGTTGAGGTATTGCTCCCTCTAATCCTATTTTGCTGAGAGTTTTTATCAAAAATGGGTGTTGGATTTTGTCAAATGCCTTTTCTGCATCTATTGATATGATACTGTGATTTTTGTCTTTGAGTTTGTTTATGTGATGTATCACATTTATTGATTTGCGAATATTGTACCAGCCTTGCATCCCTGGAATACTGATAAATCCCACTCAGTCATGGTGTATAATTTTTTTTTTTTTTTTTGCAATCCTTTATATTTTTGTGGGGTCAGTTGTTACTGGGTCCTGTTTCTTTCTTTCTTTCTTTTTTTTAAAATATATTTTATTGATTTTTTTACAGAGAGGAAGGGAGAGGGATAGAGAGTCAGAAACATTGATGAGAGAGAAACATCGATCAGCTGCCTCCTGCACACCTCCTACTGGGGATGTGCCTGTAACCAAGGTACATGCCCTTGACCAGAATCGAACCTGGGACCTTTCAGTCCGCAGGCCGACGCTCTATCCACTGAGCCAAACTGGTTAGGGCCTGGGTACTGTTTCTTGATGAGACTGGCTAAAGGTTAATCAATTTTGTTTATCTTTTCAAAGAACTAGCTCTTGTTTTTTAAAAATCTTTTGGCCCTAACCGGTTTGGCTCAGTGCATAGAGCATTGGCCTGCGGACTGTGAATGGTCCCAGGTTCGATTCTGGCCAAGGGCATGTTCCTTGGTTGCAGGCACATCCCCAGTGGGAGGTGTGCAGGAGGCAGCTGATCGATATTTCTCTCTCATTGATGTTTCTAACTCTATTTTTCTCCCTTCCTCTCTGTAAAAAAATCAATAAAATATATTTTTTAAAAAATCTTTTGTATTGTTTTTTAGTCTTTATATTCATTTATTTCTACTCTGATCTTTATTTCCTTCCTTCTACTTTGGGCTTTTCTTATCTTTCTAATTCTTTAAGTTGTACAGTTAGATAATTTATTAGAAATGTTTCTTGTTTCTCGAGGTAGGCCTCTAGTGCTATGAGCTTCCCTCTCAGGACTCATTTCACTAGTCCCATAGGTTTTGGGTTGCTGTGCTTATATTTTTATTTGTTTCCTGGGAGTTTTTGATATCTCCTTTCATCTCATTGGTAACCCATTCATTGTTTAATAACATGCTACTTAGTCTCCATGTGTTTGAATGTTTTTAGTATTTTTACTGTAGTTGATATCTAATTTCATGCCATTGTGATTGAGAATATGCTTGATATGATTTCATTCTTCTTGAACTTGTAGAGACTTGTTTTGTATCCTAACATGTATATCTTTGAGAATGACCCATGTGCACTTGAGAAGCATGTGTATTCTGCTTTTGGATGAAATATTCTATAAAAATCAGTGAAATCCATCTCTGATCTAGTGTGTCATTTAAGGCTGATGTTTCCTTGTTGATATTTTATCTGGAAGATCTATCCAGTGATGTTAGTGGGGTATTACATTGCCCTACTATGACTGTATTGCTATTGATCTCTCCCTTAAATTCTTCCAAGAGTGTTTTTATATATATACTAGAGGCCTGGTGACAAAAATTTGTGCACTCGGGGGGCGGGGGAGAGGGGGGTCCCTCAGCCCGTCCTATGCCCTCTCGCAGTCTGGGACCCCTCGGGAGATAATGACCTGCTGCCTTAGGCCTGCTCCTGGGTGGCAGAGGGCACGCCCAATCCCTAGGTGCAGCCCCTGGTCGGGCTCAGAGCAAGGCCGACTGGGGAGTTGGGGCGCTGCCCCCTGTCGTGCACAGAGCAGGGCGGATCGGGAGGTTGCAATGCCACCCCTAGTCACGCTCAGGGTACGGCCGATTGGGGGGTTGGGGCACTGCCCCCATCACACTCAAGCCAGGGTCGATGGGGAGGTTGCGGCGCCACCCCCTGTCATGCACAGAGCAGGGCCGATCAGGGGATTGGGGCGCTGCCCCCTGTCATGCACAGAGCAGGGCCCATCAGGGGGGTTGGGGCTCCGTACCCTGTCACACACAGAGCAGGGCCGATCAGGGGGTTGAGCTCCCTCCCCCCTGTCACACACAGAGCAGGGCCGATCAGGGGGTTGAGGAGCTCCCCCCTGTCACTCACAGAGCAGGGCCGATCGGGGTTGAGGAGCTCCCCCCTGTCACTCACAGAGTAGGGCCGATAGGGGAGGTGGGGCACCGCCCCCTGTCACACACAGAGCAGGGCAGATCAGGGGGTTGGAGCGCTGCCCTCTATCACCCACAGAGCAGGGCCAATCAGGGGGTTGGGGCGCCGCCACTGTCACACTCAGAGCAGGGCCGATGGGGAGGTTATGGCTCTACCCCGTCACACACAGAGCTGGGCCCGTGGGGGGGGGGGGGGAGTTGGGGCGCCCCCCCCTGGCACACACAGAGCCCCAGGGCGATCAGGGGGGTTGGGGGCTGCCCCCTGTCACGCTGATCCCCGGGGTGGGAGGGATATTACCCTTTTTCTTTATAAAAAAAAAGGCCTGGTGTACGGGTGGGGGCCAACTGGTTTGCCCTGAAGGGTGTCCTGGAACAGGGTGGGGGGCCCCACTGGGGGGGGGTCCCCACTGGGGGTGCCTGGCCAACCTTGGATGAGGGGGCTGAGGGCTGTTTTTAAGGCTGGCGGGGTGACTGAAGCTCCCCAACCGCTCCTTTTTTTTTTTTTCTTTTTTTTTTTTTTTATTCTGGGCCAGCTTTAGCTCTGAGGCCTCGGCCTGCTGAAAGCAGGTTTCTGGCCTTTGTTTACCTTCTGTATGTTGCGGTCCGGGCTGGCTGAAGCCTGGCTGACTAAAAGCAGGTTTATGGGGTTTTGTTTAGCTTCTATATTTGCAAACATAGTTGCTTAGAGTTGCAGCTGAGAGGCCGGCAAGTCAGGCGGGGAACGTTGGAGTCCGCAGTCACTGGAGCAAGCAAGCCTCCCTGTTCGCTTCAGTGCATGGCTGTTGGCTGCCATCTTGGCTGGCAGTTAATTTGCATATCTCCCTGATTAGCCAATGGGAAGGGTAGCAGATGTACGGCTAATTACCATGTTTCTCTTTTATTAGATAGGATATGTAAAGTGCTCCTATATTAGGTGCATATATGTTTACCAGGGTTACCTGGTATATCCTCTTATTGGATCATGTAGTATTATGTAGTATCTTTCTTTATTTCTTGTTATGGTCTTTATTTGGAAGTTTGTTTTGTCAGATATGAGTATTGCTACCTCAGCTTTGTTTTCATTTTCATTTACATGGAATATTTTTACCATCCCTTCACTTTCAGTTTGTGTGTATCTTTTGTTCTGAGATGAGTCTCTTAAACAGCATTTATATGGGTCATGTTTTCTTATCCATTCAGCTATCATGTCTTTTGACTGGAGCTTTTAGTTCTTTTATATTTATGGTTATTATTGATTAGAGGCCCGATGCCCAAAATTCGTGTAAGAGTAGGCCTTCCTTCCCCCGGCTGCTGGCACCAGCTTCCCTCTGGCATCTAGGACCCAGGCTTCCCTCTGGACGCCGGCAGGCACCCAGAGCCCAGTATTCCCTCACAGCCCTGGCATCGTCTGGAAGGATGTTTGGTCTAATTAGCATATTATGCTTTTATTATTATAGATAGGTACCTTTTTATTGACATTTTTTTCTTTATACCCATGTTAACCTCTCTCAATTTCTTCTTCTTAAAGCACTCCCTTTAACATTTCTTACAGTGCTGGTTTGTTGGTAATGTACTCCTTTAGTCTTTTTTTGTCCTGGAAGCCTTTTATTTTACCTTTAATTTAAGATGATAGCCTTGCTGGATAGAGTAGGCTTGGGGTTCAGGTCCTTGCTTTTCATTACTTTGAATGTTCCATGCCAATTCCTTCTGGCCTGAAGTGTTTCTGTTGAGAAATCAGCTGACATTCTAAAGGGTATTCCTTTGTAGGTAACTTTCTGTCTCTTCCTGCCTTTAAGATTCTTTCTTTGTCTTTAACATTTGTCATTTTAATTATGATGCGTCTTGCAGTGGGTCTCTTTGGGTCCATCTTGAATGGAATTCTGTGCTTTCTGAACTTGTATGATTTTTTTTTCACTAGGTTAGGGAAGTTTTATGTCAGTTTTTCTTATAACAGGTTCTCGATTCTTTGCTCACTATCTTCTTTTGTTACCCCTATGATGTGCATGTTATTATGTTTCATGGTGTCCCAAAGTTCCTGCTTTTTAATTTTTTTTCCCACTCTAATTGGGTGTTTTTTCCTACCTTATCTTCCAAATCACTGATTGGAACTTCTGCCTTTGATTCCTTCTCATGTATTTTTGATATCAGATATTATTCTTCTAGAGCGTCCTTCTTTTCTTTTATTTGGAGGTTGTTTCTTTGTCTCTCCATTTTTTATTTCCCTTTGTATTTGTTTCTATGTTATTAGATCAAACTGCTATGCCTCCCAATCTTCTTTGGGTGGCCTTATATAGTAAGTGTTCTGTGGTGCCCAATAGTGCAGATTTTCTTATCTCCTGAGTTGGATGCTCTAGGCATGTCCCTTGTGTGGCTTATTTGGAATCTGCCATTGTAATTGGGTATTGTTTGTTGTCCCATTCGTTGTTGGGATCTCCTCTCAGGCTGGTTGACTATGAGGCTCACCCCGACCACATCATGCAAGCTGTTGTGCAGGTGCTGACAGAACAAATCAAAACAAAAACATAAAAAAAATGACTCCTACAAGAACAACAAAAGATACCACAAAAGAAAAAAGAATTAGGAAAGAGAAGAGCGAGCAAGAATAATAAAAGAAAAAAAGATATGAGAAGGAAAAAGAGCAAGGGGGAGAACAAAGAACTTGAAAGTGCAGAAGGGAAACCCAGAAAGAAAATAAAAATAAAGGATAGGAGAAGGAAAATGCTATAAAGGGGAAGAGGAAGAAAAATTACAAAAAGGGAGAAACCAAGATGGCGGCATAGGTAAACACCAGAGTTTGCTGCCTCGAACAACCACTTCAAAAATACAACTAAAAGATGGAACGGACATCATCCAGAACCACCGGAAGGCTGGCTGAGTGGAAATCCTACAACTAGAAGGAAAGAGAAAAGCATACCAAGACTCAGAGGAGGCGCAGTACGGAAGTAAAATACTAAGGTGCGGAGGTGCATGTGGAGCGGGCTGGCGGCTGAGGGCGCGGTTGTCGTTTTCAATCGGGAGGGAGTCTCAGGCTCTGAGCTCCAGTTCCTGGCGAGTCTCTAGGGACCCAGACTCATACGGGAGAAGCGGGACTGTCTGGCATTGGTCGGAACTCTAGAGCAGCTTTCTCTCCGAGGGGCTTGCAGCGATTACCCGGACAGTGAGAAGCAGAGCCTCTGAGGGCTGGACTGAGAGCAGCCATAACTGCTAGCCCTGCCCTGTTGATCCTGTGGGACCTGCCCCGCCCAAGCCCTGCAGGGAGGCTTTTGCTGGATAGCCTCAGGCAAAGGCTAGATTAGCACCTCCCGAGAGATCCAGGAGCCAGGAAGCCCAGAGGTCAGAATGGGACCATCCAGTTTGCAGCTCCGTGGAACCATAAAAGACACACTCAGGGGGCAGACTCAGTAAGCGCCAAAGCCCCATTGAAGCAAGTCTTGCCCCAGAGGGGTGTCTCCAGCACAGAAGTTATCCCACTGCAGACACAGCTGATTCTTACAGCCAATTGGCCTAGAGGTCAATTCCTCCCAGTGATACCTACAACAATCAAGGCTTAACTACAACAAGACTGTGCACAAAGACCACCAAGAGTGTCCTCCTCAGGTAATTGGGGAGGCTGAACCACTGGGCCCTAGAGGACACTCAGCACAGAAAACCACTTTATCAACACAGGGAAGCATAAAAAATGCGGAGACAAAGAAAAAGGACACAAATGACAGAAATGGAGGAACGCAAACTACTGGATATAGAGTTCAAAACCACACTTTTAAGGTTTTTCAAGAATTTTCTAGAAATTGCCGATAAACTTAATGAGATCTACAAGAAATCTAATGAGACCCTCGATGTTGTGATAAAGAACCAACTAGAAATTAAGCATACACTGACTGAAATAAAGAATATTATACAGACTCCCAACAGCAGACTAGAGGATTGCAAGAATCAAGTCAACGATTTGAAATACAAAGAAGCAAAAAACACCCAACCAGAAAAGCAAAATGAAAAAAGAATCCAAAAATAGGAAGATAGTGTAAGGAGCCTCTGGGACAGCTTCAAGCGTACCAACATCCGAATTATAGGGGTGCCAGAAGAAGAGAGAGAGCAAGATATTGAAAACCTATTTGAAGAAATAATGACAGAAAACTTCTCCTTCCTGGTGAAAGAAATAGACTTACAAGTCCAGGAAGCACAGAGAACCCCAAACAAGAGGAATCCAAAGAGGACCACACCCAGACACATCATAATTAAAATGCCAAGAGCAAAAGACAAAGAGAGAATCTTAAAAGCAGCAAGAGAAAGACAGGCAGTTACCTACAAGGGAGTACCCATACGAATGTCAGCTGATTTCTCAACAGAAACTTTGCAGGCCAGAAGGGAGTGGCAAGAAATATTCAAAGTGATGAATAGCAAGAACCTACAACCAAGATTACTTTATCCAGCAAAGCTATCATTCAGAATTGAAGGTCAGATAAAGAGCTTCACAGATAAGAAAAAGCTAAAGGAGTTCATCACCACCAAACCAGTATTATATGAAATGCTGAAAGGTATCCTTTAAGAAGAGGAAGAAGAAGAAAAAGGTAAAGGTACAAATTATGAACAACAAATACACATGTATCAATAAGTGAATCTGAAAATCAAGTGAATAATCTGATGTACAGAATGAACTGGTGATTATAATAGAGTCAGGGGCATAGAAAGGGAGTGGACTGGCTATTCTTGGGGGGGATAGGGGTGAGGGGGATGCAGGAAGAGACTGGACAAAAATTGTGCACCTATGGATGAGGACTGGATGGGGAGTGAGGGAGGAGGGTGGGGTGGGAACTGGGTGGAGGGGAATTATGGGGGGAAAAAAGAGGAACAAATGTAATAATCTGAACAATAAAGATTTAATTAATAAAAAAAATAAAAATAAAAAATTACAAAAAGGGAAAAAGAAATACTAGTAGAAAGGAGAAAAATAGAGTAAGAAAAGGGAATAGATAAATAAGAGATACAACAAAAAGGAGAGACAAAAATAATACAGCAATAAAGAAAAAGAAGGTAATGCAAAAAAGAAGAAAAAAAGTGATATTTATCTCAGCAAAGTTAGTGCCTCTGTATTCTGGTCGTCTGTTGACTGATGTTGACTGTTTTGTCTGCTGTTTCTGGGCCTCCTGGGAGGTACTTGGGTGCTAGCCATGGTCAGAAGCTGTCCATGTTTGGCTCTGTGCAGTCTGTTCGAAGTTTCAAGTGATCCACAGTTTGTGTCTGTCTTCACAGGACTTGGCTATGGGCAGAAGGGACCAAGCTGCACTCTAGGGCCAGTTTGTTAGCACCACAGGGCCCAGGTTCAGGTCAGCAAACTTGTTCCTTGGTCTCCACCTCCACCCACTTTCACCTGTTGGCCAACTGTCTCTTAATCACTGAAAAGGCTGTTTCTGAAAGGACTTTTGGTGGAATTGGCCATATGTGACCTTGGGTCTCCTGTGAGTAGGGATGTTCAGATTTCAGGAAAAATGGTGGGTGTCTTTCTCCATTCTATAGCTATTCCTCTGAGAGTGCCCCAGAAATTTTCCCTTGGTTGGGCAGAGATCTCATATGCAGTCCAGGGAGATCACCGGGCATCCAGGAGTTTCTATCCGCTCTCCTGTGAGGAAGAAGCAGTAGTTAGGTTCCTAGGACAGTGGGGTAGATGACTCCACCCCCAAGCCAGTCAGTGATGCTTCTGAGATTGTTCAGACCCATAGGCTTGGCCTCTGCTATTGTAGCCTCTGCAGGGGTCAAGATGTAGGGTGTGACAAGTGGGATTCCTGAGTGTGGGGTCAGTGGTATCCCTTAGGGCAGGATATTTGCATTTCCCCTCCCCTCCAGCTGTAGCTGCTGGGAGGGGTCTGCGACTATCAGGAACAATGTCCCCTTCTGTATGGGATGACTGATTGCAGGTCTCTCTGCCACCAGTTTTCCATGTTTCCCCTCAATGCTTCCGACCCTAGCCACTCCTCAGATAATTCCAGTCCACACTGCCTTCTTTCCACCAAAGCCTCAGGTGTATGGCTGCAAAGGAAAACCCTGTGCTCTGGGTTTTTTATTTAATTTTATTACTATTTTTTAAATACATATTTTGCTATTAAGTTCTGAAAGGAAGGGAGAGGGAGAGAGACAGAAACATTAATGATGAGAATCATTGATCGGCTCCCTCCTGCACACCCCACACTGGGGATCAAGTCAGCAACCTGGGCATGTGCCCTGACCTGGAATCAAACTGTGACCTCCTGGTTCATAGGTGACACTCAACCACTGAGCCATGCGGGCCAGGCTGCTCTGTGTTTTGTTTTGTTTTTTAAAAAAAACACCAAAATGGTGGCTTTATCTCTGACTGGCTCCAGTCTCCACAGGGACCAGAAACCCCGCCACCTTTTCACAACTGGATGTTACATGGGCCACTTTTCTTGGCTCTGGTGCTCTGGACTCTGGATCAAGATCCAGGCCTTGATCTTCACAGGGAAAACCCCACTCTGCAGCCGAGAAATCTCTCCTCACTCTTGGCCTGCTGCCTTTGGAAGCTGGGCCAGCCCCTCTTGTGACCGCGCCCTTCCTAACAGTCTCTAGATGGTTTTTACCCTTCCTTCACAATTCTTATTAATTCTAGCGTTCATTGTAACATTTTGTAAAAGCTTCTTCATAGTGCCATCACCTAAAAAGTTTGGCTCATCTAGCAGCTGCTGAATTTATGTAGGCAGCCCCAGAAGCATTGCAAATTAAAGTGAAGACTTGATTTGCAGCCTAATTTTATTCAGTTATTTTCAGCCATGAGATAATCCTCCAGAAGGAAGAGGTTAGTACATCACTTGCTCATCTTGATCTGAAACCAAGAGAAACAACATACAAGGAACTTGGGGTACTAGTCATACAGGACTGCAGTTGGAAACACTTCAACCAGCACATTTCTCCCATATTCAATGTTAAAATCATTAGCATTTGATAAGACAGCAAAAACTCTCCTTGTAATCATTGGAAGTGGGCATGCAGTATTAACCACATGGAAGAGAGTGACAGTGGAGGCATGGGCTTGATTCTCTATGATGTCTGGGAAATCAAGCACGAAGTAGGATTTGACATGCATTTTGAGTGATTGCACTGTGTTTCCTACTTTTTAATTTATTCTGTGTATCATAGTTTTGATAATTTATTTACTCAAAATTCTAATTTTTTAATTTACTCTTTTAGGTGTGAACATAGGTGAAGTGTTAGATAAGCGCTATAATGTGTATGGCTACACTGGTCAAGGTGTATTCAGTAATGTCGTACGAGCCAGAGATAATGCAAGAGCCAACCAAGAAGTGGCTGTAAAGATCATCAGAAACAATGAACTTATGTAAGTCAATGTGATGAAACCTTTAACACATGTTTTGTTCAAATGAAAATATTTCTAAATGCCATTTAAAAAAGTAACATTCTGTAAAATAAGTACTGTAACTATAAAATGACTGTAGTATTCCTTTTTGACTGGATATTTATAGCTATGTGTTATATGTGAAGTACTAGAACTATAGGCTGATTTGTATTTAATTCATTTCAGTGCATTTCAGTACCTACTGTGCACTAATGTTAACTTAGACTACTTCTTTCTACTGTTTGTCTTATGGCCATCTTTTGCTGTGACTATCTTAAACTCAAGACCAGAGGTGAGGAATAAAAGGATTATATTAATTAGCTGTCACTGATTAGCATAAGGTGGCCTACAAAAAGGGGACAGCCAGTTTATCAGATAGTTTGGCGAATTATTTGTATCTTTCTGTTGCCTTTTTCTTAATAGGCTAGGGTTACTTAATTGCCACATACATGTTTTAATGCATAATTTATACCACACACTGAGCTGGTGTTAAACTCAACTTAGTATTGGTTTTGAACCACTGGAAAGAAATGTTGTAGATTTATACTAAAGTCTTAAGCCGCCCCATGCTTAGAAAGTTCTTTGTTGTTTTGTTTTGATGGTTATCCCCAACCCCTGTTTTATAGACACTAACTTTTAAAAAATGTAGCTTATTGACAAATTATAACAAGCATTTTAGAGGATAACCAAATATTAATATTTGGTGAGACATTTCCTACTTAGACCCTTAAGGAACCAAAACTGTATACAATGTGGTTCCACTTTTATTAAACACAAGTGCCCTGGTGCACAGATTCGTGCACATTGAAAGGAAATTAATTAGAAGGTGGCCGGTGGGGCAGGACTGGGCAAGACGGGCCAGACACGCCCTGGAGCCAACCTCCTGTGGTCACTCCCCAGCCGGTTGCACCTGGGGCAGTGCCATGGCTCAAAGGGCGTCTGCGGAGTGAGTGGGGTTCCTCAAGCAGGTGGGGTCCCTTGGCCTGGCCTCTGGGGATTGGGCCGAAACTGGATCTCCGACATCCCCCAAGGGGTCCCGGATTGTGAGAGAGCAGTTCTCGGGTGACACATCTCCGAATCGGGCTCCCTCCTCTCTGGTTCCGGGGTGCATCATCCAAGAATCGCCACTGCCAAGTCACCGCGGCTCTGCACCCTCTGTGTTGTCTGCCCCCTGGTGGTCAGTACGCGTCATTGCTACTTGTCGGAGCTTCTGCCACCTGGTGGTCATTGTGCGTCATAGCTATCGGTCAGAGGATCGCTTAGCCTTATATAGATAGATAGATAGATAGATAGATAGATAGATAAAATAGATCCATCAGCGGTTCTCAACCTGTGGGTTGCGACCCCTTTGGTGGTCGAACGACCCTTTCACAGGGGTCGTCTAAGACCATCCTGCATATCAGATATTTACATTAAGATTCATAACAGTAGCAACATTACAGTTATGAAGTAGCAATGAAAATAATTTTATGGTTGGGGGTTACAACATGAGGAACTGTATTTAAAGGGCCAGAAGGTTGAGAACCACTGAGATAGATGATTGATAGATAGATAGTATTTACATCAAGACTTGAGAATAAAATGTGCAATAAAATAAATAAATTTTATTTATTCAATAAAATGAGAATAAAATTATTGATTTCCCTTTAAGCAAGGTAGTTTATTCCTCAGTGTTTCTGTTTTGTTGATTGGTTATTTTGGAAATTAACTTCAGAAAATCGTATTTGATTAAGTATAAAGTATTTTCTATGTGATACAGAGACTTGTCATTCCTCAACAGATTTATTATTACTACTTAAAAAAAAATACGAACTAATTAACATCAACTATGCTACATCAGACCAGAACTAGCAAATATATATTATTAAGTTTTTATAAATTCTAGATGTATTTAATTTTGACCTAATTTTCTTTTTTATTTCAGGCAGAAAACTGGTTTAAAAGAACTAGAATTCTTGAAAAAACTTAATGATGCTGATCCTGATGACAAATTTCATTGTTTGCGGCTCTTCAGACACTTTTATCACAAACAACATCTCTGTCTCGTATTTGAGCCTCTCAGGTACAGTGTCAGAACCTCTACATAAACTGAAAATTTAGCTTCTTCATCTCTACCAACCTCACTTAAGATAAACAATTGAAATGACAGATTTTCTGGGTGTTTGATTTTTATTTACTTAATTATTTACTAGAGGCCCAGCGCACGAAATTCGTGCATGTTGGGGGGTGGGGTCCCTCAGCCTGGCCTGTGCCCTCTCACAGTCTGGGAGCCCCGTGATTGATTGCCCCACAGAAGGAGGCCCCGCCCACCCGCTGTAGCACCGCCGGCTGGGTAGCCTGGGCCTCCCTCTGTGGGGCGATCGATTGCAGGGCTCCATGATCAATCACCCCAAAGAGGTAGGTCCCGCCCACCTGGCCGGGGCTCCACAGTGTATCGCCCCAAAGAGGTAGGCCCTGCCCACCCAGCCGAGGCTCCGCAGTGGATTGCCCCCACAGAGGGAGGCCCAGGCTACCCACTGCAGTGCCGCCGGCCAGGTAGCCTGGGCCTCTCTCTTTGAAGCAATCAATCGTGGTGCTTTGCAATTGATCGCCCCAAAGAGGTAGGCCCTGCCTACCCAGCCTGGGCTCTGCAATGGATCTCCCCCATAGAGGGAGGCCCTGCCCACTCACTGCAGCACCGCTGCCAGATAGCCTGAGCCTCCCTCTGCGGGGAATCATGGAACCCCCCAATTGATCGTCCCACCAGCTGGTGGCCTGGGCCTCCCTCTGCAGGGCGATCATGGTGCAATGGCTGGGCCCCTGACCAGTCGCATTGCACCTGCCTTGGCTGGCCTAGCACCAGTGGGTGTCAGCGTGGTCATCCAGACGGTTGTTCCACTGTTCAGCCATTTGGTCGATTTGCATGTTATGCTTTTATTATTATAGACTTAATTTAGTTCTGGTTTTTGTTTTTTAACCTTGTATTAAGAGTTGGTTTCTTGATAGTCATTAATGTATTAACATTAATTGACTGCATACTATGTGCCAGTTTACTACTTGCTTTTAGCCTTCAGCTCAACAAGAGAAATTCTCTGAAAATTAAATATTTCAAGGAAGGATTAAGCCAGAATGATAAGAAATGGGAATCGTGGAAGAAATACAATTTTGATCTTCTAAAGTATAGCTTCATTGTTAGTCTTTCAAATATAAATTCGTTCTAAAATCAATACAGATTTTACCATTGCATATCTTTCCTTCAATTTATTTTAAAAATTGAGTTTTATTGGAAAATTGTGTTATGTACACACAATTTCATATGTTCTCATTTCAGTGTAGAAAAATTTATCAAATATATGAGGAGGTATTCTTGAATAGAATATTTAATTGTAATTTGTATTTTGGGCTTGATTTTACTTTATGTTTAAATGTTTTTGCGTTTTTTAAATGGCCATTTTGCATTTTAACCCTTAGTTTTTTTTTTCTCTCCTATAAGCATGAATTTACGAGAGGTGTTAAAAAAATATGGTAAGGATGTTGGTCTTCATATTAAAGCTGTAAGATCCTATAGTCAGCAGTTGTTCTTGGCATTGAAACTCCTTAAAAGATGCAATATTCTACATGCTGATATCAAGCCAGACAATATCCTGGTAAGTGAAACAGTTAAGGCTGCATTGTACATCCATGTATTTTCTTTTCAGTAATGTGAGATTACCACTGTATTATTTTAAAAATAACATCTTAAAGTATATATTTATTACCCATTATAAATTACTTTACCAGTTTTTACTTTTTTGGAAATTGAGCCATGAAATTTTAAAGTATAAAGAAAGAAGAAAGAAGAGATAGGCCACTGTCTCAAATTTTTCCTTTTTATTGTGGATTTAGAGTACATGCAAATCCCAAGAGTGCTTTAATATAGTAATGATGGGCTTCCTCTGGTAGTGAATAAAAAGTGCTGCATGTTTTGCTGTTTTGAAATAAGGTGTGTTTACACTTCTGTGTTCTTTAATTTTGTAGGCTAATGGAGTTAAGAACATTTAAGGGAATTTTATAGACTGATGGAGTTTGGGACATTTAAGAGAATTGCCTTAAGCAGATATAAGAAGTTGAGTTTAAAGGTGTCCAGGGTTAATTCTTTTTTCCTTTATTCTTTTTTAAAAAATATATTTTATTGATTTTTTACAGACAGGAAGGGAGAGGGATAGAGTTAGACACATCAATGAGAGAGAAACATCGACCAGCTGCCTCCTGCACACTCCCTACTGGGGGTGTGCCCGCAACCAAGGTACATGCCCTTGACTGGAATTGAACCTGGGACCCTTCGGTCTGCAGGCCGACGCTCTATCCACTGAGCCAAACCGGCTAGGGCTCCATTATTCTTTACTAGAGGCCCAGTGCACAAATTCGTGCACCAGTGGGGTCCCTCGGCCTGGCCTGCAGGATTGGGCCAAAACCAGCTCTCCGACATCCCCTGAGGGGTTCTGGATTGCGAGAGGGCACAGGCCAGGCCAAGGGAACCCACTGGTGCACGATTGGGGCTGGGGAGGGACCATGGGAGGGCTCCAGGCTGTGTCCGGCCTATCTCGCTCAGTCCTGATTGGCTGTACCCCTGCAGCAAGCTAACCTACCGGTCAGAGCTTCTGCCCCCAGGTGGTCATTGCACATCATAGTGGTTGCGAGGCCTTCGCATATCATTAGCATATTACGCTTTGATTGGTTGAACAGACGACCAGACACTTAGCATATTAGGTTTTTATTGTATAGGATTGTTTTAGAAGCAGTGCCTTCTGGGAGCCCAAACACAGTAAAGCTCACTCTCCTAAAACTGTCTTTACATCTTTTTTTTTTTAATCCTCACCTGAGGATATTTTTCCCGTTGCTTTTCAGAGAGAGTGGAAGAAGGGAGGGAAGGAAGGAGAGAGAGAGAAACATCAAATGAGAGAAACACATAGACTGGTTGCCTCCCACATGTTGCATGGGAGGCGGGGGTTGGGGAGCAAACTCTCAACTTAGGTATTTGCCTTTGAGGGAATTGAACCTGCAACTCTGAGTCAGGGCTGTCTTGACCTCTTTTAGCTTAAGACTTCTGATGTGGTAGCATGCAAATTTACAATATAATTTTATGTTTTTGAAATTTAGAAATATATATCATCATAGTGGAGTGATTAATGCACACACAACCTCTTTCCCCTCCCTGACCCCATTTCTTCACCCTGTTCTAAGGTTTTCAGAGTTGGGGCATGTGCAAAATGTGGGTAATTCCAAGTTTATCTTCTAATCACATGTTCCACACTTTAGAAAAATTATGATCTGATTAGAGTATTTCCTTTCACACTATCACATTAATAATGAGGCATTCCATTTTGATATGTTTAGTCTGAGTTTATAATGTATTACATATATAATATAACTTGGTTAGAGGAGCTGAGTTATTACAGTGAAATGGTAGGTATATTATGAATGAATTGTAGACTTGCCTAGTCAACTTCATAGTTGATTTTTACCTCAGTTTTTTTCCTTTCTCATTTTTAAATTGTGAAATATACCATCCATATGAAAGAATGTATAAAATATAAACAGTCTAAAGATAGACTGTGAACATTTGTGTAACCACCATGGAGGTTAAAGAATAACATATGTGCTAGTATGTTAGAAGCTCTTGCTTTTAAAACTTCATTTTTCTTTGAGTTAGTGCTAAACTAGATTTCACATGGATTCTGAAATGGAATATATTTTCCCTTCTTCCTGAAGAAGGAAAAAATAGATGATCAGAGACCACATGGAGCTGTTTAATGAAAATCCAAATCTTTAAACAACTAGTGTGGTAGAAGTACCATATTCCTCATGAGGGGGTAGTAGTTGTGTAGCCAAACTAAAGGGCACATAAGTGTGGATAGCCTGCTTCTATTTAAGGCATTTTACCTAGACCAAGAGTTCCACTGGTAGATTTCTCATTTTAAAATGGTCCTGGTTTTATTTCTGGGTATTGCAACTGCATTCTTAAGTAGCTAAATGCAGTTTATACTTTAAAAAGCTTTGAAAGTACTTTCCCTTTTGAAGAAACCTGTTTTCCTGATCCCCCAGATGAAGAGATATGGATGTGACAGTTAAAATTAATCATTTCTATCATTAGTTTAATTCCATGGATATCATCTTAATGGACCAGTCTGTTACATTGATCAAGCTTTACAACGTCCCAGTAGAGAGTACTAGAGTTATTTATTTAAAGCGTTATGTTTCTTTTGGGTGGGAACAGTAGGCCAAGTTCAAGTCCCAACTCGGAATTTGTGTGTGTCTCTTTTGAAGGGGGGAAGGGACTCTGGAATATGAATTATCTTCACTTGTTAATCCTGAACATGCTTCTGACTCATGAGTGGCAGCAGTCATGGGAGCAGCTCCAGCCTTTCTCAGCAGATGTCACTGTTACTGTGTATGTTGAAGTATTTACAAAGGACAAAAGAAACAAATGACTAATATAGAGTTCATGTTTATCAGTTTTGCCAAGCATATTTAACATTTTCTTGACTAATAACTTCCTTTATATTTAAGGGATTTAATAATTTTTAGACTTGAAGTGATTGTTAAATTTGGGATGGTCTTAGCAGCTTCCCATGAATATTTTTATTGTTTTTGTCCAAATTTAATCTGAAGCATTTTGCTTTTGTTGCCATCATAATTTTTTGGCAACTGAAAGTTAACTTAAATCAAATGAAAGTTGATCTAAGTCTGAGCCCTTATTAATGAATGTCTTCGTGTTCCTTTATATAGTAACTTGACTTTATGCAGGTGTTCTGGGGATTTTTAGAAGATGCTTTGCGTCAATTAGATTTTTCTCTTACTACCCCATCCTTTTCTAAATAGTGTTGGTTAAAATTAACTTTACTTGGTATTATTTCAAATTTCTTCACTGAGAAAAGTTCTTTTACTAATGATAATCAAATATTTGGTAGCCCTTAATTTTTCATAATTAGGAAATTGAGTTTTAAAATAATTTAAAAAGGAATTTTCAAAAGAGTGACTTTGTTCTCAATATTGGAAATAACTTCTCAAAGCCAATTATTTTTATCTGATTACTTGTCTTAATTATTCCTGGCATGAATTAAACTTCCATGATAAAATGTTTTTCAGGTTAATGAATCAAAAACTATTTTAAAGCTCTGTGATTTTGGGTCGGCTTCACATGTTGCGGATAATGACATAACTCCTTATCTTGTCAGTAGATTTTATCGTGCTCCTGAAATCAGTAAGTTTCTTCAAATGGTTTTTGACCTGGGCTATCATATGTGGTGGAAACAGCATATTTAATGTCTAAGTACTGTTTTCATCGCACTTTAGCAGCTGCACGAGGTCATTCACGAGGAAGGGAACCGTAACAAGTTCATCCTCCTCAGGTGGAATGATGGTAGTTGGGACAGGAGTCTTGGTCTTGTCTGGCAAGAGTAGCAAAAACAGTTGTGGAAAATCCTCGACTTTAGAAGACTGCTCTTGAGTACTCAAGGTCTGATTATCAAATATATGAATTGTGTGGGACCTTTGTTTTTTCTCCTTGGTAGAGGCTGATTAGCACCTCCACCAAAGGTGAAATGATAAAAGAATACATACACATTTTTCTCTGCACCTTCAATTCCTTCCCCACGCCCTCATTTTTTTAGGTTTTAAGTTTGTGGTTCTATTAAGAACTAATGGGAAAGAACATGAAACTAATGCCATAAGTGGCATTAAGATTGTGTTTATATAGTTCAAGCTAAAATTAATATCCCATTAATGGAAATAAATAGTAGTTGATTTTTTTAATCCTATATTTAACTTCTATTTTGTTTTCAGTTATAGGTAAAAGCTATGACTATGGCATAGATATGTGGTCTGTAGGTTGTACCTTATATGAACTCTATACTGGAAAAATTTTATTTCCCGGCAAAACCAACAACCATATGTTGAAGCTCGCCATGGATCTCAAAGGAAAGATGCCAAATAAGGTAGGACATTAATCTGAACTTGTATTTATTGAAGATCTCAGCAGTAGTTTCCCATAGACTGGCCGATTGCTGACCCTTAACTCATCACTAATGGGTATAAAACGATTTGAGAGAGGCAGGTATGTGACTACTCTGATTCCTTTAGTTCCTTCTCATTAGTGGTTCTAATGAGCCAAGAACTATCAAAAGAGAATAGAACTCTTTTCCTTTCCCCTCTAAAGTCTGTCTTATGTTTTTCTCTACCCTCTTGAATTAAGCAGATGGTAGGGACCTATAGTTTAAGGTAGAATTGTAATTGAGGAAGAGAGAATTGATGAACATAAATTTGTTAAGAAATAGATATATATATATTTCATGTGTCTGTTCTTCCAGAAACAACAGTGTTCTTGGGAACACACCCTTATTGGTAACAGCATGAACATGCTTGAGAGCTGAAATGAAAAAAAGATGCAGGTCAGATTAGTTAGATGTAAAGAAGGACTCAGTCATCAGGGGAGGAAAGGGTAAACATTGAAAGAGGAACTTGATGGTCATCAGTTTATTAAAGATTAGAAGTTAGTTGGGAAATGAAGGTATCAAGAAAATTCACTTGAAATGACATCTTTCTGACATAAAACTTATTGGTAGTGCTTCAGCTATCATATCAATTTCTGTTTGATTAACACAAAGCAAGAACTTTAGAGATTTATAAAAATGTCTGAGAGCCATATCTTAGACTTTTGTGATTTCAGTTTATGTTATGTTGGATTTATTTAGAATAAACAACACAGAAATTAGCTGTTGGTATTTATTTTACTGAGATCTAATCTGTTTCATTTTAGAGCTATTCGAGCATAATTTGTAAAATGTCATTAGGTTACTTAACTGCCAATAGAAAAGGCCCAAATTGTGTAATCGTTTTCCTATCTAAGAACAAATGATCTTAAGTCTTTGCTTAATCCTCAATTTGGAAAGGTGAAAGCACAACTTCATATCATAATTGGTTTAAGTCACTGCCTGGGGGAAATATAATAATTTCATATTATTAAGTTGTTTTAGGCACGACAATTATATTTGCTTTTTATTTTCTTAATATATATTTATTGATTTCAGAGAGGAAGGGAGAGGGAGAGAGAGAAAAACATCAATGACGAAAAATCGTTGATCGGCTGCTTCCTACTTAACCCCCTACTGGGGATTGAGCCCTCAACTCGAGCATGTGCCCTTGACCAGAATTAAACCCGGGACCCTTCAGTCCACTGAACCAACCGACTAGGACTTATTTGCTTTTTAGTTAAACTCTTGCCCTAGCTGGTTTGGTTCAGTGGATAGAGTGTCAGCCTGCGGACTGAAGGGTCTCGGGTTTGATTCCGATCAAGGGCACATGCCTGGGGTTGCGGTTGTGCGCTTGATCCCCAGTAGAGGGTGTGCAGGAGGCAGCCGATTGACGATTCTCTCTCATCATTGATGTTTCTATTTCTCTTTCCCTCTCCCTTCCTCTCTGAAATCAGAAAAAAAAATTTTTTTAAAAATGAAATAAAAGAGTTAAACTCTTGAGAGCAAGAAATATGAGATCATTTTCAAAAGAGAAAGTAAACCCAAAGAGACTAAATATCTATGACTTGTTATGTATTAAATTGTTAGTAAGCCAGACTGTTGCATAAGTTCAAAAATTAAGTTTTTTATTTTGATTTATTTCCAGATGATTCGGAAAGGTGTATTCAAAGACCAACATTTTGATCAAAACCTCAATTTCATGTACATAGAAGTTGATAAAGTAACAGAGAGGGTAAGTCTCTTTTAAGTGTGCAAGATTAAATGATAATCTTATTGTTAACAAAAGACCTGGGTCATACTAGGAGCTATGAATATTTTGAAACATTAAAATAATTTCTTTTTGGTGTTGGCTGATTCCTGAATAAAATGCATCAAGTTGTGAAAAAGATGAAGAAATTTAAAAATGTTTGTATAGTATGAGTTTATTTTTATTATAGGTCATATTTAGGACCTTCTCATCTCTTCTTTCGGATCACTCTTGGCCTGGCCCACCATCTTTCTACCTTCCATATTGCTGTCATAGTGATCTTTTTTGAAAACAAATCTGATCATGTTACTCTCCTTGCTTAAAAACCCTTCATTGGCTTTCTATTACCTAGACGATAATATATTTAAATTTCTCAGAATGACAAACTAAGTCTTCTATGATATGAACAGTGTGCCCTCTCTTCACTGAACTCTGTAAACCCTATCATTCCATACTTGGCAATTAGCTAAAGGGCATGACCTTTAAGACCTCTCTCTGTTCACAGACCATCCTCATCTTATTGGTTTACTGTATTTCCTCATCCCCTAAAAAGAATATGTATTCAATTTATTCTATTTCAAGCCTCATATGAAATATACATTCTGTATGAGCCTTTCCAAAACCTCCAGGTTGAAGTAAGGACTTCTTTATTTTGGCCCTGTTATATTATACTAGAGGCCTGGTGCACGAATTTGTGCACCGGTGGGGTCCTTCGGCCTGGCCTGTGGGATCAGGCCGAAACTGGCTCTCCAACATCCCCCGAGGGGTCCTGGATTGCAAGAATGCGCAGGCCAGGCTGAGGGACCCCACCGGTGCATGATTGGGGCCGGGGAGGGTCCCCTGGGTGGCGGTGGGGGCGCTCCAGGGCATGCCCGGCCCATCTTGCTCAGTCCTGATTGGCCAGACCCAAGCAGCAGCTACTGGTCAGAGCGTCTTCCTCCTGGTGGTCAATGCACGTCATAGTGCAGTGATGGTGAACCTTTTGAGCTCGGCATGTCAGCATTTTGAAAAACCCTAACTTAACTCTAGTGCCATGTCACATATAGAAATTTTTTGATATTTGCAACCATAGTAAAACAAAGACTTATATTTTTGATATTTATTTTATATATTTAAATGCCATTTAACAAAGAAAAATCAACCAAAAAAATGAGTGTCATAGGTTCGCCATCACTGTCATAGTGACTGGTTAACCGTCTGCCCCCTGGTGGTCAGTGCATGTCAAAGCAAGCGGTTGAGCGGCCTTAGCATACATTAGCATATTATGCTTTGATTGGTTGAACGAATGGCTGGACACTTAGCATATTAACCTTTTATTATATAGGATATCCCTAACTTTGTCAGAGCACTTACCACTTCAAGGTATCAACTCGTCTACAGGTCTGTTTCCACTTCAGGGTAGGAAAAGTACAGTTCTCTAACAGTAAGCAAGTACTTACTATGCTATTTTTAATTACTTAACAATATTTTTGAATTCTCAAATTTTAAGTACTTAACTAAGTTTTAGGGTTTGTTATTATTATTTTAAATATATTTTATTGATTTTTTACAGAGAGGAAGGGAGAGGGATAGACAGTTAGAAACATTGATGAGAGAGAAACATCGATCAGCTGCCTCCTGCACACCCCCTAACTGGGGATGTGCCCGCAACCAAGGTACATGCCCTTGACCGGAATCGAACCTGGGACCCTTGAGTCTGCAGGCCAACGCTCTATCCACTGAGCCAAACCGGTTAGGGCAAGTTTGTTATTATTTTTATAAAATTATATTACAGTACGATTTAAAACAAACAAAACTCATAGCTAACTTATGGTTAACCTTTTTCATTTAGGCTTTCTTATTGCTTCTTGAAAAGACAGGATATAGGAAGTCACGTAAAAGTTCTAAATGAGTAGATGGTTATTCTTATTATAGACAAAAGTCTGATGTATTATATGTTTTTAGTAACTTTATTTAGAGATACGCATTTTAAAAATTATTTTTAGGAGAAAGTTACTGTCATGAGCACCATTAATCCAACTAAGGACCTTTTGGCTGACTTGATTGGGTGCCAGCGACTTCCTGAAGACCAACGTAAGAAAGTACACCAGCTAAAGGACTTGTTGGACCAGATCCTAATGTTGGACCCAGCTAAACGGATTAGCATCAACCAGGCCCTACAGCATGCCTTTATCCAGGAAAAAATTTAAATGAGATGAAGAAGCTCCAATGGTTTGAGTAATTAAATACAAAGACTGAAGAAATTTCACAGCAGTTTATTAATGTATATAAACTTATAAATATTTCTCCATCAAATTTGAGGAAGCATGATATATTTGAATTAACACCAAGGGTGATGTTTCTTTTAGAAATGTTAGTTAATCTGTTTTGTGTCTTATGTGAAATTTCACTGTAGAACTGTTTTAACTGCCAAGACTGCACAAAATTATAGTGCTAATGTATATGGTTGCAGTTCACATAAAAGACAAAAGCATCTTGTTATAAAATAAGTAGTAATGCTGGGTGGTTGATTTATTTTTAGCAGACTTGGCTTCATTTTGGTCTTCAGGTAAAATGGCCAGCATAAATGCTGTTTATATTCACATTTTCCTAGGTATGTGTGTGCAGGCCACAGCAGCATGCCCTTGGTGTAGTCATTGCCGAAAGGGGTCTGTTCCTTCTTGAGCCTGCCTGCAGGGATGGTCTCCTCTTTTAAAGCAGGTTGTGTACAACATTCAGTACACTGAAGGTAAGCTAAACCATCAACATCACTGGTGTTTTAAGATGTTATTTTATTGGAACAATTGACAAATGAGGGATATTAGCTTTGTGGCAGAATTCCCTGCATGTGTGATACCTGATCTTGTTTTATTTTTTGGCATTGCAACTGTGGCATAGTTACAATTTCTGTTCTGTTCATCACATTTAAAATTGGAAGAGTATGCGCTTGATGGATAGAGCGCCTTCAGTGTACTGTTTCTTATTAACTTTAATTTTTAAAAATCAACTTGCTATAGACTTTATATACATTTTGTTAAATGCAGTTCCTAGTGAGATAGAAACAATGCATAGTTTTCATTTACTAAATTACAAATGTTGAGGCATAATTCTGAAAGTCCTCATATTTAAAAGTTACATAGACAACCTAATGAAATTTTTAACTATTTGTATGTCATTTTTGAAAGTGTACTGCTTTATGGTAAAAGTGCTTTTCATTTGTTCATTGTTTTCATTATTTGTGATCATGTTGTCTTTCAATACAGGCATAAACCTTCCACTCTTGAACAAAGCAGCTGCTTTTTAAAAGCGGTAATTGCTTCTTTACCTTTATTTCTTTTGTAAATGAAGCTTTTCTTTAAGAATGTGACTTTAAAGTGTTGTCTATTGCATAAAACAGTTGACACTCACTTATTGTAAAGTGAAGATTGTTCTACTGCATGTGAAGTGGCCATGCAGATTTCTGTATGTTCTCAGTATGCATCACTAGATAATAAAGTCTTTTGTGAACAAGGCATTTGTAGCCATTTTTAAAAATTTTTGTCTTCAGTGCTGGTAAGTCAGGTAAACCATAAATAGTTAAAAGCAACCTTTGTTTCTTCCTTAAAGTCTTTAATAGAATTATTTGCTAAAGATGTAAGCCTAGCCAAAGTTTATTATTTTATTACTAATTAGGATCCTAATTATTTCATCAAAAAATTCTACAAATATTGTCAGCTTTCAGTGTAGTGAGATAATTCCTGTAGGTTAGGGGGTATAAAATCAGGATTTAACTAATGTTTCTGCTATTTTCTCACTTTTCCTTTTGATGGTGCGGAAAGAGAAAAAAGGAAAACGGGGCACAGGCCATTCAACGCCTTCTCCAAGGGGTCTGATTTGCTGAGACACCAGCTTCACCTTCTTAACAAGGTTATTTCTGACAGCATGTGTAGATAAACATTTAGCAACAGTTTAAAACAAAAATCATGTAAATCAGCTTGGTTTTGCAACACAAAGGAATTTATATTTTTAGCATGGTGGAAGAGAATTTTCAGAAATTTATGTAATCTTTTTCCTTTGGGTGGTAAGATTAATTCTTGTCTCCCTGAGGAATATGGAAAATAATCAGATTTTATGGGCTTACATAATATTTTTAAATTGTAAATGGGATTTTTTTATTCACCCAGGCACTAATTACAACAAGCATGCACATTTTGGTGCATTCAAGAATGGAAAATCAGAATAGCAGCATTCTTCTGGTGGGTTTTGCTCCACTTAAAGACATGAACTACAGCCAGGAAAGCGATAGATGATATAATAAGCCAACTTTGAATCTACACCCCATCTCTTCACGGTTTAGACTAACTAAACTAAATACAAGGTGGTGCTCATCTTCAGGTAGAGTGAGCCTTGTAAATGAGGCATCACAGGTGCAGCTTTCTACCTAATGGAATGGGTAGAGATTTCCCACCATTACTTACTTTATTTTGGTAATAATATGCTGCATATTCGAGTCTTTTGTAGTTATTTTCACTCAAAATAGTTAACATTTTGATGCTTCTGGTGATTTTCATGGCTTCATTTTATATAATTATTTAATAAGTTAACTTCTACTAGAAACAGTTCATCTTATGCCTTCGAAACTGTTACATACTACTTAAAAAACAAAGTTGCTTGTTACTTGTTCTTTGTGTTTTAGGTGCAGCTCAGTGGAAGATGATGACAACCAGAAGACATGAGCTAAGGTTTCTGTTCTATAAAAGATTTAAAAAAAATACTCCATTTAATTTTTGTCTAATTTTTTAGTTTTCAGCATTATGATTTGGGTCTCATTAATGTTTGGTACTTAGATTAGTAGTGCTATTGTGCTCATTTGTAAAGTGCTTGTTTTATCATGCTCTGGCTCTCCCCCATCTTCCCTTTCCTAAAATAAAAATAGTGGTCAAATTTAGTGATATATAAGACTCTTGAATGGTGAACTTCCTTATATAAGCATGGTTTTTAAGTTTGGTTCCTAAGGATTACTAGGAAAACAGCAAACATCAAAATAGTTTACATAAAATGTAGTCTTTAGTTTTGGGTATCTTATCTCCTTGGCAAATGCAAAAGAATAGAAACTGGAATTTTAAGAACACTATTCAACTCCTATAATACCCTATTCTCCAACTTGTCCTTTAGTAATTTTATTCTTTTTTAATAAAATATAGTTTATTGATTTTTTACAGAGAGGAAGGGAGAGGGACAGAGAGTTAGAAAGATCGATGAGAGAGAAACATTGATCAGCTGCCCCCTGCACACTCCCCACTGGGGATGCGCCCGCAACCAAGGTACATGCCTTTGACCGGAATCGAACCTGGGACCCTTGGGTCCGCAGGCTGACGCTCTATCCACTGAGCCAAACCAGTCAGGGCAGTAATTTTATTCTTAACAAGTGCTCCTCCAGACATGGTCTTAAAGTAGGCAAAATAGTTAGAGCCATTGTCAGTTTTTCTTCTTAAGGGAAATGAGAGGTGATATAATTTTGATCTTTTATATTCCCAAATAAAGTATTCCTAGATTAATCTATTAAACAGGAACCCTGTAAACAGTCTATATAAATGACATTATTTGAATTTGTAATATTGCTGAGGAAGAAATTTGGAACTCTAAGACCTCTGTTGGATTGAGGTATTTAGTGAATAATCTTTTAAAAACCTGCATTCATGTTTCAGAGTAGCTATATAGTTTTCAAATATAATTATCTCATGAAGGATTTGCTTTATTACACACTTTATGGCAAAAATGATATCAAGTATATCAAGTGATTGTCAGACTTCAGGGCTCGTACGTCTTAGGACATAACTCTCAAAGGTGTCATAGTTCTTTCTGTAGTTGGGGGAATAGTTGAGATTTTAAGGAAGCATATACATTTTGGACACAGTTCTAAATAAGGTCCTAGGTCAGTGATGGCGAACCTTTTGAGCTCGGCGTGTCAGCATTTTGAAAAACCCTAACTTAACTCTGGTGCCGTGTCACATATAGAAATTTTTTGATATTTGCAACCATAGTAAAACAAAGATTTATATTTTTGATATTTATTTTATATATTTAAATGCCATTTAACAAAGAAAAATCAACCAATAAAATGAGTTCGGGTGTCACCTCTGACACGTGTGTCATAGGTTCGCCATCACTGTCCTAGGTAGACCTTATTCTTGAAGGTTATCAGAAAGTAGGTTGGAATTTTGAGGCTTTGAAAGGATGAAGCATCTTGTCATAAATCTTAAAACCATCCAGTATTTTTATTTACCCTTAAATCTTCATTGCTAGCATCCTGTTTCATTCCATAATGCCTATCTCATTCCACTCTACTTTTTCTCAAAAAGAATTTTATGTTTTAAAAGAATTTTTTACTTTTTACCATTATAATCACCACTTTTCCCCCTAACTAAAACAAATACTCAGGCTATTTTTATAATACGAAAATCTATGTTTTATGGTATGTGGTAGAGGCAGTGAAATGTAATGTTCTCAGATGTGTTCCATGACTGAGAACAAATACTATACTTAATCTATCATTTTGTAGCAGAACTTTAGCTGGCTAAGTAGAAATAAAATCTCTGAAATGAAACAAAGGAATCACATACCTGAAAAGTTATGCCAAGTAGTTACAGAATGCCCTTTTAAATGTTGGAGATAAGAAAGAAGCCAGTTATTCAAATGTGTAACCTCCTTCCCTTAGTTATAGTGACATTATTAAAATTGGGCTTCATAAAATGTTTCTTCATAGTATCCTAGTTCAGTTCAGATATTCAACATGAATTTTATCATTGTCTTAGATAGAAGGTCCTCCTTATAGAAATGTTCAGTACACATTCATCTGTGTTTTTCACATGTCAATAACATACACTAAATTGAGTTTTAAAATGTTTTCCAGTTATTTTGATAGATATCATCATGGCATCTTTAATTGTTCTTTTCCTTCTATATGTAGGGTAAGGGACTGTTCTTCTGAAGAATCTTTCCATTTAGTGATCAAGATATGGAAGCTGAAATCTGAAAATACTCAGTATGCATTCTAATTGTTTGTGGTATCATTTGAATTGTAACATGCATTTTAGCAGCAATGTTCCAATCAACATATTGGGGAAAATATAATAAAATATGCCACTTGTTACTATATTGTCTCCTGATTTTTTTCTTTGCTTGGTTATGTTAAGTTTTAAATTAAAGACACCATTTCTTACCTGATGTTTCTTAGGTGCTGTTTCACTGCTGGTCACAGATGTGCTTCGAAAATTATTCTGTGCTAAAATATGATTGGGAACTGCCAGGTTAAATTAAAGTTAAATATTTACTTTAAAAGTTCTCAGAAGACATCTGATGTGCTATGTGAGTCTCAGTGATGAGGAAAGGTGTGGGAGAGAAGCTTACCAAACTACTCTGCAGAATCTGTCCTTTCACCGAACCTGCAGCTTGGAATCAGCCAATTTAGTATGATCAGCCTTTCAGACATCAAAACATTTTCTAAGCAACTAAGTGCAGAACATACACCAAAGGGAATTGTGTTCATATTTTCTTTTACATGTATTTTTAATTTGGCTTTCTTAGTAATAGAAGCATAATAAGCAATGAGATAACTCCCTTTCTGTAATGATTTAAATAAATTACTTTATTGCAGATGGGGATGCCTGACGCTTATCCTCAGTCTACTCACTCTTCATTTTCTTCTCTTAAGAAAATGTCTTCAATGTTTTAAAACAGTGAATAAAATATTTATGAGGTCCTGTGCATCTTTAACACATGCAAAGCAGGATTGGAGGTTGAAGGGCCGGTGTCTGGCTTTGTAGAATATACTTGACCACCAGGAGCTACCTGCCACCGAGAGGCCAGTAGACTAGTTTGGTTGAGCCTTGATTTTTAAAAGAAATGGGCTAAAAGGCAGTGGCTCTGGCTAGCCTTGTAAAGGCCCCGAGTGTAGTTTTCTACTTGGGCTGGCAGAAGATTAAGAGCTGTATAATTATCTAAAGTGGTTGACGAAGGCCATGAGATACTGTTTTTATTAGGGAAAGTAATTCACAGAGTATTGGGTTGGGGAGGACATTGCTGCAAACCTTCAAGAGAAAAGCCATTTTCTACATGTGCTTTCTCTTATTGATGAAAAAGAATTTCTCTGTTAAGATCCAAAAAGTTAAGTTTAGGTCTGGAGATCTAAACGTGGGAATTTATGAGCAAGCCAAGTTTTACATTTCCTGAACAGAATTATTTATTATATGTCTCTGTTACAAAGTTTTCCAAGTGTTTATTCAAAAATAATCATGAAAGTGTGTCTCAACAGGACTGGTAAATAGACAAATATTTAAATTTGTTTATAACTACATTCCCCTCATCCCATCACCCATGGTGAGTTTCTCTAAGTCGTATGTGTTGCCTATTTGAACCAAGTTGTTTCCCCTATCACCCTACAAAATGGACTTGAGGTGGCTACATGCACTTCCTACACACAACTTAGCCTCATTTTAGAGCTCAGTTTAAACGGAAAAAAGATTCCTGGCGACTATATTTTTACTAAGTGATCATGATATTAAAATTATTTGTCTCTTTGCTTCATAATTGAAATCATCAATGCTGCTAATATATTTTAATGATCTGGAAGGTATTGCAGTAGCTCCTTTTATTTAGGTCTAATGACATCCTAGATCAGTGATGGCGAACCTTTTGAGCTCGGCGTGTCAGCATTTTGAAAAACCCTAACTTAACTCTGGTGCCGTGTCACATATAGAAATTTTTTGATATTTGCAACCATAGTAAAACGAAGACTTATATTTTTGATATTTATTTTATATATTTAAATGCCATTTAACAAAGAAAAATCAACCAATAAAATGAGTTCGGGTGTCACCTCTGACACGTGTGTCATAGGTTCGCCATCACTGTCCTAGATAAAGTAGCCTGGTTGCTTCCAAAGAAAAATTTGCCCTTATCTTCCCTGTACACCTCCCTCCCTTCCCATCCCCAACATGCGCACACAGTCCAAAGAATCAAAGCAGTCCTTTAGTGTATGATCAACTTCATCTAACTCCTGACAGACTGGTCCCTGATTACCACTGCCTCTAAAATGCTCCTCCCTACTCTCATAGAGAGTGGATTTAAACTATAGTTGCTCTCCTCAACATTTATTTGAATTATCCTTTTATTCATCTCATCTCTACCACAAATATTCCATCTTATCTGGTGTGTGTGTGAGAGAGAGAGAGAGAGAGAAGTTTCAATCGTGTGTGGCTTTATTTTAACATTTAAGAAAAACTAAACCATTCACTAAAACCAAAGCATCCCCCCCCCCCAAATATTCAAACTCTGAGCTAAGCATATTACATCAAGTTTTTCCTTTACAGTGTGTTTCAGAGTATGATCTGAGAACCACCTGCATTAAAATGATCTGGGATGTTTATTTTGTAGGTCCCAGGCCCCACTCCCAAAGATTCTGTTTTTGTAAGCCTGCAATTGAACTCTACTTTTTTGTGTTCCTGATTCTTAGGTACAGTAAGTGTCAATCCATAGTTTCCCTTTTTACCAGTTAATGAGTTAAGCTTTAGCTTAGTTTCAACTAGCCAGGGTTAAGACTTACAGCAACAAAGAGCCGGGGTCGGGGTGGGGGGATTTCATTACATGAAATTCTGGCTTCTCTGGACAGTGACTTTTTTCCCATTTTTCCTTGGACATTTAAAAACTATTAGATTTAAGTGGAAGAGGGTTGTTTCATGCCTAAACCTACAGTTAGGCCCCAAAAAGAATCAATCTTATTTTCAAATAAAAAGGGCGTGGGAAATGGAAAGTTTCTAAGAAGTCATAGGAGAACCATGAGGATCTTGTATATTAACAAAACAGCAACTTCCTTAGCATTTAATGCCAAATACCCAAAGGATAGGTCAAAATAATAGAAGAGATTGTGGAGATGGGAAGGGAAAGAAAAAAAGAACAGAGTGGGAAGAATTTTTTAAAATCACTGATAGAGATAACTATTATGTGTGTATAATAGAACACAAGGATAATTATAGCAACAATAAGTCAATTATGCAATTTATTGATGGAATTATATTGGGAAACAATTACAACAAAAGAACAATCTTTTGAGTAGAATAGTTTACTAAGCGAAACATTTTGAAACAACATGCAAAAGATTGTCCAATATGTCACCTTGGGTTGATACGTCATCGATCCCAGCAGTGATTTCCACAGGTTCTGCTCCATATCACATCAAGTAGTGTGTGTGTGTGTTTAATACCTGCATCTCGAAATGATGAACCATATTTTAGCTGGGCTTCTTGAAAGATTTGCTCATATAGAGATGTATGGGGGGAAATGTTATTTTTGCTCAATGGGTGAGCACTTACCCTTAGCTCTAAATGAAGGTGATAGACAGTTTAGATTCTGAATATAGAATGGCCTGTTCAATGCTATATGTTTTCGGTAAAGTTTCTTTTTGGTCCTTGGTGCCTTCATTTCTTCCCTCTGATTTTCAGAAAAAGACAGAGGTATAGGTGAAACTGGTATTAGAGACCTTGGTGGCAGACAGGGTCTTGTTGAGACCACTTTAACCAGTGATTGAGTTGACTGGGCAGTAGTAGCATTGGTTGAGAGTTCTTGGCATGGATTTAAAATGGAGCTTTGGGGATTTTTAAAGTCATCATAAGTTGCCACCAATTGTTTTGTTGTGGATGAACTTTTTAGCGATGGTGGTCTAGAATTCCATTTATATTTGCCAGCACTGCTCCAATTCCATTGTGAAGCATTTTGTTCAAGCTTGCAAGAAGCAGAATTCTTTTTCCTTTTTTCTCTAGTTTTATCTACACAAGTTGTCTGAAGACTTACAGAGTCAGAAAGTTTTGGCTGTCTCATTTTGGGTATAGTTTTAGAGGAAAAAGGTCGTTCACTAACTGCTGGAGTACAGAAGGTAGTTTGTAATCTTGGCCTCTCTTTTTGTATAGTAGTATGTTGTAATCGTTCCATTTCTAATAAACGAGTTATCAAAGGTTCAATACAGCTTTCTGGAGATTCCACTGTTGCTTTCCAATTTTCAGATTTTGAGAGGGCTAATTTGTGCAAGTCCAGAGTATTGAAAGGAGGAGGGAGAAAATCAGGATATGGAAATACTTCACTTGGTTCTTCTGTGAAAGGTTCTTCAACATTTTCTATTGTTTCTGGCTTTAAGTTCAGGTCCATCTTTTTAAAACAGCTGAGTAAAGTATCATTTGCTTTTTCATTTTCTGATAAATCACTTTCATCTGTTAAATTTTCTTCTACACTGCTGTTTCTATATTTCAAATTCCAAGTTGGAGCAGATAAAGTTTCACCATTGTTGTTTTCTACAGTTGAACATAAATTATTACGAGAGTCATTTCTGTCCTTAAAAAAATCTCCATCAGCATAGGGCCAGCAGAGACCTAATGGCGTCAGCAGTTCAGAGTAAGAACCAACTTGCTTATCAGCTGGAGCACTTGTTAGTGAGTGGTTCAGAGTGAAGAGCCTTATGGGATTGTTGGTTGTATTAAAGCCAATTTCCATTGAAGGTTTTTTGAAATCCCTTAAAAATGATTTAATTAATGAATGGCTTGTTGACTATAATTAAAATGCTATTAAATGATAACATGTAACCTTTATCAAAGACTACTTAATGTTTAGTTCCCAATGGCATGTGCATATCTATCTAAACAGAAATATGCTAATTTTCAAATATGCTCTAATTATAAACTATATACATTTTAAAAGAATTAAAATGTTAACTGGGCATCCCCTTGTGCATACACAGGTTATGAGATCATTGTAACCATTACAAATGGTTAACTGTGGCTATGAATGGCCATAGGTTAAAAGTGGCTAATTCTATCTGTTTGCCTGTGACTATATTGTATATGCAATTATGCTGTCTGAAAAGGAGGCTATATATAACTCAAACTGAAATTATAGTGAAATGTTTATTGACTCAGAATTAGATAAAAGGAGACTAAGAAATTAGGCTACTTAATAACGGATTCTACTTTAGCCATTATGGTTTTTAAAAATTATTCTAATAAAAAAAAGAAAGCAAAACAATGTCAATCAAACAAAAATTACCCCAGATATAGTTCATAGTAATTTTCATCTGATGGTGCTCTTTTGCTTTAGGAGTAAATACTTCCGGGTTTTATGTTAAATCGAAAACTGCAAAAAAGCAAGGCCATAGAATACTGAGTTTAGTTTGTAGTTAGTTTTTGTTAAAGCTATTAGAGGAGAAACCAAGATGGCGGCATAGGTAAACACCGGAAATTGCTGCCTCGCACAACCACTTCAAAAATACAACTAAAAGATAAAACAAACATCATCCAGAACCACAGGAAGGCTGGCCGAGTGGAAATTCTACAACTAGAAGGAAAGAGAAAAGCACACAGACTCAGAGGAGGTGTGGAAGTAAAGTGCAGAGGTACGGAGGCACACGTGGAAAGGGCTGGCAACTGAGGACGCGGCTGTCTTTTTCAATCGGGAGGGAGTCTCAAGCTCCCGACTGCTCAGAACTCCAGTTGCGGGCGAGTCTCTGGGAACCAGACTCATACTGGGAGAAACTGGACTGTCTGACCAATCGGTCGGAACTCAAGGGCGGCTTTCTCTCAGAGGTGCAGCGATTACCGGGACACTGAGACGCGGGGCCCCTTAGGGTAGGACTGAGGATCAGCCATAGCTGTTTGCTCCGCCCTGTTGATTCCCTGAGACCCCGCCCCACCCAAGCTGTGCACAGAGGCTTTTGCATATGAAAGGCCTGGCCCTCTGCAATCTGAAAATTACCTAACAAACTGCAGCTGGGTCAAAGAGACCCAGAACTTCCAAAAGAAGGCCCAAGGCCCCACAGCAGCTTGCACTGCTTCACAGCTGGGCCTCATCTGGGCACCTCCAAACCCCAAACAAAGAAGAGGAATCTGCAGATCTCTCCATAGCTCCTGCTGGGTAGCCTCAGGCAGAGGCTAAATTAGCACCTCCTTAGAGATCCAAGAGCCAGTGTACCCAGTGGTCAGAGTGGGTCCATCCAGATTACAACTCCTCAGATCCATAAGGGACACACTCAGGGGGCAGACTCAGTAAGCACCAAAGCCCCACTGAAGCAAGTCTTGCCCCAGAAGGGTGTCTCCAGCACAGAAGTTCTCCCACTGTAGACACAGCTGATTCTCACAGCCAATTGGCCTGGAGATCAATTCCCAGTAATACATACAACAATCAAGGCTTAACTACAACAAGACTGCACAAAGCCCACAAGGGGGTGCACCAAGAGTGTCCACCTCAGGTAATCGGGGAGGCTGAGCCACTGGGCCCTATAGGACACCTAGCACAGAAAGCCACTCTATCAACACAGGGAAGCATAAAAAACACGGAGACAAAGAAACAGGTCACAAATGACAGAAATGGAGGAAAGCAAACTACTGGATATAGAGTTCAAAACCACACTTTTAAGGTTTTTCAAGAATTTTCTAGAAACCGCCAATAAACTTAGACACTCAAGAAATCTAGTGAGACCGCTGATAAATTTAATGAGATCCTCAATAAGTCTAGTGAGACCCTCAAGGTTGTGAAAAAGGACCAACTAGAAATTAAGCATACACTGACTGAAATAAAGAATATTATACAGACTCCCAACAGCAGACTAGAGGATCTCAAGAATCAAGTCAAAGATCTGAAATATGAAGAAGCAAAAAACACCCAACCGGAAAAGCATAATGAAAAAAGAATCCAAAAATACAAAGATAGTGTAAGGAGCCTCTGGGACAGCTTCAAGCGTACCAACATCCGAATTATAGGGGTGCCAGAAGAAGAGAAAGAGCAAGATTTTGAAAACCTATTTGAAGAAATAATGACAGAAAACTTCCCCTACCTGGTGAAAGAAATAGACTTACAAGTCTAGGAAGCGCAGAGAACCTCAAACAAAAGGAATCCAAAGAGGACCACACCAAGACACATCACAATTAAAATGCCAAGAGCAAAAGACAAAGAGAGAATCTTAAAAGCAGCAAGAGAGAGTCAGTTACCTACAAAGGAATACCCATACGACTGTCAGCTGATTTCTCAACAGAAACTTTGCAGGCCAGAAGGGAGTGGCAAGAAATATTCAAAGTGGTGAATAGCAAGAACCTACAACCAAGATTACTTTATCCAGCAAAGCTATCATTCAGAATTGAAGGTCAGATAAAGAGCTTCACAGATAAGAAAAAGCTAAAGGAATTCATCACCACCAAACCAGTATTAAATGAAATGCTGAAAGGTATCCTTTAAGAAGAGGAAGAAGAAGAAAAAGGTACAAATACAAATTATGAACAACAAATACACATCTATCAACAAGTGAATCTAAAAATCAAGTGAATAAATAATCTGATGAACAGAATAAACTGGTGATTATAATAGAATCAGGGGATAGAAAGGGAGTGGACTGACTATTCTCGGGAGCGGGGGAAAAGGGGTGTGGGGGATGCGGGAAGAGACTGGACAAAAATCGTACACCTATGGATGAGGACAGTGGGGGGGGGGGAAGGGCAGAGGGTAGGGTGGGAACTGGGTAGAGGGGAGCTATGGGGGGAAAAAAGAGGAACAACTGTAATAATCTGAACAATAAAGATTTAATTTTTTAAAAAAAGGCTTACTAGAAATACTGACATTGAAAGATTTGATCGATTAAATGACATATGTACAGGGTGTTCTAAAAAATGTATATATACTTTGAATAATTATAAATGCAGTGTTTATTAAAATATATTTCATTTTCAAAATGTAATAGAATCTATAGACATTGTGTGTATACATTTTTGGGGGGGACACACTGAATATAGTTTCATTAATTCTTCTTTTAAAGCCAGTTTATAGTAAAGACAGCAAAGTAATCTCGAAAGATTATGAAAAATGTTTTCATTTCTACAGAAAATGGTAATTTATTCATTTTCAGTGGTGGGGAACCTTTTTTTTTTTTTTTTTTTTGCCAAGGGTCATTTGGATATTTATAACACAATTAGTGGACAATACAAAATTATCAACTTAAAAATTAGCCTGCTATATTTGGTCAAACATTTAACTCAGCCCTAATACCTTGGCAGGGTCAGACCAAATGATTTCACGGGGCTGGACGTTCCCCAACCCCCGACTTGCCTTTGAAAAACCACAGAAAGATTATTTTAAATCTGCAATTGATAATAGACACAATCCCTGTAGTGCAGTAAAAAGAACATGGTTAGGGACAGAAGACCTAGGTTTGAACCCCTTTTTTAACATTGAGCATAATGGAAATGAGAACGCCTCCCTTGGAGGTGGTCTAAGAAATAAAATGATTATATGAACATACTTTGCAAAAATGTTAAACACTGAATGAGTTACCATTACTTTTATTTTCTTGTTATATTGAAGAGAAAAAAAATCTCCATAATGAAATATTTCATTGATAACATTTCCAACTCTGTAATATTAACAGCAAATGCCTGTCAAACATATTATTCTGTTTAGTCCTCACAATAACCTCATGAAATAGGCATTTTTATGTTCTACCTTTTATGGGTAAGGTAAATGAGGCAAGGCAGTTAAGGTCACACATCTAGTGGAGCTGGGATTTAAACTCAGGTGGTAGGATCCCATGTCTGGGACCCTAGCCTGCAATCTACTGTTTGCTCTTCTGTTAGTATAATAGAAATCATTTCATTTGACCTCTTACCTTGAAATCCTTGTTCCCAGCCGAGTTCTTTCTAGTAAAAATAGCCTTTCCTATCCTCATCAGCACCAACATTACCTTAGGACATTAATCAATACAATCTCTTGCACATTTCTTGGTTTCCCCCTTCAAATTTTAGCAGTATCCTGAGCCTCACAAAGTGTAAAAACCCTCTGACTAGGAGATGTCTGCTATCAAGTAACCACCCTATTGTCTCAAGTGCTCCATTAAATAATACACTCTATGTAAAAGTAACACATAATGGTGTTCAATAAATGTTAATTTCCAAATGATAGTAACCTGCATTTTTCAGAAGCGTTATAGCTGATTCTAATGCACACTAAAGTTTAAGAACCAAAATATAAGAATTCAAATCCAGGTAAGGTCTGAGAAGCAATATACGATAGTGATTATGAGCATGAATCAAGCTACTTTTACATTCTACCATTCATTACTTGTATGACTTTGGGTAAGTTCTTTAACTTGTCCTCATGCCTCAGTGTCTTCATCTGTAAAACAGGGATGATGATAGCTACCTATGTATGGGATTGTTGTGAGGATTAAATGAGTTAATATATACAAGAAATTAAAATTGTTCCTAGCACATGGAATATTACTTTCCTATTACAATTCCTTTCCTTTTCAATAAGAACTCTAAACTCTATCCATCGAAACCCTCAATTGTAACGGCATAGTAAACTCTCAATTACCCATATACTGATTATCTCTGTGGTGTCTGCCAGTCACTTTCTAGTTTAGTGTGAGTTTCTATACTTTCCCATTATTTGGACACAATACATTTTCTTCTAGTAGTTTTTTGTCCTAGTATTTCAGATAAATAGTTAACTCATCTGTATTTAAATTTATTTCACTAATTTAGGGGTTTACAAAAATATCCTCTTACCTGTTGTCCATGGTACTTCCTTCTTTAAGAGGATAACTCCATAACTGAAATGTCCTTTGTTTACTATTCTGATAACAGAAAAGCCATGGGCAACACTTTAGTAACATGCATTTAAAGAAAATAATACTTTAGGAAAGGAGTATGATGAATAAAATCCCACCTGTGTTCTTTTGTGAGCATGCTCTGACAAATTAAGTTCTAGCATCAGTTGCTCTACTGGAATTTCCAAATGGTTCTATAAAGCAGCAGAAGACTTTTAAGCACAATCTATCTTTGTCCCTACTCTTATTCTAAGACTGATAGTTGTTGTAACTAAGGGATATATAGTTCCAATAAAGAAATATATAGTAATATATATTCCTTTGAAGACATACAGATGTCATTTGTTTTTCCTTTGAAGACATACAGATATCATTTGTTTTTGCTGTCTTCATAGGAATTAGTATAATCTTATAAATACCAACTAAACAGTGTTAACTAATGAGCCTTGAATACTGTTAAGGTTATCAGTATTTTACTAAGAGTTAAGTGTTTTATAGTTTGATCAAAAAAAGGTAAATGAAATTAATTTTCTCACTACTTCAAAATATTAACCATTTCAACTGCTTTAAGATATTTTAAGTGCTGAGACCATTACCTTTGGCAATGATTAGAAAACACTATATTCACTATAAAGTTAATTTCCATATATAGTATTGTATATTGAAAAAACAACATAACCAAATAGTAATTTAATGACCAATTTGCAGCCGTAAAAAAATAACAGCTTTAACTTGATTAAAGAATTCTACAGGAGAAACCAAGATGGCGACATAGGTTAACGCCGGAGTTTGCTGCCTCGAACAACCACTTCAAAAATACAACTAAAAGACGGAACGGACATCATCCAGAACCACAGGAAGGCTGGCTGAGTGGAAGTTCTACAACTAGGAGGAAAGAGAATAGCATACTGAGACTCAGAGGAGGCGCAGTGCGGAAGTGAAATACTAAGGTGCGGAGTGCATGTGGAGTGGGCTGGAGGCTGAGGGCGCGGTTGTTGCTTTCAATCAGGAGGGAGTTTCAGACTCTGAGCTCCAGATCTGGGCGAGTCTCTAGGGACCCAGACTCAAACGGGAGAAGCGGGACTGTCTGGCTTCGGTCGGAACTCGAAGGCAGCTTTCTCTCCGAGGTTTGCAGCGGTTGCTGGGACTCTGAGAGGCAGAGTCCCTGGGGACGGAACTGAGAGCAGCCATAACTGCTCGCTCCACCTGCCCTGTAGATCCCCGGGGACCCGCCCTGCCCAAGCCCTGCACTGAGGCATTTGCCAGATAGCCTTAGGCAAACGCTAGATTAGCACCGCCCTAGAGATCCAGCACAGAAGCTCTCCCACTGCAGACACAGCTGACTCTCATAGCCAGTTAGCCTGGAGGTCAAATCACCCCCAGTATTGCCGACAACAATCAAGGCTTAACTACAACAAGACTGCGCACGAAGACCACAAGGGGGTGCACCAAGAAAGCATAAAAATGTGGAGACAAAGAAACATGACAGAAATGGAGGATATAGAGCTAAAAAACGCACTTTTAAGGTCTTTCAATAATTTTCTAGAAACTGCCGATAAACTTGATGAGATCCTCAAGAAATCTAATGAGACCCTCGATGTTGTGATAAAGAACCAACTAGAAATTAAGCATACACTGACTGAAATAAAGAATATTATACAGACACCCAACAGCAGACCAGAGGAGCACAAGAATCAAGTCAAAGATTTGAAATATGAAGAGCAAAAAACACCCAACCAGAAAAGCAAAATGAAAAAAGAATCCGAAAATACGAAGATAGTGTAAGGAGCCTCTGGGACAGCTTCAAGCGTACCAACATCTGAATTATAGGGGTGCCAGAAGATGAGAGACAGCAAGATATTGAAAACCTATTTGAAGAAATAATGACAGAAAACTTCCCCCACCTGGTGAAAGAAATAGACTTACAGGTCCAGGAAGCGCAGAGAACCCCAAACAAAAGGAATCCAAAGAGGACCACACCAAGACACATCATAATTAAAATGCCAAGAGCAAAAGACAAAAAGAGAATCTTAAAAGCACAAGAGAAAGAAACTCAGTTACCTACAAGGGAATACCCATACGACTGTCAGCTGATTTCTCAACAGAAACTTTGCAGGCCAGAAGGGAGTGGCAAGAAATATTCAAAGTGATGAATACCAAGAACCTACAACCAAGATTACTTTATCCAGCAAAGCTATCATTCAGAATTGAAGGTCAGATAAAGAGCTTCACAGATAAGGAAAAGCTAAAGGAGTTCATCACCACCAAACCAGTGTTATATGAAATGCTGAAAGGGATCCTTTAAGAAGAGGAAGAAGAAGAAAAAGGTAAAGATACAAATTATGAACAACAAACATGCATCTATCAACAAGTGAATCTAAGAATCAAGTGAATAAATAATCTGATGTACAGAATGAACTGGTGATTATAATAGAATCAGGGACATAGAAAGGGAGTGGACTGACTATTCTTGGTGGGGGAAAGGGTGTGAGATGCGGGAAGAGACTGGACAAAAATCGTGCACCTATGGATGAGGACAGTGGGTGGGGAGTGAGGGCGGAGGGTGGGGCGGGAACTGGGAGGAGGGGAGTTATGGGGGGAAAAAGAGGAACAAATGTAATAATCTGAACAATAAAGATTAAAAAAAAGAAAAAAGAAAAGTATCAATAAAAAAAAGAATTCTACAGACATGAAATATAAAGTTTAACTTTGAGTAAAGAATTTTTTAAAGAATATAACATTTAATTTTAAAATAATGTTTTGTGAATTATTTAAAGCCAAACATTTATCCTTACCTTGTTAATTTTGCCTGTAAGAATGTGTATAAAAAAATAACAATTAATAGTTACATAAAATTGGTTGTACTAAAAACAAACCCCCTTTTATATGAGTGGTTATTCATATGAGTACATTTTCATATATTTATAAATATAAGTATATAGACATCTAGGATTTCTTACCACCTGCTGCACTATCCCTTCCAGGTGGGAGGTTTTTATTCTCAGGAACAGGTACTTCTGAATCCAAATTCCAGTGAGATAAATTCTACAACAATATTTGTTTTAGGATAAACTTAATGTTAAGAAAATTTTAAAAAGCTCAAGTACATCATTTGACATGTCCTTTGGGTAGAGTGTGACAAAAGGCACAAAGTTTCATGACCCCTCTGCCACCTATAAGGGTACTACCAGCATATTTGAGGAGTATCAATGTTCTCTTATCAAGTTATTATCAGCTTGATAACACTTATTAGTCAGGAAATGGAAAGGCTTTTACAATAACTTATGGTTTCACGCTCACTTTCTTAAAAATAATGGCACACGAGTTTTCAAAATTGAGTTTAAAATATAATGTCCACTTCATTGTGTAAAATTCACTAGTTTCTGTATCTGAAAGCCTATAAATCAACCAAAGGAAATTCCTAATCCTCACATTATACTCAACAATGACCAGCCCACTACTCACTCTGGGCTTCAGATGTTGAAAACACTGAGGAAATACTCAAAAAATGAATAAGAAAATGTACAACTATCAACTGAGTGTTTATGTTCCAGGCATTGTGCTGAGTGCTATGGGGGGAAATGTGGGGTGTGTAGGAGAGGATTGTAATAATTTATCCTGGAAGAGGTGATTATTTTTTAAAGTAATGTTTTTAGAAATGAACTCAGTTTTTTTCTGTCTCAAATGAGGAAATCATTTGTAAATTAAACTCTAAGCAATATACAAGTAAGATGTTAGGTAGTGTTAGGTGTCATCCCCACACTAAGGAGGAACAGGGAGAATTAAGCTTAAATACCGTTTGAGGATTTAACTGATCCACAAGGATCATTTCCTGATAGGAAGGGGAACTGAATCTTGGGAGGCAGGCTGTAGATTATCTTTGTTTGGTGGTGTTTGAAAAATAAAATTAGTAAATTATTCTATGTTCTCTGAAATAATAGAAGTCTCATCTCTATGTGAGAATTACTTAGGGAGCTTTTAAAAAATAACAGTTGAAAAAAATACTATGAATTCTAATTTAGTAGGATGAGGATATGGCCCTGTTATTTGTATTTTTAAAATGTCTCCAACAGATGCTCAAGCTTCTCTCAGCTATGTCTGTGACCTGGTATACTACTGTTTCAAATAACAAGGGAGAGAAACATTCTTAAATTAACATAGTAAAGGGGAGCTGCTGAATGGTGCTGTGGAGATCATACAAAAAAGGAATATAACCAAGTTTGTCCATTGGAAGAAGGCCGTCAACCACACATGAAGCCAACGAGATTGCAAATTCCTTACAGGTTGGGAATTGGTTATTTTTGGTATTCCACCTGCTTTACTAATATTTTTCACAAAATATGTGAGAGAAAATAAAACAAAATCCAATTGTCATTAGAAATGTCTCCAGATTTGGAGAGAAGCTGGTTAACTTTTATTTGTTACAAGACATAAAAATTTTCCATTTGGGATTCCAAATGTGCCAAGGGGTTAAAAGCACAGGACAAACTGTTCTCCAAGAGACAGCAGCAAGGGACCTCAGCAGCAAGTCCATGGGGTTCGGTTTGAACAACGGGAGCTGCTGCCCAAACGCTCAAGGGCAGTAACATGTGCTGTACCTCATGAGAGATGTTTGACACACGCAGGCCGGTGCCATAGTTCTCACCATTTCTTCTCCCCATTTTGCTCCTCTGTGTCCTTAAAATCCTATACAGGTTGTGGAACAAGCGCATTTATGGGTAAGGTACAATATTGATTAAAGAAAGCATGAACTTTGGCTCCCCATCTAAAGGAGAGTAAGAACATATTTAGAAAGCAGAAGAACGGGACCATGAGGGTAGGGTGAGGGTAACAAATAAAATCAACCGGAAACAAGGGGCAAGCCAGACCAAAAAAGGGCGGGGGGCAGAGGGGAGGTGTACGGACAAAAGCAAATTGGAAGATCTAACAGAAGATTAGGAAATTAAGGTCTGGGATGACAAAGGAGGTATTATCAGATAGGAAAATAAAATACAAATCACAAAAAAATATGGTGAATTATCTGGAACTTAAAAAGCAGGGCGGTGAACTCTGCTATTAATCACCCACAGGTGCTCCCTGTGAAACAGAATTAGCCCCCAAACAGGCCCGTTTCAGAGGCAGTGAAAGGCCCGCAGGACCAAACTCTATTTCCCACAGCAAACTGTCCTGGCCCCAGGCCCGCTCCTGTGCAAGAGGAGAGTGCGAGACCGTAAGTAAAGCCACTGCAGTGCCAGTCTAGTGCCAATCGGTTCCATTTTATTGCCTCCTGGAGGGGGAGGTGCATCCCGAAGAAACGGAACACAGTTCGGGCAGGTTTGGGCCCGTGGGTGTGCAGCCGCCGGCTTCTGTGCCCGGCACTGGGGGGAGGAGGGCAGGGAGGTCGCTGCCCGGAGCCGGGAGGGGACCCCCGGGGGGCGCCCGTGAAGGCCCCGGACGCGGGCAAAGGCCCCGCCCTGGCGAGGGCCTGGAGACAGGCGGACCGGTGACCGGTCGCCTGGAAGGAGCCTGGGGGTCGGCGAGCGGGAGCGGGGTCTGGGTTCTGTGCCGGTGGGGGGGGGGGGGTGG
>NW_005871320.1:200504-230750 GCF_000147115.1 Myotis lucifugus
TGCCGCCCGCGCGCCCCCGGGTCCCCATGCGCTGTCCTGGGCCCCGGGTCTGTCGTGAGTGGGTGGCCGCCAGGCCTCTGACGGCGAGTCACGGCCTCAGCGCCCACCCCACCCACCCGCCTCAGCCTCCAGCCTCCAGCCTCCACCCGCTCCCGGCTCTCGGGCAGCGGGGCTTGTGCCCTGTGCTAAGCTAGACAAGGCTCATCTGAGTGCACGTGCAGCTGTATGTCAAGTGCCACTTTGCTTATAATATGTAGAACCATAAATACTAACAGTAGAAGAAGTAGGTGTTCCCGCCCAAAGCGGCCTGCCCACCTCTGGTCAGTTCCAGCTAAGTCATTGCTATCACACCAGAAAGAACGGAAGTTTTGTTTGTTTGTTTGTTTGTTTGTTTCTATAATACATTTTAGATTGTGGGAGGACAATTTTGCCCTCCAAGTACATATCCCTTACTTTAGTTCCCTGAAATAAGTGCTTGGTGTAGGGGGAGGAGAGGAAAGAATACATGTATATATACACATATAGAATATGGGTATGTCATTATATATACATATATTAATGTAAATAAGTATGTAAGTGAATATTTACACATTTGTGACTGCCATATATTTGTACATGTAACTAAATACTAAAAATGTTTGTCAGATGTAGATATAATAAAGCATTGTCATTTGAAGACGAATTTTTTGCTTTGCTGATGGATACTATTGCATTCTGTTGGGTTGAACACCCAGCTCTAGATTCAACCCCCAAAATGTTTTATTAAGCATCTAATTGCACTGATTTAACATTTGGGGAAAGGGATCCCATGCTCCTTTGAGTGTCTTCCAAGGAAAATGCACATGGGTTTCTCAGATCTGTGGTCCCCATCTCCACCCCCCTCCCAGAGGTGTCCTCCTTCCTCTGCATTTCCATGTTCCTCTAAGAAAGGCCTTTCCTTTTTTTTTTTATTTCAAGAAATAAATAAAATAAAGTAAACTAAAAAAAAAAAAAAAGGCCTTTTCTGACTTCATTTTTAAAGTCCTTCACATTACTCTATTTCATAAAACCATTTTTATTTCTTCTCTGTACATCTCATGATCTTGTCAGTCTTATTTGCTTTTTAAATGATCTGTCTCTTTCCCGTAGACTATAGCCCTAGAGGAGGGCAGGGGCCTTTCCTGTCTAGGTCATTGCTGAATCCCATCACTTTAAATTGTGCTGGGCACCCAGTAGCAGCACATTAAATATAGAAGAATAATTGTAAGATTAGCCTATGCCTCTTTGGATATCTCCCTCCTAAGCGTGCTCCTCTTCAGACTGTTTTCTATACCACTGATCTAAAACAAATGCCCTCCTCATGCCCAAGGTAAAGTCCAAATTATGTAGCCAGGCTTTAAGCATCTGCTCATCACCTTTTCAGTGCCTACAACAGGTCAAACACATTAGACAGGCCCCGGCTGGGTAGCTCAGTGCCCCATACCCCAAGGCTGCAGGTTTGATCCCATGTCAGGGCACATACAAGAAGCAACCAATGAATGCATAAATACGTGGAACAGCAAATCGGTGTTTCCCTCCCTCTCTCTCCCAAGTCAATGAAAAAAAAAAGAAGAACACGTTACACATTTTGCAGTTTTTCTAAACACTCTCCCCCAGGACATACACTATGTTTACTTTTTCTATAATTGCTCCTCTTTTTTACATCCTCCCTCCTTTTATCTGCTTAAGTCCTGTTTATGTAGATGTAGCTCACAAATCATCTTCCCTGATACCTCAGGAAGAATAAATTGCTACCTTTTCCAAGAACCCTATTTTGGGTTATATTATGATGACTTGTTTACAACTCTTTACTGTCTAATTATACATTTACAATATCTCACTCATTTCAATGCTTGGAAGGCAAGACCTGGCCTTCTTCTAGCTAGCAGTGTGCTGGCATATACTAGGCACTCATTAAATATTTGAAATAATTTACTCCAAAAATAACATTTGCTTGAGTGTATGATGTGGTTACTATGTGCCAGACATAATACTGAACATTTTATACAGATTAACCAATTTAATACTCTTAACAACACAATGAAGTTTGAAACTACTAGTTATTTCTATTTTATAAATGACTAAACTGAGACTAAAAAATGTTAAGCAACTTTTCCCAACTTACAAATGTATTCACTTGAAAAACAGTGAAGTGGCGAAATATTAGAGTTCATGAATTTCCAGCTAATGCTTTTTACAAATATATCTAGTTGGGAATTTTTGTTGTTGTTCTCCAGATAGGAGACAAGAAGTGTGTGTGTGTGTGTGTGTGTGTGTGTGTGTATGCATGCATTTCACACATCTCCCATCTTTCTTGCTTCATGTTTCTGCTTCTGCTTTTTTCTTTTGTTTCAGAACTTGAGCTGATTCTTGACCCTAAAGTCCCTCTGAGTTTGTCATCCATTAATACATCCTCTAAGATTCTTTTTTCCCCGTATTCCTAAAATCTTCCTTTCTCTGGAGAACTTTTGAACACTTTGACATCAGCCTCAAAATCATGTACCATCCCCGCACCTCCACTTGTTGAACTGAGAGTTTTTAGCATTACATGTTTAAAATGATAGTGACAGGATAGTCCCTGTACAGTATTTATAGGGGAACACTCATTCTAAGTGGTGAGGAGACAAGGTTAAGAGAGAGAAGAACTAAATGTGAAATGTGGTACTGTGAAATATAAGGGCAACAACTAAGAGAACAACGCCTTCTCCAAACTCTTGAGTATAGTTTGGCTCAAGTCCAGCCTTGAGAGCAAGGGGATTAATTAGAAGCGGGCTATTTTCCATACTGGGTCTGGTCCAGCTTTAACATCAATTCTCGGCCCCAAAGCACACACCTTTCTTGTAGGTCATCCCAAGGCACTCTAAATTCAATTTTTAGTGGTAGCCTCAGGCTTCCACTGAAACCAGTACCTCTTTAGCTAATCCAATGGTGTAGGGTAAGGTTGATGTTCCCTCTCTCCTGTCATTCAACAAGCCCTTACATCAATTACAAGGAAGGTGGTCTGAATTGGTGGAAAAGAAGAAAAGCCTTGGGCCAATCACTTAGTAGGTAAGCATGCCTTGCTGCCCCCCTCAATTTCTCCTACTGTGACAAAGGTGACATACTGACCACCAGATAGCTATTTTGGAAAGCACTTTGATATACATTTTTTTCATAGTCCAGGGTTATGCAAATAAATGCCAGTAATAACATTGTTTAGTTTCTATTTATTCTGGAGGGAAAAGGCTTCTGTTTCAGTCTACCTCTTTTGATACCTCTCATGTTTTTACGTTGCCCATTTACCTCCCTTTGTTTTTCCCTAGATTATTGCCAAGGTCATGGCTGGTCATATATTACAATAGAGTCTTCTTCAGTGTAATTACGTAAATACTAGAGGCCTGATGCACGAAATTCGTGCAAGAGTAGGCCCTCCTTCCCCTGGCTGCTGGCACTGGCTTTCCTCTGGCACCCGGGACCCGGGCTTCCCCCCAGCTACTGGCAGGGACCCAGGCTTCCCTCGAAGTCCCAGCTTCGTCCGGACTAATTAGCATATTACGCTTTTATTATTATAGATTGTCAGAAAGTCAGGATAATATTTTCCAATTAATAATATGCATTTTTGTTCTCATGTAGATGCTAAGTGAGTGGGGAACATTTCAATTCAATTATGAGCAGTTTGTATTTAGTGGCTGATTTAGCTAACTTGTTTTTTATTCCCTTTGTCTTTCAGTCATAGCCAATTATATTTATCCCTGATTTAGGATTCCATTTCTAACTACCCTAACTTACTTGTATAATTTTTATAATTATAATCCCTGTTTAAGAAGTACAGTTGAAAATATTTTGTTAAAAGTTGTGTTTTTGTTTGAAAAATTATCCTGTAATACTGTTTCTTTATTTGATAGGCCACCATTCTATTGCAAAAATATGAGAAATCTTGTTTAAAATGTATTTACTCCTAGAATAAATGTAATAGTGATACATATAAATATATTTCCAAAAGTAAGAAATTTACATCAGTAAATTCTACATCTGCATATGTTTCAATTAGTACTTTTGAATAAATGCTCAACCATATTTCCACCTTTATTTAGATTTTTCTCTAAGACTTGGTTTCTACAGGTTGAATTGTTTAAAAAGTCTTCCTGTCCTCCAGATGCATATATTCTGTAACTGGTTTTCTTAGCCTTCTGTCGAATTTACTTTGAATTTTGATTTAAATTTTAGGATCAGAACTTACTTTCTGGTGCCAGGAAAGCTGGAGCTTGGCTCCTCTTTCTGGTGGTCGGGACCCTCCCACCTCATTTGCTTTGAACGGAACACTCTCTTTAGGACACTTTCTTTAAGAAGCTTGGAGATGATCTTTTCTCTTTGAACATTACTGAATACTTTTCCTTCTGGAAGCCAGCTGACCTTGTCACATCCACCATGGCAGAGGGGGATCGGAAGGTGTTTGGGGGACACAATAGCCCTCTTGGGAACAAGAACAAACAAAAAAGGAATTGCTATTTACCTAAAAATAATAGATCAGCCTAACTAGAAAACAACCCAGAGTCCTGCAGCTGCTATGCTGAGAGGTGCTACTGCCCCTTTATAGCAACTCATGTCATAATAAGACAAGGAGGGCTAGCTTAGGAGGATTATTTTTCTGATCTTTTCTTGTGAGAGAATAGTAACATATTGCAAACATGATTGTGAAAAGGTAAATATACTGGACATTGAAGAATAGAATTAGAAGTAAGTGGAATACAAAGCAAGATACAAATGGATTTGTTTTATCAAAGAGCATTAGTTTCAGGGACCTGGTTGGATGTGATCAAGATCACACAACTAGTCAGCAGCAAGGCATTGCCAGGATCCAGTCTTTTTATTTTTTATTTTATTTTTATTTTACTGATTTCACAGGGGAAGAGAGAGAGAGAAAGAGATAGAAACATCAAGGATGAGAGAGAATCATTGATCAGCTGCCTCCTGCACGTCCCTTCCTACCCCCCCCCCCCCCCCGCCCGCCCAATGGGGATAGAGCCTGCAACCCCAGCATGTGTCCTGACCAGGAATCAAACTGTGACCTCCTGGCTCATATAGGTCAGTGCTCAGCCACTGAGCCACCCTGGCTTAGCACCAGGCTCCATTCTTGACTGTTAACTCCCGTCCTGATTCAGTGTTCTTTTCCCCACACCATTATTAGAGAAAATGAGTAAGATGGATTCCTTGGAGAAGTCTAACCCATTGCAAAAAACATTTATCCATCAGATAATTAATTTAAAAATAAAATGTAATCATTGTGGCCTACATCTGAAGTCAGCCAAGGCCAATACACTTTAGATACCTAGAAACATTCCATTGATTGCTATTTAGAGCAATGATTAAGAATACATGGGTCAATTTCCATGGGGTATAAAGAATCCGTTTTAATAGATCACATCCTTAGCCCGTTGGATGGCTTAAAACATGGTTTGTTCTTTGCTATTTATGTAAATGAGGATTTACAGTAAGAATCAACTTGCTTGGAAGAAAGAAGCCTCTGGCTATCAAAATATTCAAACCCTCTGACCTACCCCAATTTCATTCTTTTTTCAAAAACACCCATGAAATTATGAGGATCACATTATATCCAAGTAATTCTGGTTAGTTCTGTAACATATTTTAAATATATTTGTATTTAATGTATATCTTTTATTTTTTAAAGTTTTACTTTTTAAGTTTGCAAGTTGAAATTAAGGAGTGAAATTGGCCCTGGCCAGTGTTGCTTAGTGGGTAGAGCATTGGCCCACACACCAAAGGGTGGTGGGTATGATTTCTGGTCAAGGGCATGTTTGATCCCTGGTCCCAGTCAGGGCATGTGTGGGAGGCAATCAATCAATGTTTCTCCCTCATATAGTTTCTCTCTCTCTCCTCACTCCCTTCTATTCTTTCTAAAAATCAATGAAAAAGTACCCTCAGGGCCCAGCCAGCGTGGCTCAGTGGTTGAGCATTGACCTATGAATCAGGAGGTCACAGTTTGATTCCCTGTCAGGGCATGTGCCCAGGTTGCAGGCTCAATCGCCAGTGTGGGGTGTGCAGGAGGCAGCTGGCCAATGATTCTCTCATCACTGATGTCTCTCTCTCTCTCTCTCTCTCTCTCCCCCCCTTCCTCTCTGAAACCAATAAAAATATATTTAAAAAAATATATCCTCAGTTAAGAATAACAAAAAACCACACACACAAACAAACACAAAACAATAAAAAAAAGTGAAATTGTATATCTCTTGCTCTGGACACTAATGATATGATATAATTATAATGTTTTTACTGTCTTGACCAAAGGTTTTTCAGTTTGGTGAAAAGCCAGACATTACCAGCTTTTGTCGTAGCTTGCTTGGCTCCATGGCTTTCCCTGCTTCTCACCATCCTGCAGTGTCATTACCCAGCCAGTTCACAGAGCAGAGCAATGATGGGGAACCTGTCTCAGTGATGAAGTGTGCTGAGAGTGAGGTGTAGCTGTAGTAAACCTTACTCTTTGTGTTTTTGCCCCAAATCTGGGAGTTCTTGGAAGCCACGCTATTGCTTAGAGCTGCTATCAAGTGTGATGATTTAAGATTTACTACCTCGACTGTCCTCTGTTTTGGGTTCGCAATGAAGAATGGCTTCTACCAGTAAAGAAAGAATTGAGCATGTTTGTTTGTTTCCTCTGTCTCCTTGGTGTTAATTTGGTTAAGAGAATAAGAAGCAGTTGGCAGCTTACCTGTGTTAATCTGGACATTTCCTCGGTTTTGGACGATGAAGCTCTTTCCTCAGAGAACTGTGCTGATATAACCACTCCCCTCAGGGGGGTGGAGCCTTAATTATGTACACAGGGTGCACGACCTCTGCTAAGTGCCAGGTGGGAAAAGAATACTGGATGTGTACACACCCCTTTTCCTCTCCTTTTGAGGAAAACACTCTGTTTTCCTCAAATACAGTTCATGTCCAGGCAGAAACAGGCGTTTCTATCTAAAAATCCCTGTAAGACTTGTCAAGGTATTTTTGACAGGCTGATTTCCTCGGGTTTGAAGCTGCAGGATGAGCACTCAGAGTTCCAGGCTAGGGTTGGGCCATTGTGACTCTCAGAATGCTAAGCAGTCAGAGATGAGAAAACAGACTCCAGGATACCTTCTTGGAGATGGAGAAAAGCTTGGAGAAAGGACAACTGCCAGGGGCTTCACTCTTTAAATTCTCTATTTGTTCTTCTCTGTAACTCGGTGGGTCATTATGGAAACGGCTGAAAGCAATCAAATTGTACTGAAATTTCCACCCCTGGAAAAGTGTAAGACATCTAAAAACTATGACCATCCTGAAGTTCTGCATCACACCTTTGAGACTCTATCTAATCTTCACATGCTGCTTCCAAATCATTTGATACAGTTGCTTTGTTGCTACAGGAATGGACTGGACAAAGAAAAATGTATGTGAGTAGAGGGTGAGTGTGAACTCTCCTTAGTAAGTTTTTAGTATCTTGGCACCAGATTTAGTATCTGTTAGCCATGAGTCAGACCTTATTCTTTACTTTGCAGCCCTTGAGAGCCATACTGATCATGCTATAGAGGCCCATGTCCTCTGAGCTTACTGTGGGATTTACCCCTTCACTGACTTCACCCTCACTTCTTCACATTCCTTTTAAGAATCAAGATAGGTCTGTCAGTCTTCTTTAGGAAAAGCATATTTGTGGAAAGATGGGGAGGGGGTTAAGTGGGAAATACCACTATTTACAAGTTCAGATTTAGTTTTGACTTGAAGATGAATGACTTCAAGCTTTGAAGTTGATTCATTTGCTCTATTTCCTACTACTCCTTCCTCCTGTTGCCAGGATTGTACCACCCCAGAGAGAAGCTGGATATTTCCCCTGAGGATTAGAAGCAACTTGTACTTGTTGCACTTTGGAGTGGCCCACTACTCCTGAAATTCCGTCAGGGCAGGTTACTGGACTAATTTGCAGAACTGGGTGGAGCCTGTCTCTTGACTTGTTCATGCTTAATTGAAGGACAAATGTAGATGTTAGCCATCTGTGCCCATGAACGTAGAAAGCTAAATAGCAACTGTCATAGTGATGAAAACACAAGTCCTAAGTAAGAAGGTAGCTATTGGGGTAATGATTTTAAAACATGGCAAATTTGGCCATTTGTATTCCTATTGATCTCTAATCCCTGAATCCACAGTATTGTGAATCAATCCCACTATTCAGATTACACTAAAGATTACATGAATATCATCAAGAGAAATATAAGCAACCTAATAGAATAGATAAATGTTATAGACAGGCAATTCACAGATGAAATACAAATCATCAGTAAGCATGAAAATGTTTAAACACTCTGGTTATCAGGAAAGTAAAAGATTAATCAAGGAGATGTTCTCAGACCATCATCCTGATCAAATTTAAAAGATCGATAATGATAAACATGTGGGGAAATAAATACCCTTGAAGGCATGTTCATTGATTCAGTCTTTTTCAAAGATAATTCAAAAATTTTTCTCAAAATTAAAATGTATGGTATTGGCTTATTGGATGAGCTGAATATCCAAACTCTTTAACCTTATCCAGTTTAAAACCTCTCTGCTCCCCACTGCTCCAGCCTGACTTAGAAACTGGGAGTAAGCCTGGCTGTGTGGGGGTTACTTTTTGTTATTCTGCCCCTTCTCTCACTGGCTGTTAAGTTGACAAGGATGAGGGTGGGAGGAATTGGAAAGCTTTTTTCCCTCTTTTTTTATTGATGAAATATTAATTTTATTTATTTATTTTTAATATTTCAAGAAAAATGATTTTAAATATAATGTTACATGCAATAAACCTTAATATTTCAAGAAAAATGATTTTAAATATAATATTGTTACATGCAATAAACCTTAATATTTCAAGAAAAACAATTTTAAATATAATATTGCATGCAATAAAATTAATATTTCAAGAAAAAAGATATTAAATATAATAATACTACCAAAACTGTACTAACAGTATATTATCACAAAAGTTGTAGGAAATATTAAAAATCTGCAAATAACAAGATTACTTCTATTATATTCTAAAAAATTCTTTTCTCTGGCTCTATTTTGGTTCATCAGTTTATGTTGTTCATTATATTTCACAAATGAGTGAGAGATCATGTGGTATTTTTCCTTCATTGACTGGCTTATTTCACTTAGCATAATGCTCTCCAGTTCCATCCATGCTGTTGCAAATGGTAAGAGTTACTTCTTTTTTACAGCAGCATAGTATTCCATCGTGTAGATGTACCACGGTTTTCTAATCCATTCATCTACTGATGGGCACTTAGGCTGTTTCCAGATCTTAGCTATGGTGAATTGTGCTGCTATGAACATAGGGGTGCATATATCCTTTCTGATGGGTGTTTCTGGTTTCTTGGGATATAGTCCTAGGAGTGGGATCACTGGAATCAATGGGAGTTCCATTTTTAACCTTTTTAGGAAACTCCATACTGTCTTCCATAGTGGCTGCACCAGTCTGCATTCCCACCAGCAGTGCACGAGTGTTCCTTTTTCTCCACATCCTCTCTAGCACTTGTTGTTTATTGATTTGTTGATGATAGCCATTCTGACAGGTGTGAAATGGTACCTCATTGTTGTTTTGATTTGCATCTCTCAGATGATTAGTGACTTTCAGCATGTTTTCATATGTCTCTTGGCTTTCTGAATGTGCTCTTTTGAAAGGTGTCTATTTAGGTCCTTTGCCCATTTTTTGATTGGATTGTTTATCTTCCTTTTGTTGAGTTGTATGAGTTCCCTATAAATGTTGGAGATTAAACCCTTATCAGTGATAACATTGGCAAATATGTTCTCCCATGTAGTGGGCTTTCTTGTTGTTTTGTTGATGGTTTCTTTTGCTGTGCAGAAGCTTTTTATTTTGATGTAGTCCAATTGTTTATTTTCTCTTTAGTTTCCAATGCACTAGGATCTTTATCGGTGAAGAAATTGCTGGGACATATGTCTGATATTTTGCTGCCTATGGATTCCTCTAGTATTTGTATGGTTTCCCATCTTACATTTAAGTCCTTTATCCATTTTGAGTTTATTTTTGTGTATGGTGTAAGTTGGTGGTCTAGTTTCATTTTTTTGCATGTATCTGTCCAATTTTCCCAACACCATTTATTGAAGAGACTGTCATGACTCCATTGTATGCTCTTGCCTCCTTTGTCAAATATCAATTGAGCATAATGGCTTGGGTCAACTTCTGGGCTCTCTGTTCTGTTACATTGGTCTATATGTCTGTTATTGTGCCAGTAGTACCAGGCAGTTTTGAGAACAGTGGCTTTGTAGTATTGCTCAATATCTGGTGTTGTGAACCCTCCAACTTTGTTGTTCTTTCTCAGGATTGCTGCGGCTACTTAGGGTCTTTTATTATTCTATATGAATTTTTGGAGAGTTTGTTCTAGGTCTGTGAAATATTCCATTGGTATCTTAATGGGGATTGCATTGAATCTATAGATTGCTTTGGGTAATATGGACATTTTAATGATGTTGATTCTACCACTCCATGAGCACGGTATATTCTTCCATTTGTTTATGTCTTCCTCTATCTCTTTTTTCAGTGTCCTGTAGTTTTATGAATATCGGTCTTTTACTTCCTTAGTTAAGTTTATTTTTAGGTATCTTAATTTTTTGTTGCAATGGTAAATGGGGTTGTTTTTTTAGTTTCTCTTTCTGTGAGTTCATTATTGGTGTATTAAAAAAGCTATAGATTTCTGGGTGTTAATTTTGTATCCTGCTACATTGCCAAATTCATTTATTAAGTCTAGTAGTTTTTTGATGGAGTCTTTGTGGCTTTCTATGTATAATATTATGTCATCTTTGAATAATGACAGTTTTACTTCTTTTCCAATTTGGATGCCTTTTTTTCTCTCCTTGTCTGGTCGCTATGGCTAGCACTTCTGTACTACGTCGAACAGGAATGGGCATCCCTGTCTTGTTCCTGTTCTTAGGGGAAATGGTGTTAGTTTTTGCCCATTGAGTATGATGTTGGCTGTAGATTTATTGTATATGGCCTTTATCATGTTGAGATATGCTCCCTCTATTCCCACTTTGCTGAGAGTTTTTTTTTTTTAAATTGGTGTTGGATTTTGTCGAATGCTTTTTCTGTGTCTATCAATATGATCATGTAATTTTTGTCTTTCAATTTGTTTATGTGATGTGTCACACTTATTTATTTTTGAATATTGTACCAGCCTTGCATCCCTGGAATAAATCCCACTTGATCATGGTGTATGATCTTTCTAATGTAATGCTGGATTCGGTTTGCTAGAATTTTGTTGAGGATTTTAGCATCTATGTTCATCAGAAATATGGGCCTGCAATTCTCTTTCTTTGTAGTGTCTTTATCTGATTTTGGAATTAGGATAATGCTGGCCTTATAAAAAGAGTTTGGAAGTGTTCCTTCCTCTTGGATTTTCTGAAATAGTTTGAGGAGTATAGGTGTTAGTTCTTCTTTGAATGTTTGGTAAAGCTCCCCTGTGAAGCCATCTGGACTTTGGCTTTTGTTTGGTGGGAGTTTTTTGATTACTGCTTCTATTTCATCAGTTGTCATTGACCTATTTAGCATTTTTTGTTTCTTTCTGATTTAGTTTTGGGAGATTGTATTTTTCTAGAAATTTGTCTATTTCCTCCACATTGTCCAGCTTGTTGGCATATAGTTGTTCATAGTATTTTTTTTTTTTACAATCCTTTGATTTCTGTGGTGTCAGTGGTTATTCCTCCACTTTCTTTTCTGATTTTATTTCTTTGGGTCCTCTCTCTTTGTTTCTTGATGAGTCTGGCTAATGGTTTATCAATTTTATTTATCATTTCAAAGAACCAGCTCTTGTTTCATTGATTTTTTTTGTATTTTTTTGTCTGTATATTATTTATTTCTGCTCTAATCTTTATTATTTCCTTCCTTCTACTTTCTCTGGGCTTTTCTTGTTGTTCTTGTTCTAGTTCTTTAAGTTGTAGGGTTAAATAGTTTATTGCTGATTTTTCTTGTTTTTTTTTGTTTTTTTAGATATGCCTGTAGTGCTATGAACTTCCCTCTCAGGACTGCTTTTGCAGTGTCCCAGAGATTTTGGGTTGTTGTGTGTTCATTTTCATTTGCTTCTAGGAAATTTTTATATCTTTCTTTATCTTGTTGGTAACCCATTCATTGTTTAATAACATGCTATTTAGCCTCCATGTGTTTGAATGTTTTGGGGTGTTTTTTCCGTAGTTGATTTCTAATTTCATTCCACTGTGATCTGAGAAGATGCTTGATATGATTTCAATCTTCTTCAACTTGTAGAAACTTGTTTTGTGTCCTAACATGTGGTCTATCTTTGTGAATGATCCATGTGCACTTTAGAAGAATGTACATTCTGCTGCATTGAGGTGAAATGTTCTATAAGTGTCAATTAAATCCATCTGATCCAATGTGTCCTGAGGAGTCTCTGTTTCCTTGTTAAGTTTTTGTCTGGAAGATCTATCCAGTGCAGTCAGAGGGGTGGTAAAGTCCCCTGCTATGACTGTACTGTTGTTGATCTCTCCATTAAAGTCCTCTAGAAGTTTTTTTCTTTTTAATATATTTAGATGCTCTTATGTTGGGTGCATATATGTTTACCAGGGTCATATCCTCTTGTTGGATCTATAACTTTAGTATTATGTAGTGACCTTTGTTGTCTCTTGTGATGCCCTTCATTTTAAAGCCTATTTTGTCAGATATGAGTATTGCCACTCCAGCGTTTTTTTCTTTTCCATTTGCATGGAAATTTTTTTCCATCCTTTCACTCTCATCCTGTGTGTGTCTTTTGTTTTGAGGTGGGTCTCTCTTAGACAGCATATAGTTGGGTTATGTTTTTGTATCCATTCTGCTACCCTACTTCTTTTGATTGGAGCATTTAGTCCATTTACATTTAGGGTTATTACTGCTAGGTACTTCTTAATTGCCATTATATTTCTGTATGGCTAGATTTCTCTCTGTATTTCTTCTTCTTCTCATTACAGCAATCCCTGTAGCATTTATTGTAATGCTGGCTTGGTGGTGATGAACTCCTTTAGCCTTTTTTTTTTTTGGTCTGGGAAGCTCTTTATTTGACCATCTATTTTGAATTATAGCCTTGCTGAATATGATAATCTTGGTCTTAGATCCTTGCTTTCCATTACCTTGAGAATTTCATGCCATTCCCTTCTGGCCTGTAGAGTTTCTGATGAGAAATCAGGTGTCAGCCTTATGGGAACTCCTTTGTAGGTAACAATTTTCTTTTGCTGCCTTTAAGATTCTCTCTTTGTCTTTAATTTTTGGCACTTTATGATGTGTCCGGGTGTGGGCCTGTTTAGGTTCTTCTTGTTTGGGGTTCTCTGTGCCTCCTGAACTTGTGTTACTTTTCCTTTACCAGTTTAGGGAAGTTTTCTGCCATTATTTCTTCAAATACCTTCTCTATGCCTTTCTCCCTTTCTGCCTCTTCTGGCCCACCTGCTATTCTAATATTGTTATGTTTCATGTTGTCCCACAGCTCCCTTAAGCTGTCCTCCTGTTTTTTAATTATTTTTTTCTTTTTGGTTTTCTGATTGAGTGATATTTTCAATTCTGTCTTCTAATTCACTGATTCGATCCTCAGCTTCCCCTAATCTGCTGTGTATTCCTTCCAATATGTTCTTTACTTGTGTTATGTCATTTTTTTTTATCTCAGACTGTTCTTTTTTCATAGTTTCTATATCTTTTTTCATGCTGTTGAGCATCTTTACCATCATTATTCTGAACTCTGTTTCAGATAAATTTATTATCTCTGCTTCATTTGTCTCTTCTTCTGGAGAATTCTCTAGTTCTTTCATGGGGATTGTTTTTTTGTCTTCTCATTTTGGCTTTTTGTTTGGGTTTGTGGCTATGTATTACGTAAATCCTCTACACCTCTCAATCTCTAGTGCAGGACAGTGTTAAAGGCTGTTTCTGACTGTTTGGTTCAGGCAAAGACTCAAAGCCCCCAGAGACCACCTCTGCCTGCAGACTGATAGAATTCCAACTTGAATTGCCCCTCCAGGCAATCATCCTCAGGTGTGGCAAGAGTTTTTTCAACAGGGTGGGGCAGTTGCTACTTCCTGGAGGCTAATTGTTATTTTTAATCTCTTAAATGGCCTCAGGGCAAGGTGTTTTCTAATCATGCAGTGGTTCTCAACCTTCTGGCCCTTTAAATATAGTTCCTCATGTTGTGACCCCCAACCATAAAATTATTTTCATTGCTACTTCATAACTAATTTTGCTGCTGTTATGAATCGTCATGTAAATATCTGATATGCAGGATGGCCTTAGGCGACCCCGGGGAAAGGGTCATTCGACCGCCAAAGGGGTCGCGACCCACAGGTTGAGAACCGCTGCAATAGGGTGTGTCAACTGTCTTCCCCCCAGGCAATGTAGATGTCTGTGTGGGAAAGATGTCCTCCCCTGTGTGAGGGAATGACTCAGCCCAGGAAACTTGGGGTGTCTAACTTCTGAGCTCTATCCCCTCAGTCCCCAGTCCTTGCTTCTGCCTTCACAACTCCAGTCCACTTCACCCTCCCTCTGCCAGAGCACAAGGTGGGTGGCTCCACAGGGAATTTTGTGCATTGGCCCTTTAAGAGGGTGCCTGAATTTTCAGCTGTTACTCTGTCTGTGAAAAGCTCCCCACTGCTTTTCACAGCCAGATGTTATGTGGATACCCTTCTCAGTTTTGGTGCTCTCTACTTGGGGGCCCAGCTTGGGGATTAGATCCCAGAGTTCTCAGTGGCAACCCCCCACAGCTGAGATATCTCTCAGGGATTTCATTTGCTGCCTGTGGGTGATGGGCCAGTCCTTTTGCACCTCCGCCCCTCCTACCAGTCTCTATGTGGTCTCCATTTTTGGTCCTCAGGTGTCAGGTTTCTCTCCTGTGAGTTTTTCTGTTGATTATTCAGGAAGTTTTTCTGTATTTTAGTTGTAATACCAGTTTGTTACTGGGAGCCTGTCCATGCAGCTTTAATTTTATTTCTTAAGAAGGTATGGAAAGCTTTTTCTTGACTGAAATATCAGGTTGTCATATGTGCTCTCTGGGCTTTCAAAATCTGATCTTTTCTTTCCTGTTATTTGTGTGGGTTCTTTGGCGATTTCCCATTGCTGGAGGTCTCATTTGACAGCCTTCTGCTGACATATTCCCTCGTCACCTCCAGCCCTCCCATCTTTGATATAGTATACTTCCGTTCTATTTCAGCTGAGACAAAGCCCTCTTGAGATGCTATATTAGATGACTCAACACCAGTTACTTTCCTGGGGGAGTTTATGTACAGCTCATAGAAAATTTGCAGCCCTGTCCTCCACGTCTTTATCCAGTTGGTAAAAGAACACTGACCACTTTTCTCCATGGTCACAGGCAGATGTGGTCCTGGCCATATACCAAGAGATTTTTCCAGGTGGTGTTAGAGGTTGAATTAAAGTCCTAACGCCCAGCTCTCCAGAAAGTGATCTTATTTAAATAGGGTCTTTATAGAGGTGCAGATGTAATTAAGATGAGGTCTTTCTGGAATAGGGTGAGTTCTTCATCCAATATGACTGTTCCTTATAAGAAGATAGAGACACAGGGAGAAGCTGTCCATGTGACAGCAGAGGTGGAGACTGGAGTGATGTGTCTGTCAGCAGAGAATACGAATGACTGCCAGCAAACACTAGACACTAGGGAGAGGCAAGGGCAAATTCTCTTCTGGAGGTTTCAGAGGGAACATAGGCCTGATGACACACTTGGCTTTTTTGGACTTTAGCCTCCAGAACTGTGAGTCAATAAATTTGTTGTTTTAAGCCATCTAGTTGGTGGTACTATGTTATGGCAACTCTAGAAACTAATAAATTAGGTGTTAGAGGACACAGCCTAGTACCTTCATTCGCCAGGGGGAGGGGAGATGCCACAGTACACAGCACTATAGTTACTCTGCCTAAAGAAATATTCACATGCCTTAAAGAAGGCTTAGCCTTCTCTGATATAGATGAGTATATTGTGAATAGGTAGGTATTGGCCCCTACTGGATTTTTCTTAGACAGTGTGGCCTTAGGACAAAATAGAGATAAAAGAAAAACTAGTATTTTATTATCTATCTATATAAAAAGGCAGTGACCATGACGACCGAAACGACCACTCGACCAGTCACCATGCAGTGCTAGCATAGATGCATAGACACAGGTAAAGTCTATGAGTCCACTAAGAATGAACAAGACAAATGCTTTCCTTCACAGAGCTCGCACTGTAAGAAGGTTAGATCAGGGATGAGAATTCAAAATTGCCACCAGCAGACCTAGGTGCCGCTTCTCAGAGTGGCCAGAGATACACCCGGTAGTGGACTGGGGGCGTGACTGAAGGGCTGGTGCCAACGTGAAGGCGGGGCCATTCTGGATTTCCCAGAGGAGCCAATGGCTCCCTAGGAGGTGGAGCTTTTGATGCTGACTGGCATAGAAACCGACCAATCAGAACCAAATCTGGGTGAACTGCGAAGGCAGAACCTAAGGTGGGGGCTGAGGAGGGGTTTTAAGGGCAACAGCTGTTTGGTGTAAGGTGTAAGAAAGCGGTTCAATTTTTTAATAACCAGTTTGGCAGTATAGTGCATATGGCTGGCTATCAGTCCAGATATAGGTGTTATGTATTTTTTCTGCCAAGAGCATCTCCTCCTGCTGAAAAAGGCTTCCCCCTGCCCCCATTTAAGCAATCCTATCCTATATAATCTGTCTATACTAATAAAAGGGTAATATGCTAATTAGACTGGGTCAACCGGCCATCTGCCAGACATCTGACTTCCTTCCAGACAAAGCCATGGTGGTGGGGGCCAAGGCAGAGGCTGTTAGGGGCAGGGGAGAGCAGTTAGGGCAGTGGTTCTCAACCTCCGTAATGCCCTGACCCTTTAATACAGTTCCTCATGTTGTGGTGACCCCCAATTTCATTGTTACAAATTGAACATAATTAAAGCATAGTGATTAATCACAAAAACAATATGTAATTATATATGTGTTTTCCGATGGTCTTAGGTGACCCCTGTGAAAGGGTTGTTCAACCCCCAAAGGGGTCGCAACCCACAGGTTGAGAACTGCTGAGTTAGGGGCAAAATCAGACCAGCAGGGAAGGGCAGTTGGGGGCAACCAGTCCAGCAGGGGAGGGCAATTGGGGGTGAGATGGCCTGCAGGGGAGGGCAGTTGGGAGTGACCAGGCTGGCAGGGGAGGGCAGTTGGGGGTGACCAGGCTGGCATGGGAGGGCAGTTGGGGGCATTAGGCAGGCAGGCAGGTGAGTGGTTAGGAGCCAGTGGTCCTGGATTGCGAGAAGGATGTCCAACTGCCGGTCTAAACTGGCAGTCGGACATCCTCCGAGGGGTCCTGGAGTGGAGAGGGTGCAGGCTGGGCTGAGGGACACCCCTCCCATACATGAATTTCATGCACCGAGCCTCTAGTCCCCTTATATAAGCATATCCTTCAGCTTAGCAATTCCACTTCTAGTTAGTTTTCTAGAGAAATACACCTGTGCACACAGATGCATGACCAGGATGTATGTGAAAGCAGTTTATAATGCTGAAACTATAAACAGCCCAATGTCACTCAATAGAAGGGTGAGTAAGTACTCTGGTATATTCTTACTATGGAATCTATGAAAAAGAAAGTTGACATCAAAATATCTACAAACAGCTAGTCACGTGGCTCAGTGGTTGAGTGTCAACCCATGAACCAGGCGGTCACTGATTCACGGTCAGCACATGTACCTGGGTTGTGGGCTCTATCCCCAGGGAGGGGCGTGCAAGGGGCAGCTGATTGATGTTTCTCTCTCATCATTGCTATTTCTATCTCTTCCTCTCCCTTCCTCTCTGAAATCAATAAAAATATATTTTTAAAAAATCTATAAAACAGCCCTGGGCCTAGTGGCTCAGTTGGTTGGACTGCCAACCTGTACACCAAAGAAAAGGTGGTGGGTTTGATTCCGGTCAGGGCACATACCTAGGTCTTGGATTGGATCCCCAGTTGGGGTGAGTGTGGAAGGCAACCGATTTATCTTTCCCTCTCACATAGATGTTTCTCTCTCTCTCTTTTTTAAATCAATAAAAGAGCCCTAGCCAGTTTGGCTCGGTGGATAGAGCGTCGACCTATAGACTGAAGGGTCCCAGGTTTGATTTCGGTCAAGGGCATGTACCTTGGTTGCGGGCACATCCCCAGTAGGGGGTGTGCAGGAGGCAGCTGATCGATGTTTCTCTCTCATAGATGTTTCTAACTCTCTCTCTCCCTTCCTCCCTGTAAAAAATCAATTAAATATATATATGAAAAATAAATAAATCAATAAAAGAAACATATCCTCAGGTGAGGATAAAAAATAATAAAAAACATTTTTTAGAATTCTACAAAACACACTGTAGAGTTTTAATAAGCTGCATAAGAAGAAACAAGGATTCCATTCATGCCAAAAGAAGGCAGTGTATTTATACATACAAATGTGTATGTCAAGGCAGAGAAAAGAGTTCTGAAGAAACACATCCAAGTTAAGCTGGTGGCTTTTTCTGGACAAAGGATAGAGATTGGAGGAAGGAGGACTTTCCCTTTGACTATGTGTATGTCTTTAGGTTGTCTGATTTTATTTACTTCAGTGGAAATCTCTCCATAGAGAGATTCAAAGATCTCTCCATTTTTTTTTGCAATAAAATGTAATTTTAAAACTGAAATTGCAGTGAGGTTGAAGAAGTGACTTAGCTTTTGTCCCCTTAGCCTCCCAGTGTAGATACTGATATGGTTACACATTTAGCAACTGGCCGTGCCCCACCCTGTGAAGCTGCTGCCAGGGCTATTCCCTTGCCGTTGTCTCCGAGGTGTTTGGCTGCAGTCATTCTCTGCTGGGGCTGGAAGCCAGGCTACAGAGGTGCACTGTGAGGAGCGGGGAATGGCACGCAGGGGAAGACATGGTTCCTTTGAGTTTCCAGTCTATGCCCTAAAGGAACTGTGCCTAAGGTGGAATCCAGTCACTGAGGCCCTGAGTTCTTCCCTAAAAAGCTGCTTCATTTCCAAAATGCTACTTCCAAATGCATAGTGATTGCCTTGAAAGTGCATCCTGAAGAGATGCCCCATTTCTCACTTTCATCCGTCAGGCTATAGATTCAATAATGGATACCGCTGCCTCACAGTCTCTGTGTCCAAAGCCTTTCTTCTAGTAGAAATTTCATCTGACCTTGAAAATTGGTTTTATCCCTTCCCGGCCATCTGCTTCTTCATCTGCAGGGAAGTGTTGCCTGAATTAGCCTGTATTTGTTACCCTGGGCCATCACAAAAAGAAAGAAAAAAACCCCAACTAAAGATTTATTGCTTAAAACCCAGGTTTTTCTCCTATATTTTAAATAATAGTGAAGTTAAGTCATAAGAACAACATGAAACTGAGAAATGAGGATCCATTACGCTATATGGATTTAGATACACTGCTGTCCAGATAATTGTCTCCAAACATCATAACACTCTCCAAGAGGCCCTCCCCTTCCCCCTCAGGCCCTGGTACCACAAAGAGAGGGGTTATGTCGAGATCTTGTTAGCACTGGTTTTATGACGTGTAGTACATTTTCCATACCAGTTTCCTAAATGACTGACTGGTACCAAACCAAAAAGTAGGAAGTCGGCGGAAGGTTAAAAAGCTTCTGTGTGTTGTTTTTAATGTTTAAGAAAGTAAGTCTCTTGGTTAATTCACTGCTTCCCTGCCCCCCAAAAATACTTTGGGAGGTTGCTTAACTGGCCTGTGGGACATGCAGGGAGAGGCAGGGCAGGCAGGAAGAATGGTTCCACAGAGTGAGTGGCTTGGAGAGGAAACCAATGGGGCAACTTTAGCAGCAGTGTGTGCCGCCTGCCTACCAAATCCATGATTTCTGTTCCCACATTGAAGACAATTAGGAGGTGCAAAAGTAACAGATCACCTTAAAACCCAAAGTTTTAAGTTATCTATTTTTACTGTCTCTGGTAAATACACACGCTCATGCATGCACGCACACATGCATGCAGGCACGCTTGCAAGGGTGTGTGTACTGGTTTCTAGACCTTATCTATGATGATTTGTATTGTGTTACTAATTCATTCATTTGTTCATTCATCCATCAACCATGCATTGTATTCCACACATTAAAACAAGAAATTTAAAAAAATCAAGTAGCTTATGGTTCAATATCTCCAAAACTTCATCTAAAATTGATATCATTTTACTTCTAATGATATTAATTTTCTTGAGGTATTCATATGCTTACCATACTTTCTTTCAAAACCAGGAAACTTGCTTATAATTTCAAACAAAGTGGGCTGTAAGATCCAATTAAATATTCAAAATGAGTTCTGAGTTTTTATCTAATTTTGGTGTGTGTGCAGTACTAAATATGACTACTAAATGGAGAATATGAGAATTTGTAAATGTTATGTTCTCTTTCTAATTTACCTCTAGTTGCTTACAAAGAGAATTAGAGGCAGTATACAATATTACATATTTTATTTCAGAGAGGGAGAGAGAAACATAATAATGACAGCGAATCATTGATTGGCTGCCTCCTACACGCCTCCTACTGGTGATCCAACCTGCAACCTGGGCATGTGTCCTTGACCGGAATCAAACCTGGAACCCTTCTGTCCTCTATGCACTGAGCCAAACTGGCTAGGGTGAGGCAGTATACAATATTTAAATATGTCTATACAACAAAACAATAAAATAATTAGAGGCAAAAAATTATGTTAAATGGATGTCACCAAATATCTGAATTTGGTTAATTTAGTTGAATATTAAATTTAGCTATGAAATTCTGACAACCAAAGCAAATCATCTGTTCTGCCTATTGTTCAAGTATGCCTGTGAGAGCTTCCAGGTGTCCCAGCTGTGTGATCACTAAGCTAATAAACTGTTAAGAGTAGTATGTGGGAGCTGTCTGGGCCAGGCCTTGACCACTAGGTAGGAGCCTCAGATTCCAGTCCTGTTCTTAACTCACTTGGAGTGATTTTTGGGCCTTCAAGGATCAAGCTATCCATCAAGTCAATATATTATTTAGTCAGATTGCCAAGTTACATCCTTTGAGCCAGTTCTTGGTTCTTTGGGATCTCTGCCAATTGCCCTGTCTGGGAGGAACCATCAATGTATTAGAAAATAAAAGAGCTATCATAAACTTAATGCAGGAACAGAAACCGAGCCTTGGAGAGATTCAAGGTAACCCTGCATAGGAATTAGATCAGAACTCATCCAGCCCCGGTTATTTCTAAATGAATTGCTGAGCTACTCATACATAGTATAACCTGCAAACTGGCTTTGTTTCTCAAATTATTTTATTTTTATTTTTTTCAGAGAGGAAGGGTGAGGGCGATAGAAACATCAATGATGAGAGAGAATCATTGATTGGCTGCCTCCTGAATTCCCCCCATTAGGGATCAAGCCCACAGCCTGGGCACATGCCCTTGACTGTAATCGAACCTGGGACCCTTGAGTCTGTAGGCCGATGCTCTATCCACTGAGCCAAACCAGCCAGGGCCGTTTCTCAAATTATTAACAGCAAAGAGATAAGAAGCTTGCACTCCAATACAAGTCAACTATATCACTAAACACACTATGCAGTTCTACTAACTCTTTTCTCTCCTGCCTCTCTCCCTCCCTTCTTCCCCCTCTCCTTCCCTCCCTCCTTCTCTTCCTCCTTCCTTTCCTTTCTTTCTTCCTTTTTATTTTATTTTATTTTATTTTATTTTATTTTATTTTATTATTTTATTTTTGTAGCAAGGCTGTTTTGCTGAAGAAAGCAGTGTATTGAATTACATTCTGGCAAAGCTCTTTGTCTCAATGTAGATGAGAAATTTGGTTAGGGGCCAATTGAGGTCAATGTGAAGCACTGGGTGTTGTGTAAATGCAAAATGTTATTAATACGACTGGGCAGGAGCCCTTGATTCCAGCCCTGTTCTTAACTAACTTGGAGTGAGTCAAAATAATTGTGCAGTAACTTGCTATTAGTTTGATGATCATGCACAAGTTGTACAAATAACCTTCAGTATTTGTGGTGGTATAAGAACATCTGTTAATTCATTCATTTGCTGTGTATTTATTAGATGTTTAGGAATAGGCTAATGTATAGATGTTGCTCAATAATATTTTTGCAGTGATGGAGTGGAAGAGCTAAATAGCAATTATTAAATGGCATAAATATTCTTTCTCAAATTAATGTTATGTTATTCTTGCTATGCAAAAATGGAGAGGAACACTGAATTGCAGTAATGCTTTTTCTATTACTAGGTGAGGATCTTAAACTCGGTGGCTTAGAAAGGATCTTAGCAAGTCGTCAGTTTCCAAAAGAGATTTATATGACCCCAAAGCCAAGCAATGTGCCCCTGTGGAAAAGGAAAATCATCAATGATGAAAATCATGGATGGAAAAGGTGCCAGTTGTTGGACAAAAGAATAAAGGATCCCCCAATGTCAACTATAGTTGTCAGGTAGGTGTCTAACTTTGGTCATATGCAGATGCATTTAGAAATATATAGGGTGATAACAAACTCTTTACATCTTAACTAAAAATGACATACTGTGGTCTTTGAGATACATGGTAAGGATAAAAACAAGCATTGCTCTGTATAAAATTACCTGAACCCCCATTTTCAAACACCCTCATTGAAAAAAACACTCCTGGAGATAGGGACAGGTTTGTGTTTTATTGATGTATTTTCCCCTTTATCATAAAAAAATGTCCATCATTGTCTTTTGTTATTTTTTTATTTTTTCTTGGTCTTGAAATTGATTTTGTCTGATATAAGTATGGTGACACACACTTTTCTTCAGATATCATTTACTTGCAGTATCATCTTCCACCCCATTCACTGAGCCTATGTTTGGAGCTAAGATGTCTCTTGAAGGCAAAGTATAGTTGGGTCTTGTTTTTCAATCCAGCTATTTACTCTGTGCCTTTTGGTTGGTGAGTTTAGTCTATTTACATTTAGGGTGACTATTGATATATGAGGACTTACTACAACCATTTTATCTTTTGTTTTCTGGTTGCTCTGTATCTCCATTGTTTCTTTCCATTATGTTTCTGCCTGACATTTTAGTTTGTTGGTTTTCTATACTGTTTTCTCCATTTCTTCTATTTTATGCTTTGTGTCTCAACTCTGGATTTTTGTTTCATGTAATTTATATAAAATGTCTCAGAGATAAAATATGAGGAAACTTACTCAAAATTTTATATACTTTTTTCTTTCTGGGTCAGGTAGAAGAGCTCCTTTCAACATTTCTTGTAATGCAGGTATTGTGGTGGTTAAGTTCCCTCAGCTTTTGTTTGTCAGGAAAAGCCTTTATTTCACCTTATATTTAAAGGATAGTTTGCTGGATATACTATTCTTGGTAGTGGTTTCACTCTTTCAATATTTTGAATATATCATTCCACCCTCTCTTGTCCTGTAGGATTTCTACTGATAAGTCTGATGGTGATTGCTTTGTAGGATACTGTCGTTTTTCCCCTGGTTGCCTTGAGAATTCTTTCTTTATCATTACCTTTGGATTGTTTTAATATAATGTGTTTTTGCATTGAGAAGGTATTTTTGCATGGAGATAATTAGGTGGTCTGTTAGCTTCTTGCACTTAAATGACCAGCTCTTTCCCTAGGTTTGGGAAGTTCTCATCAATTATTTCTTCCAATATGCTCTCTGTTTCCTTTTCCATCGCTTCTTCTTGAGCATCTTATTATCCTTACGCTATTCTTTCTAACAGAGTCAGATAGAGTTCTTTCATTTTAAAAAAAATTAGTTCTCTCCTTCTACCTGAGTCAGTCTTAGATTTCTGTCTTCAAGGTTGTTAATTCTCTCTTCCATCTGGTCTTCTCTTTTTCCAATGTTTTTAATGCACTCTTTATCTAATTTATTGCATTCTTCAGCTCCAGAATTTGTTTTTTCTTTTTTGAAATCTTTATTATTGTATTACAGATATTCCTCCCCACCCCATTGCTCCCCTCCACCTGGTTCCTGCCCCACCCTAGGCCTTCACCACCCTAATGTCTGTGTACATAGGTAATGCATATATGCATATAAGATCTTTGGTTAATCTCTTCCTGCTCCCCCTCCCCCATTCCCTCTGAGTTTCGTCAGATTGTTCCATGTTTCCATGCCTCTGTTTCTATTTTATTCACCAGTTTATTTTGTTCATTAGATTTCTTGTTTGTCTATTTTGATTTTTTCAATTGTTGATAGATATGTATTTATTGCCTTTTATTGTTCATATTTTTTATCTTTTTTTTCCTTCTTCCTCTTCTTAAAAAATACCCTTCAACATTTCATATAATACTGGTTTGATGGGAATGAACTCTTTTTGCTTTTTCTTGTCTGTGAAGTTCTTTGTCTGACCTTTAATTCTAAATGATAGCTTTGCTGGGTAGAGTAATCTTGGTTGTAGGTCTTTGTTTTTTATCACTTTGAATATTTCTTGCCACTCCTTCTGGCCTGCAAAGTTTCTGTTGAGAAATCAGCTGACAGTCATATGGGCACTCCCTTGTAGGTAACTTAACTGCTTTTCTCTTGCAGCTTTTAAGATTCTCTCTTTGTCTTTAACTCTTGGCATTTTAATTATGATGTGTCTTGGTGTGGACCTCTTTGGATTCCTCTTATTTGGGACTCTCTGTGCTTCCTGGACTTGTAAGTCTATTTCTTTTCCCAGGTGGGGGAAGTTTTCTGTCATTATTTCTTCAAATAGGTTTTCAATATCTTGCTTTCTCTCTTCTCCTTCTGGCACCCCCATAATGTAAACATTGGTAAACTTGAAGTTGTCCCAGAGGCTTCTTACACTATCTTCATATTTTTGGATTCTTTTTTCTTTTTGCTCTTCTGATTGGGTGTTTTGCTTCCTCATATTTCAAATCATTGATTTGATTCTTGGAATCCTCTACTCTACTGTTGAATCCCTATAATTTATTCTTTATTTAAGTTAGTATATGCTTAATTTCTGACTGGTCCTTTTTCATGTCTTTGACACGCTCACTAAGTCCCTTGAAGCTCTTATGAAAATTCTTGAGTAACCTTATAACTGTGGTTTTGAACTCTGTATCCAGTAGTTTGCTTTCTTTTATTTCTTTCATTTGTGACATGCTTCTTTGTCTCTGCATTTTGGCTGCTTCCCTGTGTTTGTTTCTATGTATTAGGTAAAGCTGCTATGTCTCCTGGAGGTGGTAGAGTGGCCTTGTGTTGTAGGTGTCCTGTAGGGCCCACTGGCTCAGCCTCCGTAGTCACCTGAACTGGGCACTTTAGGTGCACCCCTGTATGGGCTATGTGCACAGTCTTGTTGTAGTTGAGCCTTAATTGCTATTGGTGTCACTGGGAGGAACTGACCTCCAGGCAAATTGTCTGTGAGGACCAGCTGCAACCACAGTGGGAGAGCTGTGCAGGAAACAACACTATGGAGCAGGACTTGCCTCAGTAGGGCTTTGGTGCTCACTGAGTCTGCCCCCTGAGTTTGTCACTAGAGTTGTAGTCTGAAGCTGTGGTCTGAAACTGTTCACTGGGTGCACTGGCTCTAGGGTCTCCAGGAAGGTGCAAATTAAGCCATTGCCTGGAGCCACCCAGTAGGAGCTACAAAGAAATCTGCAGATGCCTTCTATTTGTATTGGGTTTATAAGTGCCCAAGTGAGGCCCAGCTGGGAAGTGAGGCAGGCTGGTGCTAGTGCCAGGTCTTGGGCCTTTTATTGATAGTTTTGGGGCATGCTGACACCAACTGCAGTTTGTTTGAGAGATTTTAGCAAAGTCTGAGGCCTGAGCCTGGACAGGCCATTCATATGGAAAAGCTGCTGCAAACAGCTTGGGTGGGGCTGCAAATTGTATGGGGCAGGGTCTCAAGGAATCATCAGGGTGGAGCAAACAGTTTGAGCCAGGATGATGGAGACTCAGATATAGCTGCCATTCAGCCCTGTGACAGGGGAGTTCCAGCACAGGAACAATAACCCCTGGGAGCACTCCCGTCTGGGAGAAAGCTACCCCTGAGTTCCTGCCCCAGTGCTAGACACATGTGTCTGGGTCCCCCGATGCCTTCTGGTGCTGGAGCTCACAGGGGTCGAGTCCTAGTAAGTTTGTGTGCCAGCCCTTTAAGAGGGACACCTGGGTCTCCAGCAGCCTCAATCCCTGCTGGTTTTTACAACCCAAAGTTATAGGGACTTCTTTTTCCAGCTCTGGGACCCTGGGTTGGGGCGGATCTAGTATAGGACTGGGACCCCTTGTTCCTCATGGGAAGTCTCCACAGGGGCCATCTCTCTTCTGATTAAAAAACAGCACACATGGGTGTCGGACCAGCCCGTTCTGTGCCTCTGCCCCTTACCAGTTTTAATGTGCTTTCTTCTTTATTTCTCTAGTTGTAGGACTTCCATTCAGCCAGCTTTCAGGTGGTTCTGAATGATGGTGATTCTGTATTTTAGTTGTAATTTTGATATGATTGTGGGAGGTGGCAAGTACTGGCATTTACCTACACCACCATCTTGGTCCTATTGTTTGGTTCTTTTTTATAGTTTCAATCTCTTTAGTAAAGTATTTCTTTTGTTCATTAATTTTCTTCCTGAGTTCATTGAATCTCCTTTCTGAGTTTATTTTCTGAGTTATCTCATTGAGTTTCCTCAAATTGCCATCTTGAATTCTCTGTCATTTAAGTCACACTCTTTCCTGACTTTGAGTTTGGTTTCTGGAGACTTGTCATTTCTTTTTGGGTTACCATGTTACTTGATGTATTATTCTTCTGCTCGCACATGTGAAGTACTAGGCTCTTGTTTAGTTACTGTTTTGATCTTAACAATTCAGCAGGTTAATAACCATAGGTTTTTCTTTTGTTTACCAATAGATAACACTATAGTGCAAATTTTTGTTTCCTCTTACCTCTGTTATTTTGCTGCCAGGGTGGAGATGAGAGGAGTGTTTCTTTGTCATGAAAATTGACTACTGTGTGATGGGATAGTGGGTTTCCCCACTGTGTTAGCTCACCTTGGTCTTAGGGCACCACCTCCATGTGGGGGGGGGGGGGTGTGTAGGGTAGGGAGAGCCAGGCTTAGGAGCCTGTAGCATTGTTGCTAATGGCTTATAGCACCTTTGTGCTGTTTAGAACCTCTCAAGTACTGCTACCAGGTTTCCTCACAATTGTGGGGGGAGTGGCTTCTTGGGCACCGATGTTGCCGCTGCCCCTCTTACCCTCCACTGCGCCATAGTCTGTGGGCTGCAGTGTGGTCAAACCCTGATTCCTGCAGCAGCTGCCGAACTGCCCCTGCAGACACTATCCCTGTCCTGCCTCCCATCTTGCCTCCCCTACACATTCCAATACACCCACCTGCAGATGTACTCATGTGTGGATGTCTCAGGCATGTCTGTGTATTGAGCAAATGAGCCTTTGTTGGATTGTAGACGTCCTACTTGTAAATTTAGGGGAAGATAAAAAGGAGTCTTCTCACTTCACTGTGATGGTTACACCACTTTTCTCATGTGTGCTTCTTTTTTGTGAACCAGTTATAAGAATTGCTTTAAAGCCTTCATGTGACAATTCCATGAGGTCTTCTCAGGCTTGACATGTATTGTCTTTTGCCACCTGAGAGTATTATGGTCTTTTGTATGTCAAATAACTGTATTGTGTCATGGACATTGTAAATGTTGTGTTGCATGGCCCCTGGCTCCTATTGAGATTATCTGGAGAATGTTGGTCTTTTTGTTTTCAACCTGGTTAGGGTCAGACTGCATGCTCTCTCTTGATCTTGTGTGGATGGTGGTTAAAATGCCCGTTTAATTCTCAAAACCTTTAATATGTTGGTTTGAGTCTGTCCCACTCATAAAACTTGTGTGGGTTCCTATACAGAATTAGAGGAAGGTCTCTTTCTCTTTCTGCTTTGGGATTCTCCCCTCACTCTCACTTTAGCCCCCCAAGGGATACTTTTCTTAATTAGAAAGATGTTTCCCTTTACCTCAGATTTTATTTAGCCAGCCACATCATGGCCACTACTGCACTGCTCCACAGGGGGGGTTGCCTTTGAAGCATAAGTCACATGCTCAGGAGAGAGGTCCTGTTCCCTGCAGTCTGATGCTTCCCTGTGCAGATGATTCTCCGTACTGACACAATCCATCTGCTTTCAATTTCAGCATCCTCAAGTAATTTTTTCATATTTTTGCCAAGAGATTTTAGTTGAAATTAGTGGGATAGGCAGTCACTGGCTCAAGGTGTCAGGATGGAACTGGAACTCTGCAACACTTAATAGAAGTTTGAGCCTGGAAAAGCTACTACATCTCTATGCCTCTGGATCCCTACTTGTGCAATGGTGGTAGCAACATTACCTACCTCGTTTTTCATTTTTGGCATTGTGTCCTGAAAATAAAATGTGGTTATGGGCGTTAAGCACTAGTAACAGACAATAAGTGCTCAATATACATTAAGGTATTATTCATGTATGTACTATAAGAGTGAACATTTTGGATTAGCATTACTGAAAAAAAATAGTAAGAACTAAAAAGTTAGAAGTTGTTGGTTTGACTACCTGGATGCTGATGCTTGAAGGTTAAAAAGAGAGGGCATTTAGAAGAGCAAAATATTTTATGCCAATTTTGTAGCCACTGAAATTATACCCTTATCCTTTTCAATTGATACATATGGCAGTAATCAATACAGAATTTAAAGGACAGTTAAAGCAGCTTGCAGGTATCCTATCTAATAAAGAGGGAATATGCTAATTGACCCTCATGCCATTGCAAAGATGGCAGTGCCCACAGCCAATAAGGAGAGAATATGCTAATTGACTGCCACACCTTCAAAGATGGCGGCACCATCAGCCAATAAGGAGGGGATATGCTAATTGACTGTGACACCCTCAAAGATGGCGGTGCCCACAGCCACAAGATGGCTAGCAGGGGAGAGCAGTTGGGGGCAACCAGGTTGGCAGGGGAGGGCAGTTGGGGGCGATCAGGTTGGCAGGCAGAAGTGGTTGGGAGCCAGCAGTCCTGGATTGTGAGAGGGATGTCCGACTGATCAGGCCTAAACTGCAGTCGGACATCCCCCAAAGGGGTCCCAGATTGGAAAGGGTGCAGGCTGGGCTGAGGGACACTCCCCCCCTCAGTGCACAAATTTCGTGCACTGGGCCTCTAGTGCCTTTTATAAAATAACAAGTTAAATAAGAATGAAGGCTATTCAGAGAGGGGCAAAAGTAGGTTTACACTTGTAGGTCAAACAGTCTGTTCTTGTGTTATTATTTATTAACTTGAGGCCCGATGCAAATTCGTGCACTGGTGGGGTCCCTCAGCCTGGCCTGTGGGGATCAGGCCAAAACTGGCTCTCCAACATCCCCAAAGGGGTCCCAGGTTGCGAGAAGGCAGTTCTGGGGTGATGCACCCCAGAATCGAGCTCCCTCCTCTCTGGTTCCAGGTGCATCACCTGAGAACTGCAGCTGCCAAGTCACTGCAGCTTGGCAGCTCCTGTGTTGAGCATCTGCCCCTGATGATCAGTGCATGGTCACAGCTACCGGTCACAGTGTCTGCCCCCTGGTTGTCATTGTGTGTCATAGCTACCGGTCAGATGGTCGAACGGTCGCACAGTCGCTTAGGCTTTTACATATATAGACTAGAGGCCCAGTGCACAAAATTTGTGCACTCAGGTGGTCCCTCAGTCTGGCCTGTGCCCTCTCACAGTCTGGGACCCCTCAGGGGATGTCCACCTGCTGGCTTAGGCCCGCTACCTGGGGGATCGGGTCTAAGCTGGCAGTCAGACATCCCTCTGGCAGCCCAGAAGCCCTCGGGGGATGTCCACTTGCCAGAGGTGAGCAGGCCTAAGTTGCAGTCGGACATCCTTAGTGCTGCTGAGGAGGCAAGAAAGGCTCCTGCTACCACTGCTGTGCTGGCAGCCGTCACCTCTGTGGGAGCACACTGACCACCAGGGGGCAGCTCCTGCATTGAGCGTCTGCCCCCTGGTGGTCAGTGTGTGTCATAGTGACCAGTCATTCACAGTCATTCTGCTGTTAGGGTCAAATTGCATATTACCCTTTTATTATATAGGATAGAAGCCTGGTGCACAGGTGGGGGCTGGTTGGTTTTCCCTGAAGGGTGTCCTGGATCAGGGTGGGGTTCCCGCTGGGGTGCCTGGCTAGCCTGGGTGAGGGACTGATGGCTGTTTGCAGGCTGGCCACACCCCCCCAGCGGGGACTCTTACTCCATGGGGCAATGGCCAGTCTGGGTGAAGGGCTGAGGGCCGTTTTCAGGCTGGCCACAGCCCCTACACGATGGGGGGGTACACGCTGGGGTGCCTGGCCAGTCTGGATTAAGGGCTGAGGGCTGTT
>NW_005871320.1:230850-255721 GCF_000147115.1 Myotis lucifugus
TTTTTAGGCTGGTCACAGCCCTTCAGGGTGGGGGGTCCCACTGGGGTGCCTGGCTAGCCTGGGTGAGGGGCTAATGGCTGTTTGCAGGCTGGCCAAGACCCCCAACGGGGACCCTCACCCCATGAGGGTGTGGCCAGCCTGGGTGAGAGGCTGATGGCTGTTTGCAGGCTGGCCACGCCCCCCAGCGGGGACTCTTACTCCATGGGGCAATGGCCAGCCTGGGTAAGGGGCCGAGGGCCATTATCAGGCTGGCCACAGCCCCTTCAGGGTGTGTGTCGGGGGGTCCTGCTGGGGTGCCTGGCCAGCCTGGGTGAGGGGCTGAGGGTCGTTTTTAGGCTGGCCACATCCCGTTCAGGGTGGGGAGTCCCAGAGGGGGGCCTGCCCAGCCTGGGTGAGGGACTGAGGGCCGTTTTCAGCCTGCCACAGCCCCTTCACGGTGTGTGTGGGGGGTCCCACTGGTGTGCCTGGCCAGTCTGGATTAGGGGCTGAGGGCTGTTTTCAGGCTGGCCAAGCCCCTCAGCAGGGACCCTCACCCCATGGGGGTGTGGCCAGCCTGGGTGAGGGGCTGAGGGCTGTATTCAGGCTGGCACACTCCCTTCAGGGTGGGGGTCCCTGCTAGGGGGCCTGGCCAGCCTGGGTGAGGGGCTGATGGCTGTTTGCAGGCTGGCCAAGCCCCCCAGCGACCCAAGCTCCCAGCCTCTCCTTTTTTTTTTTTCTTTTTTTTTTTTAAGCACCTCTGTGAGCGGATTGCCAGGCTGGCTGGAAGCAGATATCTGGGATTTATTTTTCTTCTATAATTGAAACTTTGTAGCCTTGAGTGGAAGCCACAGCCGGCCAGGGCTGGTGGGAAGCTTGGCTTTCTCCATTGCCGGGGCAACCCAAGCCTCCTGCTCGCTCCAGCTCCATGGCTGCCGGCCACCATCTTGGTTGGGTTAATTTGTATAGTCACTCTGATTGGCTTGTGGGCATAGCGAAGGTACGGTCAATTTGCATGTTTCTCTTTTATTAGATAGGATTACTGTGTTATTTTCCATATGAACTGTAAATTTACTTTTCCCCTACGGGTATAATAAATGAAAACTAAGGTTTTTGTTTACTTTCTGGGTGATACTACTGTTTCCATTTGCTCCCTTGCTAGATGGCTGAAAAGGAACATGAAACCCACTGAAGATCTTCAGTCGGTAATCCAGAAGCTGTCCAATTTTGGGCCAATTAAGTCAGTCAGCCTTTGTGGACAGCAAAGTGCCATCGTGGTGTTTGAGAACACGACTTCAGCCTGCAATGCTGTGAGTGCTTTTCACAGCAGGACCCCTGGCACCATGGTGCAGTGTTCCTGGCAACAACCATTTATGTCAAAAGTTGTAAGGGTCCCTTTACCAGAATCCTATGTAAGTTCTTTTTCTTTTTTACTGCCAAAATGTTTATTGTGAAATGGTCTTAAAACAAAGGAAAGCAAAGCTTACATCCAAATGAAATGTATGACACCAACTTGGATTTCTGAATACACTGTGGACTTTGTGCCAGAATGCCAAATTCCAACTATGAAGGCTATAACTGAATACTCTTACCATGCAAAAGTAAAATTTAATCTGCCATGCAACCATTATGCAAGATTTTGGCATAGGATTTGCTCGGAGTAACATTGCAACAGAATAATTGAGAAAAAAAAATTTGTTATAAAACAATAAAGTGATAAGGCCATCTATTTAAGTCTCATACTCAAGGAATATATTTTCTATTTATTACAAAAATTTTAAAATAGTGCAAAAGCAATAGGTGCAGTGTGTTATATCTGACATTAAAAAATTATTCTGCACAGGATGCACATGAAACTTTAGTTTGAAGTAAATAATCACATGCCAGAGAGCTCCTCACAGGCAAGAGTGCAAACTACATGTTGGGTCTGAGGAAACATAGCTAGTCCTCCGGATTTCCAGGCAGACACGCATTTTCCTCATAGAAATGCTGCATTAAGAGCTATGAGGCTACGCTACAGTCAAGGGAACAGAACAAGTTCTACTTTTTGGCAATGCTTAAAATCTAAACAGGAAAAGTCTTACTCAAAAGCAGCAAAAGGTACCTGGTTATAGAAAAAGTATGCTCTATCACATACATGATATGGTGAGACTGCTAATTTTAAAATGCTGCAATAAATCTAGTGTGTTAAGTTTTTTAAAGTATCAAGGTTTAACTCAGTTTTAAAGTGATCTTTTATGAAACGCTTACCACTCTAATGAAAACTCTGACAATAAAGTTATCTACCCCGTGGCACTAGATAAATCATTTTGGATCTCTCCCAATACCCCCCTCCCACCGCCCTCCCCACCACCCCGCTCCCATTCCTTGATTTTTATGGGGTCAAGTTTGAATCCCTCAGCTGGTGTTGAAGTGTAACACATCTGCTGCATACTAAAAACACTGGCTACAAAACAGTTCCAGAGCACCCAAAACAGGCATGCTATGTGCCTCCACACTCTCCCCATTGGTTGTTTATGTAAAAGATCAAATTGTAATTTTGCTAAAAAAAAACCCCACAAAACAAAGATTGTTAGGAAAAGGGCACTTTTTAAAATAACTTGGCTGTTTTGCAGAATTGTAGACACCTCAATGGTTAAGAAAAAACAAAACTTATTGTGGCATCAGTGTAGCAGGAGAGTACATTTAGCTGTTTCACAGTTTCCACCAGCATTCTTCTGGGGAAAGAAACCATTTCCACAAGTGGGGATTTAAAATAAATACCACAAACCTATAAAATTCAGATAATGTAGTAGTTGTAATTCTGACTTGGGTAATTCTATTTTGGGAATAAAAATTAGATGTGGAACTCTAAAACTGCCAGGTATAACAAGTTTCTCAATGATGGGTGTTTTGGATGAAATTCTTTAATAGGTGTGAATATCCTGGCATGCTGGGTATTACAAAGTCTTGGTATTGGACACTCAATACATCCTCCGTCACCATGACAACCAAAAATATGCCCCAAATACTGTTAGGTGACAGCACTAGCCCGGTAGAGAACACTAGTATGGTGTTATCAAATTCTAAATGATCAACTGGCTCCAGGGCAATGTGGGAGCAGCAGCTGAGGTTGCCAAGGCCCAGCACATGGAGAGGGGGTGGGTGGGGGGGCACCTGGAGTTGAGAGGACTGCGGCCCCACAAGGCTCCCATACCTCCACTGGAGTCAGGTGTTGAACATCAAAACTATGTAAATTCTTAAAGCTTGTTTTATATAATTTTTTATCAGGGCTCTAGTGAATAGAATAATCATAAATATTTCATCACTGAAAAAAAAGGCACAGTGAAGTTTATTTAGTTGAAGTATTGGAAATTAGAAATCATAGCACATCCCCTCCTTTGAAATGCTTAACTTTGCTATATTAGTCATCACAGTTTTGCTTTTTTGGATAAGAAGTTCATGGTTGCATTTATGCATTCGTCTGATAGCCATCTTTCCTGGAGGACACTACTTTCTTCAGCATTAACAGCATGTAGCTTTTCTTTCTCCGTATTCCTGATGACCTGTTTAGAAATTCTCATGGACTAAAAAAAACAAAACCAACAATAAGGTTAAGAGGTATTCTAATAGCGTGGGATTATTCTAAAATTCTGATTCTTATTTCTCCACTGTTCATTCAATCTGATTAGACATTAAAATATTTGTGTAATATAAGACTGTGCTTCTCAAATTTTAATGTGCATACAAACCACCTTAGATACTAAAGCTTCTGATTCCAGGATGGCAATTTGAGCAGCAAAAATATCAATCAGTCACTACCTATCACATATGAAAACAAAAGTGCTACATTAAGAATCACCTAAAAGTTAAGCTATCTTACCTAGTTTCTCACCTAGAATCAAGACTAAAAGTGTTTGGCAAATACTGCCTATCATTCTCCTCAAAGTTATCCCCAGAAAGAACTGGCCTCTTTGCCTTCATGTCATGGAAACGGAATGCCTATTTGATAAATTTTCTAAAAATTAGTATTGCTAACATTATAATTTTTAATCTCAAATTTAGATGTACTTAAAGCCAACCAAGATATGTCTTGTGTGTGTGTTTTTTTTAATTGCTTATTTTCTTAAGGTAAATAAATTATTTCCATGGTTCATACAAGTAAAAAAAAAAAAAAAGAATACTGACATTTGGGGGGAGCTTTGAATATGCTTTCAGCCGAGTCCAAACTTCTTTCTGAAAAGTACTGTCAGGAAAAACTTCAGTAACAAGTCCTTGAGCACATGCTTCTCCTGCTGTTAACTTCTTTCCAAAAATAAGCATCTCTGTTGCCTGAAATGAAAAGCAAGACTAAGAAAATAACTTAATGAAACGAGGCTGTTAACTTCAGAATTAATTGCTTTTAATAGACATAGGGAGATTTACTTATGGTCTTTTGAGGTTGCTAGTATCTCTCAAAGGAAGAAACTGAGGACATCAATAGGCAACAATTTGCAAACTGAGCAGTGAGGCTCTCTAGAAGGTTTGTAGGGTTGTTGCTTCTGTGTGTTATCTGTGTTGAGGAGGAAGCTGGGGCAGAAATGACCTGAAGCAGGTGCTGACTTTATAACCCACAGAAGATATATTTTCTGCTTTCATACACTATAAACAATTATTTTAAAAAAGAAAAAAAATCATGGTCATAGGAAATGCCAACCAACTTTTAGAATCCCTAACCTTCAAAATTCCCTTCCCTGGAAATTCTACCCAGTGGTCCAGCTCTGATGGTTTTCTTTTACCTGCACAGGTACTCAAATTAGTTCTATTTGACTGAAGGAAAGTGATAAGACTAATATTCAGTTTCAAAAAAAACCCGATATCACTAAGTATATATATTTTTACACTTGCAATTTCTCTTCCAGAAAAGTAAGACTATTTCATAGCCAAATGCTTTTAAACCTTAGGGTTAGTTCTAGCCAACGTTTCAAAGTTAAAACCTCAATAACAATTCAAGGTATATGACAGAATAGACTTAAAAAATATGTCACAAAACCCTAACAGCAATGAAAATAGGCTCAATTCCTACTCTCCCTTTCAGGCCTTGAAGAATGTTTGCTAAGCCTTTCCCTATCCCTGTCTCTCTGGTCTTGTCATGAACCCTTTGGAGCTATGTACACAGAGCGTGACAATTATGCTTTCATAGACCCAGTGATAGGCCTGAGCAGCCACCTAGCCACTCCAGGAACCTTCACACCCTGCTAAAACCAGCTGATGAAAAGGCTCCGTGACAAAGTGGGAAACCCAGTGGGGCCTCACATCTGCTGGTATTTCCCGTGATTCTGAAAGTAAAGATGTCACTGTATCACTTTCAGTGGATGATGCTCATCCATGAGGAAATTAGGAGAGGAATCAGCCTCGCAGACCAAGGGAGGCGGGCACAGCTCCAGTCCTTCCCCTGAAGAATGAGGATGAGGCCTGTGCCACTTGTGGTGCAGCTGGCACTCGGCAGCCAGTGGAAAGACCAGTTCCCCAGATTTGGGGCGCTGGAGAGCGAGTTTCTGATTTCCCCCCATAGCAGACATTTCCCACAGCCTGGTTCTTCATTCTAAAACTCTTTAAGAGTTGATGAGCAGAAAATTTCCTTCTCTTTTGTTGTTATTATTGAGGGAAAGAGAAGAGAGCACAGGATTACTTTTGGAAAAGAGATGTCATTAAAATTTATCTTTAAGGTTTTTCAAAGGTTACCTTTGCTGGGCCCATTATCTTCGGAAAAGTGTAAGAGGCGCATCCTTCTGGACTTAGGCCTAGATGACTAAAAGGAGTATGAAATGTTGCCTATTTGGAGAAAAAAATTAAAAAGAAATAATTTTTGTATGCGATTTAAATAAATCATTATTTATCTATACCCTCACATTACTTAGTTGAAAACTTTTTAAAAATTAGTATTGTGGTATTATACACACACACAATTCTTTCTTTTAATGTATGCAGTTTGATAAATTTTAACAAATGTGTAGTTATGTAACCACCACCCTAATAAGATACAGAATATTTCCATCACCCCCAATCATCCCGTGTCCCTTGCAGCCATCCATTCCTCTCAGCTCCAAAAAACTGCTGATCTGCTTTCTGGTCCTAAAATTTTGACTTTTCTAGAAACTTATATGTAAATTAGTGGCCTGGTGCATGGATTTGTGCACATTGAAAGGAAATTAATTAGAAGAAATACTTTAATATCTAATCGGGCTCCCTCCTCTCTGGTTCTGGGGTGCATCCCCCGAGAACCACCGCTGCCAAGTTACCGCAGCTCGGCAGCTCCTGCCTTGAGTGTCTGTCCCCTGGTGGTCAGTGTGCATCATACCTACTGGATGGTCCGACAGTCACTTAGCTTTTATATATAGATGAAAAAATATACTGTGTAGCCTTTTGTCCTTTTGTAGGCTTCTGTCCTTAGCATGTGGCTTTTGAGAGTCCCGTGTTGTATGTATTACTAGTTTGTCCACTGCATGGATGTGTCATAATTTATTTATCCTTCTATCAGTTGAAGCCATCGGTGTAATTTACAATATTTTGGCTATTATAAATAAGGTTGTGTACAAGTCTCTGCAGGAACATGTTTTCAATTCTCATGGAGTGGAATTGCTGGGTTGTGTGGTAAACGTATGGTTTAACTTTATAAGAAGCTGCTAAATTATTTTCTGAAGTGGTGTACCATTTAACATTCCCTCCGGCAGTGTATGAGTTCTCATTGCTCCATATCCTTGCAAAACCTTGTTATTATTAGTCTTTTTAACTTTAACCATTCTAGTAGGTATGTAGTGGTATCTTGCTGTGGTTTCAATTTACATTTCCCTAATGATTAATAATGTTGTGCATCTTTTCATGTACTTATAGTCATTTTTATATCTTCCTCGGTGGAGTAGCTATTACAAGTACTTTTCCCACTATTTTTAAATTAGATTATTTTTTATTATTATTGAGTTGTAAGAGTTCTTTTTATACTCTGGTTACAAGTCATTTTCATAATGGTGTCTTTTTCATATATTATTAAGAGTCATTTATACTTTATTTTCTGTGAGCTATTTGTGCCCTAATCGCAAATTTTTATATTAAGTTGGTGACCTATCACTCTTTAGATGTATTTTTAAAATATATTAGAGAGATTAGCCTTTATTATGTGAGTAGAAAAACTATTTTACCAATCTGTCATTTGTCTCAATTTCGCCCCAGAGGTTTTTTGATTTGCTTTAAACACTAGGAACAATTTCAATGTTGGTTATTTAAAATAAGTCATTTTTAGTGGTTTTTTTTTTATATTTCAGAAATATTTCTGTGTTTTTCTTGATGAATATTGACAATATGCAAACAGAATATTTAGGCTTTGTTTCCTATTATCAGATATGGTGTTTTTATTTTAATGAATATTGTTAGAAGGTGTAAATATATAATGTATGCAACATATTAATCAAAATAACAAAAATAAATAAAGTTATTAATGTCTTCTCTCCCTATTTTCTCTCCCTCCTCTCCCAAAAGAAAGCTTATTCAAGAAAATATACTGAGAAGTCACAGCCTAAGGAACAGAAAACAAGAAATGAAATGAAAACTAAAAGGCCAACAACCATAGCTAAGGGGCCACAAACAGGTACATACTAAGCTGACGATGAGCAGCATTTAACTTATTTGTAAGCATTATCATAGGTATGCATTTCATTTATCTGTGGAAACGGAGCAGTAGATGTAGTTAAGGGTTTAGTCTGATGCTCTGGTTAGACTGCTGTGACTCCGGGAGTTTCTTAACCACTTTGTGCCATAGGCTCCTCATCTGTAAAATGTGGATGAGTACCTATCTCACAGGACTGTTGTGTGCAGTGAGTGACTATTACAATGTGCATCCACAGAGTGCCTAGCACAGTCGAGTACTCAAATACTTATTATTTTTATGATTTCAACCTTTTTATTAACTCAGAGAAAATGTACCATTTGCTGACAGAGAAACTAATAGGAGTTAACTATTAATTATAATAAAGAATAATTTGGTTACATGGGTTAAATGTTAACCCATATTTAATGTATGTATTTATTTATGAAGCTGATGATGATAAATCCTAGAAAATGAATTCTTCTCTACTGGTTCTTACTTCTGTGTCATTCCCTAATTTAAAATTAAGACCTGATTTAATTCAGTAGGGTGAACTCTTAGCAGTAGTCATTATTTGTTAAATATTTTACTTTGGGCCAAATCGCTTAGCATTAAAAAAATATATGTTTAGCCCTACCCGGTTTGGCTCTGGATAGAGTGCTGGCCCACAGACTGAAGGGTCTTGGGTTCAATCCCAGTCAAGGGCACATACCCAGTTGCAGGCTCGATACCTGGCCCTGGTGTATGTGTGTGCAGGAGGCAACCAATCGATGTGTCTCTCTCACATCGATGTTTCTTTCTCTCTGTCTCTTCCCTTCCTTCCACTCTCTAAAAATCAGTGGAAAAATAACGAGTGAGGATTAAAAAAAAGTTTATATTTATATATTAAGTATATATTAGCTACACACACACATACAATGTCCCCCCAAAATGTATACACACTTTAACAACTGATAGCTTTGAAAATGAAATGTATTTTCATAAACACTGCCTTTATCATTATTCAAAGTATGTGTATACATTTTGGGGGGACACTAATTTTAATTCTAATTTATATCATAACATGAAAGTTCCAGAAATCTTTAGAAGGATAATGTATATGATAGTCATTTTGAATACAGTGGGAGAATCAGGACAAGATTCAAATACAATATTTGCCCTCTAAGTAGTGAAGAGTGAGACCCCCAAATTCAGGCCAGGTACCCTTCATAGCTAAGGGGCCACAAACAGGTACATACTAAGCTGACGATGAGCAGCATTTAACTTATTTGCCACCCCTGTTCAAAGCAGATCAATTAATTGGTCATTTAACACAAAGAATGTAGCCAAAGACTACTGATTTCTGCCTTTGAGCAGAAACTTCCACATATAAAGGTTAGGCAGTGTAGCTTCTAGAATTTCATTTGCTCCCATTATGGGAAAATTATTAATAAGAATTAGATCTGCCAAAATGCCCAATCTGGTTAAATGGAATCCAGTAAAAGATAAACATAGTGTTAGGGACCCTATTAAACAGGCCTGGCTCTCAGTGGGGAAAACACCTCCAAACACAAGTAGGACTCTCATCACTCTCATCAGTGGTACAAATCACGTTTCCCACCAGGTTGTAGAGCAGCAAATTTTACCATGACATAATCAAGCGCCACTCTAATAACCAGATAACCCTAGAAGTGGTTACTAATTCTACAGTAAAAAGTTCTAGGGTAAAGGTTCTAAGATAAATGTTCATCACGTCTTCGCTTGTAATGACAAAAACTGGAAGCAGCCAAGGCTTCCAGCAGTCAGAGACTGGTTAAACTAATAAGTTAAATAACTCAAATGATAGCACTAGTTATCTCTTGAGTGGTAGCTAAATGATTTCTAACTTTGTTCTTTTCCATATTTTTCAAAATTTTCTACTGAAGTAAGAACAGAAATTAAAATCAATATCATTCAATGGTGAACACAAGACTGAATTGTGTTTTGGGCAAGTCAGTCCTCTGAGCTTTCAGTTTTCTTATCTGCAAAGGAGGAAGTGAAAGTAGATCATGATCGAAAATGACCTTCATATTCTAAAATTCTAAACTGTAGCATTCACTTATTAGGAAAAAAAGTATCAAATAATCCACTTGTATAACCTGCAAAGATGCTACTCCCTTACCCCCTCTCCCAACAAGCTTTTAAAGTCTCCAAAATGTTTTAGAGTAACATGAAAATTGAATCACTGTTGTGTAATTTGATTAAAATACAGAAAGAGTTGTAAAATGAGTTGAGAAAAGAGTTGAGAAAATGTTTACAACAATATTGGTGTTTAGAAAAATTCAACTTAAAAATTCAAAATAAAATGAGTCAAATTAGTTAGACTAATTCTTTGGGAAACATTTAAATTTAGTCCATTCAACCACAAACAATATGTAATCTATTTACTACTAGCAACAATAACGGAGAGTCAAGGATCTCATTTTACTGGCATTACTTGCTAAGTTTCTGGGAGCTCACCTACCCTGTCAGAGGCATACACAGCATCAAATAGCCCGAGGATGGTGACGGAGATCCCCACAGCTGGACCGTTTACCACTGCAACCAGAGGCTTAGGAAAATCTATAAAAGTGCCTACAAAATCCCTACAGAAATAGAAATACAAAAGCAAGTTTAAATGTTCTAAAGCTGCATTATGGAAGCATAGGCAAGACAGCAGGACTCTGAAGTAACAAACTCTTCTGGCCAGGCTGGGTGTTCCCATCTCACCCAGCAGGGCCTCCCTGTCTTGCCACACCAGATGCATCCAGGACAGCCATCTGAATGGCACTTGACAGCTCACAGAGTCCTAGATTGGACCTTGGTTCAAATCTTGCATTGTGGGCAGTTAGGTCAGGACCATAAAGCTGCTGTGGACTTAAGAGATTAAGATGGCTGACTGAGCATATGCTGCATATCACAGCTCAGAGGGAATCAGAGATCCTGCAGGGATAAATAAGACAGGAAGACGAGCCTCACACCTTCTGTTTTTTGAGATTACGTCAAAGTCTCCTATTACCAGCAATCATAGAAGTCATGAATTCCTTTGGCTGCATGATAATTTGCTAAATTCCTCTGCCTCAATATGAGAGAATTTATTTCCTTTATTTACTAGTTTACTTTTATGTTTTCCAGTTACATCTCATGTAGAGCAGAGGATGAACAGGTAACAGAAGTTAAAGTGATAGAATGAATGTCTACCTGTTGATAACGCAGTTTGGAGAAATATGCCTGTTCAAAGTCACAATCACATGGACACAAGAAGTATTTATTTTTCTTTTGCTCAACTGAATACCACTTTGATGGAATATGGATGAACCCTCTGGGACCAGAGAAATGACATTCTTACCTCAGCATAATAGCACTTTGTTTGGCTTTCTCTTCTACTCCACCAGGGGGAATATCAGTGAAGTTAGCCAGATCATTCCCACTACAGTAATAGTCACCATTTCCTGTAAATAAAATCAACAAGCTCACCTTTCATTCACTCTATAATTGTTGAGAATCTATGTACCAGGCTCAGTGCCAAACACTGGAAACACACTGGTGAACCAGCTCTGGTTCTTGCCCCAATTTACAGATTAGTGAGTAAAATAGACATTGATTTTAAAACACACAAATAAGTGTAAGCAATGAAACTATGCCACAAAGGAGTGGTACATGACAAGAATATGAGTATATGTAATAGGGGGTTTGGTTTAATCAGAGTTTTGGGAGGGACTTTTCTAAGGAAGGAACAACTGAACTGAGATCTGAAGGAGAGGCAGGGTTAACTAGAAAAGGTGTGAGAACAATATTCATGCAGAGGAAATAGCATGTGCAGAGGTTCTGTGGAGGGGGTAACCCTGGTGTTTATGATGGGTTCAAAGAAGTACCATTGTGCCAGGGCAGAAAAGGCAGGGGGCCGGGGGAAGCAGCTGGAGTAGGAGTAGGATGAGGATAGGTAGGATAAAGCATGCAAGGCTTTGGAGATCCTTCCTTTGAAGAGCCATTGAAGGTCTTTTCTTTTTGTTTGTTTTAAAGTATAATTTACATACAATAAAATGACCAGTTTTAAAGACTCAGTTCCATGATTTAAAAAAAGTGTTTATTGTTTTCAGAGAGGAAGGGACAGGGAGAGATAGAAACATCAATGATGAGAGAGAATCACTGATCGGCTGCATCCTGCATGCCCCCTACTGGGGATCGAGCCCACATCCTGGGCATGTGCCCCAACTGGGAATGGAACCAGGACCTCCTGGTTCATAGGTTGACACTATACCACTGAGTCACACTGGCTGGGCTTGATAGACATTTTGTTACTTTTCAGTTTTTGGCTACTGTGAAGTAGGCTACCATGATTGTTCTTTGTACAAGTTTTTTTTTATAGATATATCCTTAATTTATCTTGAATTTTTGCATTGGTATGTCACTGAGCTGATGTGTAACTCTATAACAAGTTGCCAACTACTAACTACAAAGGGTTCTCATATCAGAAATGTCGAAGGGTTCCAGTTGTTCTACATCATCACCAATATTTGATATTGTCTGTTTTTGGATTTTAGCCAGTCTAGTGGGTGACACATCTCAGGGTGGTTTTAATTTGCATTTCTTTGATTAATGATATTGAGAACCTTTTCACTTCTTTTATGAAGTGTCAAGTCTTTATCCAGTTTTTAAATCTGATCGTTCATCCCTAGCTGTTTTTGCTCAGTGGGTAGAGTGTCAGCCTGCAGACTGAAGGGTCTCGGGTTTGATTCTAGTCAAGGACACATATCCGGGTTGCCGGCTCCATCCTGAGTAGGGGGCGTGCAGGAGGCAGCCAATCAATGATTCTCTCTCATCATTGTTTCTCTCTCTCCCTCTCCCTTCCTTTCTAAAATCAATAAAAATATATTTTTAAAAAATCTGACGGTTCATTTTATTAATTAGTAGTTCTTTATATATTCTGAATATTAGTCCTTAATCAGATTTTTATATGGCAAATATTTTTTCTCCAGCCTGTAACTTTATATTAATTTTAAATTTTGATAGTCTAATTTATAAATTGTTTCTTTTATGGCTAATGCTGTTTTGTTGTTTTCCTGTCCAAGATATCTCTGCCTCTCCCAAAGTCACAAAGATATTGTTTTGTTCTAGAAGCTTTATGTTTCTGGGTTTTATGCTTAAATTAATTTTTGTGTAAGGTGTAAGATGGGATTGAAATTTATTTTCCCCCCATATGGAAATTTAGTTGCTCTGGCACCATTTGTTAAAAGATTTTTCTTTCTCCACTGAAGCGCCATAGTGCCACTAAAGACTTTTAAATGGGGGAGGAATAGCTTTTTATTTGGAAAAGATTATTTTGAATGTAGTGAGGAGACTGGACTGGGCATGAGAAAGAAGAAGGCAAAAGGGAGTCAGGGAGACTAGATATGGGCTTACTTCAGTTCAGACTGAGTCCGTGGTGGCTCGGACTAGTGCCGAGAAGACAGAAAGAAAAAAAAGATCGATTCTTCCAGAGATATTGATAAAGTGAAATGAGATTAGACTGGACACGGAAGATGAGGAAGGGACAAGTATTAATAATGAATGCTAGGGGCCTGGCCGGCGTGGCTCAGTGGTTAAGCATCGACCTATGAGCCAGGAGGTCATGATTCAACTCCTGGTCAGGGCAAATGCCCGGGTTGCCAGCTTGATCCCTTGTGGGGGGTGTGCAGGAGGCAGCTGATCAATGATTCTCTCTCATCATTGATGTTTCTATCTCTCTCTACCTCTCCCTTCCTCTCTAAAATCAATAAAAATATTTTAAAAATTAATGCTAGGATTCTGATCTACATAATGGTACATATGGAACCACCACTGTAATTTGGAACACTAAAAAAGACCCACGTAGAGATGTGGGAAGTGACACCCATACCAGTCTGGAACCCTGGGGAGCATCCTGGACTAAAGATACTGACATGGGAATCATAGGCTAAAGACTTTTGTTGAAGTTTAATAGTAGGCATGGATGAGAGGGTCCAGGGAGAACACAGATCAAGAAGGGAAGAGTGCCTAGGGCTAAACCTTCAGGAATACTTCATTTGGTGGCCACATAGATCAATTTGCAAAGGCGATCAGAGAGAGCAACCAGGAACAGAGGAAAACCAGGGGCAGGCTGTGCCCCTACAGCCTAGAGAAGACAGAGCTTTAAGAAGGAGGGAAAGTCAAATAAAGCCTGAAAATGTGGATTTAATTATATAATGGTCAGTGGAGACCTAAGCAAAAACAGAGATCACATGGGCTCGAGGGCCAGTTTCAAAGGAAAGATTCAAAGGACATGTTTGTTTTGTAAGCAGGGCTTTACACAGTTATATGTGGGGTGATGAGAAGCAAAGAGCTGTGTTAATTTCAGCAGTATTACTACATAATGTTTGTTCCTCAATTTCTTCCTTGTTTCCACTAGAAGGAAATAGTGTCATAAATAGTATTTTCAACAAATTTCCGAGCAATAAATCTTTTCCCAAAAAAGCTTATGGTTATCCTATATCTATCTATCTATCTATCTATCTATCTATCTATCTATCTATCTATCCATCCATCCATCCATCCATCCATCCATCCACCCACCCACCCACCCACCCACCTACCCACCTACCTAAAACATTAAGAGCTGAGCTGTCCTATGGACTCAAAATAGAAGTGATGGACAATAGAAAGAAATAAAAAGGTGCCTGAGAGGATCCAGGAAAAAAATGAAAGAGAAAACCATAATCATTAAAGAAATGATGCCATTAGAAGCAGTAAAAGGAGAAGAAACATTGCTAAAAATGCAATCAAGGCATTGAAATACAGGATTGAGACAACTGAGCAAAACAAATGGAAGACAACAGAGTTAAGAATTCAGAGAAAATAATAAATAACAGATCCAGCAGACTAAACATTACTTTTCTATAACTAGAATTTCTTTCAAAGAGAACAGATCAATTGAAACAAAAATATTCAGAGATATTATCAAAGAAAATGTAAAATAAGGCCTTAATAATCAGTTTAAAAAGGATGTGCACTGCCTAGGAAAAAGTGATTTAAAAAAATGGGAAAGTATCCCATGGTCATCTAGAGAAAAAAAAGGATCTTAAAGGACTAAAACCAAAATTAATGGTAGTCTCAAATATCTCCCCAGCAACATTCGATGCTAGAAAATAACGGAGCTCTATTTAACAGATTATACACTTGGAGAGAGGTTTAGGGATATCAGGGGATTCATGCTCACTTCCTCACCTTTCATGGAGGCAACCAACAGATACTGCCCGAAGGGAGTAATAGAAGATAGAGATGTTTATGTGCACCACATAAAGCTGTAAAAGCAGTAAAAAGCTTCCAAACGGTGAGGAATAAAACACACACTAAGCAAAATGAGAAACACAGACCATCAAGTAAAAAATAACAATTAAAGGAAGCATTATAAATGCCAGCATGTAAGATGCCAGAACTAAAACCCAACATATCTGTCATATACACAAACCTTTACAACAAAAACACATACGATCAGAGGAGGAAAACCCAAAAAATGTGCTATATGAAACAGCCAATAAAAAATAATTCAGAAAAGTGTCAAGTTAAAAGATCAATAAAGGTTTACAGACAAGTGAAAACAGTACTGAAGCAGGTGTTATGGCATTAATATTTGACAGAGTTGATTTCAAGGCAAAAAGCATTAAATGAGCTAGAGGGCCAGTTGGCAATAAAGGATAAATTCCATATTGAAGAGACTAACCATAATTCTTTTAGTATCATCAAGATAAAAACATGCTTTAAAACAAAGGCCTATTTTTTTTTGACACAAAGGAGAAAGTGACAGAAACACAATAGTGATAGATGCCTTTAATTCATTTTTTTCCATCCAAGACAGTCATTAGAAGAAAAAACAGAATTTGAGGAATCAAAATAATATAAACTGACAATTTAAATTCTACACCTTAAAAATGATGATAACCCTTGCTGGGTGACTCAGTTAGTTGGAGCACTGTCCTGTACACCAAAAGGTTGTGGGTTTGATTCCTGGTCAGGGCACATACCTAGGTTCTGGGTTCTATTCCTGGTCGAGGTGCATATGGGAGGCAACCGATCAATGTTTCCTCTGACATTGATATTTCTCTCTCTCTCTTTCCCTCTTCCCCTCTCTCTAAAAAATGAAAATCAATAAACATATCCTTGGATAAGGATTAAAAAGAATTAAAAAAAGAATAAATGTATTACTTAAAATTATTTTTCATATATTATATTGTACATTATCACATATATAAAATAGCACAGAACTGTTGAAGTGCTCCTGGAGGATATAAAAATTGGTCATTTTCTACTTCTTTATCTTCAAGATAGAATTTTCAATAGATAGTAATATACACTAAATTTTAATAGATTCTAAAAAAGTAAAATTAGTAAAACTGATTATCTCTGATTATAATATATAAAGCTAGGAATGAACAGAAATGGAAACCCCCAAACAAACTTTCTGGAAATTAAAGGAATATTATCATGTAATGATTAGATCAAAGAGGAATTAGAAACCAAAAGTGGAAAATATATAGAAAATAATGAGTGAAAGCACTATTTATCAAAACTCAATCTTTCAATTTTTTTTTTACCTATTAATTAGTGTAATAATAGGGCCTAGTCACATAGGCTTGTTACGAGAAAGCTTTAAAAAATTAAGAAATTAAAAGAAAACTTTAAAAATAATTAAAGTGCTTAGAGTGCCTGGAAAACAGAAAGTATTATATAAACATTAACCATTATTATCATTGTTATTAAACTTAGGAATCGTACTTTTAGGAATACAGCCTATATTTTGCATGTTAGTTCTAAGACATACATCCAAGGGTACTTACTACAACACCATTTCAATAGCAAGAGACTAAGTACAATCTACATGTTCATCAATAGTGGAATGATGAATTATGAAATCCAAAAAATTTAATACTAGTACTTTGTAGTCCTGAAGAGAAAAACTTAGAAGTGTATGTACTGGCAGAACAATTTTTCAGGAAATGTTAAGAAAGGAAGGTGGGTATAATATGTGTGTATTATATGCTTCCTTTTCTGTTTTTGTTTTTGTTTTTTTTAAGTGGAGGGAAACACACACACACACGCTTGTATATACATAGACAGCTTTCTGAAAGGCATCAAGGAAAACTGAGTTATTCTAGGAAGCAGGATTGGGGTTCCAAGGAGAGTGAGATTTAGTTTTGTTATGTAACTTTCATATTGTTTTTTTTTTTTTTTAAATACCATGTACCTATATTTTACTTTAATTAGGAATAGTTTATTTAAAAAATATAAAACATTTTTCTCCATTATCAAACCAATGCTATTTCTAGACTCTTTTTCTTATATTTATTCTCTTAAATTATCTGGGCATACAAATGAAATACGAGGGCCATTTTCAACTCTTCCCTTTTATTCCTCCCTCGAATCAGCTATTAGAGTTCTCTCTCCCCCCCTCTATTTTTTACTAAGACGTATCTGATATCCCTAGATAATTATTTATTTTACAAATTGTAATGAAAATTTAAAAATAAAATCACTCTGCCATGCCTACAAACAGTAACAGCTACTTCTGACAGGTGTCTGCTGTGTGCCATGCCCCTTACCTGCATTATCTCATGTCATCATCTCATCCATTCAATGGGGTTAGTAAAACACTGTCTTCTCCGTTCAGAAGCAGCGGTCACCCACAGGAGTAAGGAGTGAACCCAGGATTTACCTCAAGCTGATCTGAGTCCCCACTATGCATATGCCCATTCCAAGTCCAACAACTTCCATTTTCCATGTTTTTATCAGCCCAGGCCCATGGGCATCCATCTTATTTTCCAGTATAATCACAATACTGATATATTTTTAATTTTTTTAATATCTTAAACATTTTCTATACTGTTGATCTTTAGAATTATACTTTTGAATGCTTGTGCAATATACAGTCTAATGGATGTTCTATAATTTGCTTCATTATTCTATTATGGCAACATATTTAGAATGTTTTCACAAAGTAATGCTGCCAAGATTACTTTTCTCTTATTATTGGCAAGTACCCAATTTTAGTACCAATAATACTTTCCTTACTTATGTGTATCTGCTTTTTATAAATACCAATTTGTGCCTATTAAATTTTTCATATATTTAAGAATTAGATTATCTTAGTACTGGACAAGATCTTAGAGCTTATGTACTCAATTTCCTATCTAGTAGGAAATCCCCCAAAATAGAAATTTAATTAAGAAATCTAAGAAAAGTTTTGCTCTTCCTCAACTACTTGTAAATCGCCCAGTCTCCCTGCTGAACTCTAATACTCTGTTACCCCCCTTTTCCCCTTTGCCAAAATACCTTACATATCCAATGTTGCCTCACTGTCTTTGGAATTTTCATTGATTTACATCTATGTGAATTCCCCAAGCATGTATTACACTTTGATTTTCTCCTGTTAAAAACAAACAAAAGGAATCTAAGAAAATGTCTTACCTGTTACAACAGTTATGGTCGAGTCATCCTTGCTTGCAGCTTTAAGTGCAAGCATGATTTCTTGATACATCTATGAAAAGGGGAAGATGATAACCATTATGGGATGGATTCCCTAAATGTCAGTCTGCAAGCCTGCTCTCTGCACAGTGCCAAACACTTATGTTGGTTGTATTTAAATAATCAAAAAGCCAGCCCAATACACTTGAAGGGATTTTTATTCCTTTTACGATTGCTTGTATTATGTACCAAGTGCTATAGTGGATGCTTTTTCCAAAAGTGAACAAATAAGACACAATCCTTGAGCCTTTGGAATAGAGGAGTTTGCTCTAAAATGGGTGGAAAGTACAAAGTAGCAGGAAACTCAGAGAAGGCGTGATACTTATCTAGGGTGGATATGATGGGAAGTGGCCAGAGAAAGATTTCCTTGAAGCAACTTTTCAACTACAACCTCAAGAAAGAGCATGAGTAGCCCAGGGAGTCAGTCTGGGAAGTGTTAATAATGCTAAAAAACTGGGATTTCCAAGACACTGTAAGGATAGCGAAGGACAATAGGCCCAATATTTTAAATCAGCAACATCGCTGAAAATACTAGATGTGTAGTTGTTATCACTTTTAATGCATTTAAAGCAGGCGCAGTTTCTACCTTAGATAGACTTCAAGGTGGGAGAAGATGATGAAGAAGGCTGATATTTACAGATACAAAGACACTTAGAAAAATATGTATGAATTTTTCAAAATATATGAATAAAGGTAAAATCCTTCCACTGAGGAAGGGGATAAGGAAGTCATTCCATTATTATTACAGTTATGATGACACAGTAGGACAGGGTAACTGGCACGAGCCAGGATTAGGAGATGGATATATCAGGGTTTTGGGTTAAGTTTTCCTCCATATCTGTTATGTGAATTTGAACAACTAGGCTCCTTGTGGGAATGTGGAAACGGCTGGCACATACTAGGCTCTGTAAAGAGTAGCTAGTATTATTATTATTAACAAGATAATATAGAAAGAGTCAGGATAAAAGGAAAAACAGCTTTGAGAACCAAATGTTTTATTAATTGAATGGCACATATCCAACTTCATGAAATTCTTATTTAAGACGTAAATGATAAACTCAATGAAAGGGGTCAGAGCCCTCTCAAATTTCACTCCTAGTGCAGCACCAAGCATCCAATTAACTCCCTGTAAAATTTTTTCAAGGTGAAATGGTTAAAGTGCTTATTTTTATTATCATTCTAATTCAATGACAGATTCAAAGACTAAAGTCGCTCTTGGGAAGCAGCACATTTCAAGCAGAGATGGGTTATAATTGATTTTAGATGAAGTCCTGCTCTCCTTTCTCCCTCTACTTACACAAAATAAAGCTTCATGCAGGTAGAGCAGTGCTCACTCTCAAGCCTAAGTGACATGAAAATACTTCTGGGGACGGTCTGTGCCAACCTTAGAGAACCTCTACACACATTCTCTCACATTAATGTATGTTTCATTTATATTGATTTATCTGTGCTTCCATCATTGGGAAGTTGTAGTTCCCTTTGGGGAACTACCTAAAACTCACAAATTTAGAACCTACCTGAAGCTCACAAATTCTAAATAATGAAGGCCTACCTCTTTTGTGTGAAGAAGTAGCCACAATTACTAACCTTTCTGCAAAAATCAAATGATATTACAAAAACAGGAATGATGCTGAAACACTATAGTTTTTGAGTATAATAGCCGGGGCGGGGGGCGATGGGGGGTGGGGGGGTGGAGAACTCTAGGGAAGGTAACGTCACCTGGGTGCTGATTGCATTCTTTCTGGTGGGCCGGTTGAACATGATCTTTGTGATGCCGTCTTCAGAGGTCACCACTAGGTTTTCATATTCCTGTTGTTCCCTGTCTGCTCCAGGCTTCACCTGGCTGGAGGACTCAGATGAAGCAGTCAAACTGGATACCAAATCTACATAGTTCTGCCTGGCAGTTTCCTGAAGAGAAGATGACAAATAACTTAAGCCCATGGTCAACAAATAAGCATTTGGAGAAACTTACTATGCTAATAAGTAGTACCTTGCAATGGAGAAAGAGGTTCTGATTCAATAGAATTACATTAAGATCTCAAGGGCTCCATCTATAATGGATTGATAATGAGAAACACCCAACTTCCTTTAGGAGTACAGCAAGTAAAATAAAAGCAAAGTAACAAATTTACCTTGGGCAGACTGCCTAGAGCATTCCATGCATCCCATTTGGCCTTATTAATAAAGTCAAACACACCTGGTTTGGGCATATTGCAAGGTCCTTCAGTGGCCTGTGAAAAGGAGAGGGGCAATTTTTAGCCAAATGTCCAAGTAAACTGGAGCCTTAAAGTTTAAGATCCATAAAATGCACAACTACGATGAATGTGCCTTCCCTTCTGAACTACTTTCACAAGGTACATAAATGGATCTGAACTTTCCCCTTGTCTTCTCTTTGGTGCTGTTGCTAAAAATGCGCAAGTAACAGAAAAAAGACTGGAGAGACAAAGTGTGCTATTGGCTATGAATCCCTGAAATAAGTTATAACCACCTACATATGAAAAACTGCAAGATAAAGGTTGTGGGAAAGCACTTTTCAAAAATTCTAATAGTTCATTAGTTTTAAATTGATAATCACATTTTTCACACATAAATAAAATATTCAAGCAAACAATCTTTAAAGGTAATTAGCCAATAAACATTTAGAAACTCACAGTCTATCCTAAAAGCCCATTCAAAAATACAAAAAACTGCCACTAATTCAGTGGTGGATTTCTGGTGACTGAGCAACAGAGTTGTAGCTGAGGGAGCAGGATGGGGCTGTCAGAGCCACTGGCCCTTAGGAAACTGAACCAAAGGACATGTGAGTAGAAAGCAAAAAGCAACTAGACATTTTACTTGTTTGAGGGTAGGTGGAGTGAGTGTTTTGAGATGAATAAAATATCCTACCTCATCAACTACTTTTCAGAAATGTCAATTTAAGACTCCACTAAATAACTACTAAAAATTAACTAAAAATGTTAAATTACATAATATAATTAGCTAAAAGAGGAAAGAAGAGCTGTGAAAAACAAAGGCAGTAAACAAAGCTAAGACTGTCCAAAGACAAAGAAACAAAAGTGACTGCAAGAGTTAACCACCTCAGAAATTAGAGGCAACAAAGTCCACAAAACTTCCCCTACTTCTAATGCCAAATGCAAGGTTAGAGGACTCCTATTACCACTCGCAGGTCCAGAAATATGCTAGAATGACCCACAGAACTCATTGAAAGCTGTTATACTCACGATTACAATTTACTGCCAAGAAAGAATACAGATTAACATCAGCAAGGGAGGCGATACATAAGGTGAAGTCTGGGGAAGTATACCCCTCCCACCCCACTGTGGGGTCAGGACAGTGTACCTCTCCCAGAACTGATGTGTGACAACACACATGGATATCTATCACCTACCAGGGAAGCTCACTCAAGTCTCAGTGTTCAGAGTTTTCATCGTGAGCTCCATCGGCATGGAATATGTAACTGAAGTCCCACTGTAAATCCATTGTTACTATCTCGTGGCCAGTCCCACTCTAAATCACACTGTTAGATTCCGCAGGCAAAGACACTCCTATCAGGCATGGCATTTCAAGGGTTTAGGTATTGGGTAATCTAAGGTAATCTTGCCCAGAAGCCAAGGGCAAAGGTCATACCTCTTTTGGTAGGAGAGGCTCATGCCAATCACAGGAAGAGAATAACAGATAATACACAGGAGCCCTAGTCTTTAGACATTGCAACTTAAAATTTACATTTTGAAACTTTGTTATAAAAGTTTTCAAAGATACACAAAAATAAAATATTACAATGAATTTCCAATACTCATCACCCAAGCAACAACTATCATTTTTGCCATACTCGCTTCCTCCATCTTTTTCTTTCTTTTTTGCTTTAATTATTTTAGTGGACCCCAAGCACCATTCAATTTCACTCCTACATTCTTTTTTTTTTAAATCCTCACCTGAGGATATATTTTTTCCATTGATTTCTAGAGAGACAGAGGAAGAGAGACATCTATTGGTTGCCTCCTGCATGAGGCCCGACTACGGAGCTGGGGCTCCTGCAACCCAGGTGCCCTTGACTGGGAATCGAACCCGTGACCCTTTGGTGTGTGTGCAGATGCTCTAACCACTGAGAAACATCAGCTAGGGCACATCCTACATTATTTTTTTTTAAAAAGCCTCACCTGAGGATATTTTCCCATTGATTCTTTAGAGAGAGTGGAAGGGAAGGGGAGAGACAGAGAAAGAAACATCAATGCCAGAGAGACACATTGAATGGTTGCCTCCCGCACACACCAGGAAACACCCCGACCAGGCTGGGGATCAAGCCTACATACATGCCCCTGACTGGAATCGAACCAGGGACCCTTCAGTCTTAGGGCCAACATTTTATCCACTGAGCCAAACTGGCTAGGGCACACCCTACATTCTTAATATGCATTCAGGGAAAAAAAATATCAGCATTTTCTTATATAACCACTATACTATTAACAGTTTCTACTCAGTCCATATTCAAATTTCCCCAGCTTTCTCAAAACAACTTTTTCAGTTGATTTATTCGAATCGGCAGCCAAATAAGGTCTACACATTTGGTTGTTATATCCTTCAAGTCTCTTTTCCTCTGGAGTGGTCCTGAGGGGTTACTTTTTGCCTTAACAGGGTTTGAAAATATAATATACAAACACATGTATACTCCTGTGAGAAGTTCACACAAGTGGAACGGTTTTAAAATAGAGCCAAAGTAGCCATTGCAGAAAAATTGCTTGTACATTTTGTTCCCGAAACCTCTGAAATGTTTGTGAACTGGCAAAATAATTTTTGGACTGGGCCAAAGCAATTATTTGTAAAACTACAGGAAAGCAGACACCCGGGCCACAAGGAAAGATTTTACCTTTCTGAAGATAGAATCAGTAACTCAATGTGTCAACACCAATAGAAATTTCTTTCCTTTATTCATGTAATCATTTCCCTTCCTTTCTTATAAAAAACCTTTGCCTTCACCCTGTAATTGGGATGCAATTTGTGTTTCTGCCTGAATCTGTACCCTGAATTGCAATTCTGTGACCTCAAATAAATACTTGTTGCCTTTCACTTTGACATTTTATTTTTAGGTTAATACACTCTTTAAAGGCAGCAAAACAGCCCTGGCTGATTGGCTCAGTGGATAGCGTGTCGGCCTGCAGACTGAAGGGTCCCGGGTTCGATTCCAGTCAAGGGCATGTACCTTGGTTGCGGACACATCCCCAGTAGGGAGTGTGCAGGAGGCAGCTGATCAATGTTTCTCTCTCATCGATGTTTCTGACTCTCTATCCCTCTCCCTTCCTCTCTGTAAAAAATCAATAAAATATATTAAAAAAATAAAAATAAAGGCAGCAAAACAAACCCTAAAAATAGTAAAGCTGAATTTCAGTAAAACATACAGTTTATCAATTTGAGGAGCCATCTACTCAAAACATCTCTAAATTATATCAGACCATAGACATTTACCTGCTTATATAGTGCATAGAGTCTTAGCTTCACTTCATTTCCTGGATCCTTCTTCAACAGTTTTACCTGATTCATTGCACTTTCAAAGTCCTCCTGACTGGCTCTCATTGCTGTTCCACTCAAGTGCAACTGAAGTGATGGGAAACTAATGACCTGCAGAGGACTGCAAACAGGCAGACGGATTTCTAATTATTCCCAACACTTACATACTAAAATGCTATGTTTCTCTAGAAATATTTTCCCTATACTTGCCCCAGGAACCTGGGTGCAAAGGTCAGTGGTTTCCAAAATGATCCCTAGATAAGACATCAATACAGAAGCTAACTGTAGTAATTTAAAAATAACAGTAAAAGAAGCTACTATCCAGCACATTATTTGTAGCAATTCAAATTAAATACTGCAGATACTGCAGACTTGGCTCCAGACCACCACAATAAAGTGAGTTTTGCAATAGAGCAAGTTCTAATCTTTTGGCTGTTGGAGGGTCTTGCCTTCGGTTTGTAAAGAGAATGCAACACCCTTAAGTGCAACAAAGTGCAATAAAACGAGGTATGAGGAGCCCAAATGCCCTTGTAAATTTTGCCACAGGCAAGAAGTAAATGAAAGGCATACAAGGTAGAAGAAAGCAGGAGACTAAGACCAAGGGGGAAAGTGCACCGAAAGAATTTAGTAGTTTGTGTCCCAAGGCCTAGAAACAGCCTCTGCACTTAACAATGAGCAGACACAGACTCACTCCTAACCCCACTATGTTTTAACCAGACAGCCAGGAGCAGAACAGCAAGCACCGCTGGTAAGTTCCTAAACTCACACAGTTAGCAGAGGGAAGGAAAATTCAGTGCACAATATTGAGGCCACAAACAAAAAATGGATGTTCACAATGATGATCTTGGATAATAAAGTTAATTGCACCAAAGATGACAAAATAATAGTTACAAATAAAGCCCAAACATAGCAAATGTATCACCTCCTCTGCACTAATGTAATCTTCAAAGAGTAGGATGTAAAAAAGAAGGAACTCTTACCATTTGCAACGGCATGGATGGAACTGGAGAGCATTATGCTAAGTGAAATAAGCCAGTCAATGAAGGAAAAATACCACATGATCTCACTCATTCATGGATAATAAAGACCATTATAAACTTTTGAACAATAATAGATACAGGAGCATAGCTGCCTCAAACTGATTGTCAAACTGCAGCGGGAAGGCCAGGGAGGGTTGGGGGACAGGAGGGAGGGGAGTAAGCGATCAACCGAAGGACTTGTATGCATGCATATAAGCATAACCAATGGACATAAGACACTGGGGGGTGGGGGGGGGCAGGG
>NW_005871320.1:256111-291619 GCF_000147115.1 Myotis lucifugus
TGAAATCAGGAAATTACCTAAACTCATTTCACAGGCAACCCCATTTCCAGGGTTTTTTGTTTCCGACGGATAGATTCGTTAGGGTTTTACACGGTTTGCGTACCCGGCATTTGGCATTACAGAAGTAGTCTCCAAAAGGCAGACAGTGGTTCTCAACCTTCTGGCCCTTTAAATACAGTTCCTCTTGTTGTGACCCAACCATAAAATTATTTTCGCTGCTACTTCATAACTGTAACGTTGCTACTGTTATGAATCGTAATGTAAATATCTGATATGCAGGATGGTCTTAGACGACCCCTGTGAAAGGGTCGTTCCACCGCCAAAGGGGTCGCGACCCACAGGTTGAGAACGGCTGGTTACACTGATCCTAAGCCTTGCGTTTCCACAGCGTCCCGCACACAAGCACAGCATGCTCACACGCTCTCTGTCGGTGCGTTCGCAGCCCGAGCAGCCAGGGTGGCGGCCCCGCGCAACCGGAACAGCAGTCGGGCTTCCCGAGGCCTCCCCGTGACCCTTCCGCGCCGAGGAGGAGGGTGAGCCTTTCGAAGGGCACTTGGTGTCACTCTCTCCTCGGAAGACCCTACAAGCAAAATCCCGGTGCCGCGGAGACAAGACACAGAGAGGGAGCTCCCGCGGCGGCACCCCCGCAAGGACAGCGGCGTCCCGCGGGTGACCGGCCCGGGCTCAGCACTTACCTCCGGACGGCACTCCGACACCAGCGCCGGGCCAGCCTCCCCGCCACGCCCGCCATAGCGATCCCGGGGGCGTGGAGGAACTCGGTGGGTGGGGCGGGGCCGGGGTGGAAGGGCCCCGGATAGGCCGGCGCGGGGATGGGGGGAGGCGGGACTGGGGGAGGGAATGCGGGCGCGGGGCGAGGGCGGGGAGGGCCGGTGGCGAGGAGGGGCCGGGACACAATAGGGGCGGGACCGGGACACAATAGGGGCGGGGCCTAGACAGAATATGGGCGGAGCCGGGACACAATAGGGGCGGGGCCGGATCGCGAGGGCGGGGCTGGGGGAGCGGGTGGGTGGGGACGCGATAGGTCATTGCCTCGTTTTGTTGGTGGGGGAATTGAGGTCCAGAAAACATTAATTAGGTGACTTTCCCAAAGTGGTCAAAGTCCTGATTCAACCCCCTGCTCGGAGTCCAAGGCCCAAGTGAGTGTATTATTCCGTGCAGGTGGCCCATTATTATTTGTGCTTCATCAGGCGGATCTGGGTAATAGTGTAGGTGGGGGCAAGATTGAAGGCCAAGTAGAACAGTTTGGACTTATTCTAAATATTTTTTCAGATATTGTAAGATGATGTTTGAGTCAAAGACCCTGACCCCGCTCCCAGGCTGAGTTAGGTGGCCCTCGGAGGTAATGGGATACACTAGTCAGAAAATGCAGATTCTGGGAGATTCAGTGGGCTCCAGAAGATGAAACTCCTCTCATAGAAATACTATTAATATTTTTAAAAGTCCTTTACTGGGAAGCAGGTTTGGATTGCGAACCCTTTTATAATACAAGTGAACTCTCCCGGGCTTATGCCTCTTATATTTCACACAGAAATTGGGATGTGGGAAATTAGCTCTTTATCAAAAGTATAATTTAACAAATACAGAAAGAACATGTGTCAAAGATTGACTTAACTTACTAATTAGGGAATCAGTGTAGTAATAACAGCATTTGAAAGAATAGTTTATATAGTTAGTGTAAAAAATGCTGGAATAGATTGCCAAGTTAGATACAAAAATGATTAATGTCCTACAGAGCAATAAAACCATAACCTTTGAAGTAACTCCCCTCCCCCACTCCCCAAATTATTTGCATCTCTACCAGCTGTCATTTACTAAAGACCCCTTAGATGGCAGTGTTTGAGTGAGGGGAGAGGGTTGGGAAGACATTATGGCAGAGAATGTCCACCTTGGTGTATTAAACTGTTCCCAGGAGTGCAGGCCACGCCATTTAATCATGGTGACCATGGCCTTACGGGTGAGAGACCAGTTCTCAGAAAAGGGAACCGTTGTGGGTTAGATGCTCCACCTGAGCCTGAGGATGATTTTATCCATGATAAGGATTTTGGATTCTGTGTTGAGAGTGAAGTATGGTAGCAATCATCGCAGGTAGAAACTATAGTTTAACTTTAACCCTGCTGTTTGGCTTCTGTACCTATTTGCTTTGTTTAACAATAGAAAGGTTATTTTGATTTTCTGAATTGTATAAATCATTCAATTCGCTTGAATACCCTATTGATTGTAATGTGAAATCCCATTTGTTGTGGCCATGCTGGTCTTAGAAAGCACATTTTCCTTTACCTGGGAAGGATAGCACAATTATCCCAAGGTCAGAGGGCTCCAGTTAACGTGTCCCTGTTGACTCTGTGTTCCCAAGACCCAAAACTGTAATTTAGATAACATGCTTAAGTCTGACCAGGTTCCTCATTCCAAACCCTGGGTTGTAATCAATACCTTTGTGATCTTTGCCTATATAAGTCTGGTGTTTCAGCCATCTTATCACTATGAGATTTGGGGAATGGCCCCTCATAGTCCTGGATTTGCAATAAATGTGACTCTTTAATTCGACTTCTTGAGGCATCCTTCTGTGATTCACGGGGTACATTACAACAAGAGCAATGGAGAGCCACTGAAGATTTAAGTAGTATGTCTGGTTATCCATTTCCTAGTATAATCATATATTCCTACTATATACTTATGTTGTAATGTGCCCCAGGAATCACACAAAGACACCTCAAGAAGTCGAATTAAAGAGTCACATTTATTGCAAATCCGGGACTATGAGAGGGCATTTTGCTCTCCCAGATCTCATAGTGATAAGGTGGTCCCAACACCAGGTTTATATAGGCAAAAATCACAAAGGTATTGATTACATCCCAGGGTTTGAATGAGGACCTGGTTCGCAAAAAAGCAGTTTACAGAAGCAAAGCAGCATGTTATCTAAATTATAGTTTGGGTCTCTGGATCACTGAATTGACAGAAACACATTATCTAGAGCCCTCGGGTCTGGAATGAGGAACCTGGTTTGCAAAAAAGCAGTTTACAGAAGCAGAAGCAGCATGTTATCTAAATCACAGTTTTTGGGTCTCCGGAACACTGAGTCAACAGGGACACGTTAACTGGAGCCCTCTGACCTTGGGATAATTGTGCTGTCCTTCCCAGGTAAAGGAAAATGTGCTTTCTAAGACCAGTATGACCCCAACCAATGGATATCACATACAATCATAGGGTATTCAATCAAATGGGATGATTTATATATTCAGAAATCAAAATAACTTTTCTATTGTTAAACAATGCAAATAAGTACAGAAGCCAAACAGCAGGGTTAAAGTTAAACTATAGTTTCTACCTGAGATGATTGCTACCATACTTCACTTAGAGCAGCGGTTCTCAAACTGTGGGTCCAGACCCCTTTGTGGGTCGAGACCCCTTTGGGGGTCGAATGACCCTTTCACAGGGGTCGCCTAAGACCACCGGAAAACACATATATAATTACATATTGTTTTTGTGATTAATCACTATGCTTTAATTATGTTCAATTTGTAACAATGAAATTGGGGGTCACCACAACATAAGAAACTATATTAAAGGGTCGCGGCATTAGGAAGGTTGAGAACCACTGACTTAGAGTGAAATGCTTTCATATAAGAGTAAGAAATGCAGAAGCCCAGTCAAAATCTCATCCTAAAGTCTGAGCTCCACCCTGTTTTATATGATCAGTTACCCTGGCGCTAATATCCTATTCAGTTAGATCCTATTATAGAGTACTAGAGGCCCGGTGCACTGGTGGGGCCCCTAGGCCTGGCCTTTGGGAATTGGGCCAAAACCAGCTCTCCTACATCCCCCGACGGGTCCTGGATTGCCAGAGGGTGCAGGCCAGGCCAAGGGACCCCACTGGTGCATGATGGGGGCCGGGGGAGAGATAGAGAGTTAGAAACATCGATGAGAGAGAAACATCGATCAGCTGCCTCCTGCACACCCCACACTGGGTCCTAGTGGGGATGTGCCCGCAACCCAGGTACATGCCCTTGACCGGAATCGAACCTGGGACCCTTGAGTCTGCAGGCCGACGCTCTATCCACTGAGCCAAACCGGTTTTGGCAGGCTTTTATTTTATAGGATTGATTGTCAGAAGGGGTCTGCCTAGAATGGGATTGATGCTGTTGTCTGTACAGAGAATCCCAGACCCCCTGAATGGTCACGGGGCTGTAATAACTCTTAGTAGCCAAGATGTCTGCCGGGGTCCAGCCCCAGCGGTCCAGGGATTTCCAAAGGTGTGGACTGCGTTGGTGAAGAATGAAGGACATGGAGACACCATTCAGATGATCAGCATAGTCAGGTTCTTTTTTATTGTCCTGTTACAGCTGTATTTATACTATTTGATTCTATAAGCATGCCTCTATAGTTACATCATGGTATGTTTTGGGTCCTCCTTCGACCTTTTACAGTTCCTTGTTTTATGTTTATAGTTTCTTATCTTACCTTTGCTAAAAATCTTATCTCTATCTAGCTCTGTTGATTTTAATCTTATCTATTGTCTATGTTTCTACATTCTATTCTAAAGGTTAGTCTCTGTGTTCCATTATAAGGGCTAGTTTGTTATTTCTATTCCAAGGTCACTATTCTACTGCTCTACTGTTAAGCTATAAGGAAATAACTGAAGGAGATTTTCCTATTCTATGGCCTAAGTCAGGGGTCCTCAAACTACGGCCCGCGGGCCACATGCAAATACAAATATTGTATTTGTTCCCGTTTTGTTTTTTTACTTTAAAATAAGATATGTGCAGTGTGCATAGGAATTTGTTCATAGTTTTTTTTTAAGCTATAGTCCGGCCCTCCAACAGTCTGAGGGACAGTGAACTGGCCCCCTGTTTAAAAATTTGAGGACCCCTGGCCTAAGTAAAGGTTATGTAGCTTAAGTATGATTGTTTGTAGTTATGGTGATTAACTGCCTGCCTGGCACTTAGTTTAAGTCTTTCTGCTTGCATGGCTCACATAAGATTTTTAGATAAGGAGCCTGCCTGCATTGTTTGCAGCAGTATTTCTTTAACTGTTTGATATTTGTCCTTTTAGTCTTGCTGGCGGTCTTCCTTGGGACTGCCCTGCATCGGCGGGTTTTTAGGGGTATAGGCGTTGGTACTTTCTCTGGTAGGTAGACCCCTGGGGATGTGGGCCTAGCAAGTCCTAAATATATTGCTAACAGTCTTAGTCTAAGTTCCTCATAAAGTAGTACATGGTATTTCTGTAACACTAGGGGGTTTTACTGATTTATTCCCTTCCCTAGTCCCGTTAATCCCTAACTCCAGGGAAACATTCCCATCTGGGGAAACAAACTTTCTCAGGGAGGTGGCCCTGGTTAGAACACATAGCACTAAGAAGGGGAGCAAACATATTAAGAACAGTATGCCATATACGCCAGGTCCCTTGGAACATATGCTGTGCAGATGTTTCTTCCCTGCAGCGACTGTGTCAAGCAGTAAGGATGGAACAGCTTCCGGCAGATGTCCACTTCACAGTGCTGTGCTCAGTTGTGGGGCTAAATGTTTATTTTTTAAGATCACAGAGTAGAATTTACCATTTGTGACACTCCCATCAGTCACAATGATTATTTTTATTTCCGATATTTAAATATCATCAGGTGCTGTTACTATAACATAAAAAGCCTGTCGCATTCAGTCATAAGAAACTATTTGTCATCCTTGTTCAATTAGCAGTGCAGGCTAGGAACCTGGAAGCATCCTGGACTCCTTCTGTCTCACTGACACCTCACTTCTATCAGTTTCCAGGTCCTTGGGATTCTGTCTCCTAAATGTTTCTTCATTTTTTTTCTCTTTTCCCTCTACCACTATCCTAATTCAGGCCCTCATCATGTTTGGATTACTGTTACTTGACTTACCATTACTTAAGTTGCAAAACAGCCACTTAGCAGTTTTTTCTGACTTGAGCCCCACATGTACAGTCCATTCTCACCCTGCTTCCTGGCTGATCTTCCTAAATTGTAAACCTGACACTACACTCATAATTCTTCCCCCATGATTGAAAATCCTGTGGTTTGCCCCTTTGCCTTCTAAACAAATCCAAACTTCTTAGCCTGACCAATAAAGCCCTCAAGGTTTGGCCCTTGCCTGTCTGCCCAGTTCATCTCTCACCAAGGTTCACATTTGAATCTTTCACTTCGTATAAACTTGAGGTTCTCTAAGTCTCTGTATGTCTATGTTCAGGCACCACCTTATCCAGGATGTCCCCTCTGACCTTCCACTGGGTATGTTCTCCCCTTCTGAGCTCCTGTAATCTCCCCAGGCTTCTCTTTCTCATAGCACCTGTGTCACTCTGTATGCACCTGGTTAGTAATGTCTCCTTAGTCACCCAAGGGCACACCCTGAGAAGAATTCTACCCTTTCCAGTAAACCCCATTTCCCATCTCCTGGCACACTTCTTGACAGAAAATATTCTGTGTGTGGAATGGTGAATGAGCTGTTGAAAGTTTCTATCTAGACCAGCCGTGGGCAAACCACGGCCCGCGGGCCGGATCCGGCCCTTTTGAAATGAATAAAACTAAAAAAAAAAAAGACCGTACCGTTTTATGTAATGATGTTTACTTTGAATTTATATTAGTTCACACAAACACTCCATCCATGCTTTTGTTCCGGCCCTCCAGTCCAGTTTAAGAACCCATTGTGGCCCTCGAGTCAAAAAGTTTGCCCACCCCTGATCTAGACCATGTTTTTCCACATTTAATGATAAGTTGTGAGTAAATTGTCATCTTTTTATTAAGTTGTCAGAAGGGATAAATTAGTATTTTTGTGCTTTGAAATATTTCTTTTTCAATGAGGGTAGCTTGAGGAGAAGGAATTTAACTATAGACAGTTTCCTGCACAAAAACAAACTAGAAAAAGTGGTACTAAAGTAGCTAGGTATTATTTAACTCTATAAATTTCTGAGGAAAAATCTATGATGTTTTCTATTAGTCATGAAAGGCATTAGTCTATGTTTTGTGTTCTGTATTATAGCTGTTTTGGGCTTTAGCTATATGCCACTGTTGGAGATGAGTTACACCTGTACTATTATTATGCTTTCTTCACCAAATTATCTCCTCCACTACCCCCACCCCCGGGTGGGCTTTGCGTCATCTTCCTATTTAGCCTTATATGTTCATGTCAGCAAAATTTAAAATAATATTCGGAATCTCATGTGTTTTTTCTTACTCCTAATTGTTATAATTTAGGGAAGAAAGACATTTCAGAAGTAAACATTTGACTCACTGTATCACCCCAGCTTTAATTCCCTATAGCCGGATAATTTGTTCGTTCACCCAAAGCTATTTTATCCACATTTTTTGTTTTGTGTTATACAAACATTAATTCCACCTTATTCTCAAGGATTATTTTTCAACTATTCTTCTCTAGCAAATAGATCTCTCTCAGGCATTCTGCTCTGAGAATGATTGAAACTGATAGATATTAATCTACAAGAAATGCCTGATTTTTCCAGAGTCATTCCACTTTTTCTTGTTACCAAAGCTTAACTTATACCCTGTCTAAGTGCTTAGACAAGAACAATGGCTACAGTGAAATTGAACTGAGGAGAGAGAGCCACAGAAGAATCCTAAGCTTTGTAGTCAACACAATGTTTTATAACGCACTTTGATTCCAGGCTGAGAAAGAAGTCAGAGGATGGCATCCAGGGAGGTGGAGCGGCTGTCACCCTTGTTGACCAGCACAGGTGCCCTGGCCTCTCCTTTTCGTATAGGAAAGGAGTAAATTAAAAGTTCTATCCATAAATGTTCAAATTAAGATCTTGAAGAGACATAGATAATACTCATTATTCTCAGATTCCGTATCTGAGAATTCACCTACTTGCTAAAATGTGTTTGTAACCTCAAAATCGATGCTTCCCGGCCTTCAGCAGTTATTTGCAGGTGTGCACAGAGAATGGAAAAATTTGAGTTTCTCCACATGCGTGCTCCCGGCTGAAGTCAATAAGGTGACGCTCTGCCTTCTTGTTCATACTGTAAACAAGTGTCCTTCTCATGGTCTCTTTAGTGTCAGGTTTTCTACATTTTTGTGTTTTTGGTGATTTCACTGCCTCCAAATGCAGCACTTAAGTGCTGCCTAGCTTACCTAGGTGCAAGAAGGCTGTGATGTGCCTTACGGAGAAAATACAAGTGCTTGATAAGCTTCTTTCAGGCTGAGTTGTAGTGCTGTTGGTTATGAGTTCAATCTTATTGAATTGATATATTGATTCATTATATATTAAATTGATGTATTGAAAAGGAACACTCATAAAGCAAGGTTATGTAGTGATCAGTTCATAAAAATATTGTGACCAGAGGCTCGTAGGAACCTAACCCTGTATTTTCCCTAGGAGCAGTGGTTCTGGATTCATTAACTTAGTGTTCCCTGCAACTGTAGAGGATCTAACTTCCACCAATAATGAGAATTAGCTGTATATGCAGCTGACCAATCAGTTTAGATGGAAAATATAAAGAATGATTCACTGTTTCCAGACTGCAGTTGTCTTCTGCTCCATCTCGCCCTTCTCCTGTAGATCCTGTTTTACTTTTGTCCCTTGACCACAGTCCCTGTGTATGTGACTGTCTCTCCCTCATATGAACTATATGTCCCCCGAAGCCTGTAAATATGTTTCCTACATGGCAGAAGGGATTTTGCCATATGACTAATTTAGGGATCTTGAAATGGGAGATTATCCTTGTTTATCTGAGTGGACCCAATGTAATCATAAAGGTCTTTAAATGAGGGAGACAGGAGGGTAAGAGTCATGGAAAAAGACAATGGAAGCAGAGATTGAAGTGATAGGGGCAGCCTAGAAGTTGTAAAAGGCAAACATTTTCCAATAGATTCTCAAGAAGGAATGCAGACTCACTAACACCTTGATTTTAGCCCACTGGGATTGATGTTGGACTCCTGACCTCCAAACTATGTAATAGATTTGTTTTAAGTTACTAAGTTGTGGTAATTGTAACCGTTGTGTGTATATTTATTTGTTTTATTGTTTTCATAACCATATTGAAAAATATTTTTGTTGGGTAAAGAATTATAGATTGACAGAAGTTTCTTTTTCTTTTCCCCCTTAGTACTTTTTAAAAAAATATATATTTTTATTGATTTCAGAGAGGAAGGGAGAGAGAGATAGAAACATCAATGATGAGAGAGAATCATTGATTGGCCGCCTCCCGCACACACCCCACTGGGGATAGAACCCGCAACCTGGGCATATGCCCTGACCGGGAATCGAACCGGTGACCTCTTAGTTCCTAGGTCTACGCTCAACTGCTGAGCCACACCCGGCTGGGCTCCCCCTTAGTACTTTAAACCTCTTATTTCACTGTCTTGCATTGTTTCTGGTGAGAAATCTGCTGTCATCCTCATCTTTGTTCCTTTGCATATAATGTGTTTTTTCCCCCTCTATCTGCTTTTAAGATATTCTGTTTATTACTAGTATTAAGCAATTTGATTATGATGTGCTTTGGTATAGTTTTCTTCATGCTTCTTGTTTGTGCTGAAAGTTTGTTTGCCCTTCTTGAATATGTAGACTTATAGTTTTAACAAATTATTTAAATCTTTAACTTTCTTTAAATTTTTTTCTGTTACACCCTCTTTTTTCCTTGGAGACTACAATTCCATGTATATTAATCTGCTTGAAGTTGTCCAACAATCTACTTGTACTCTGTATATTTTTCAATATCTTTTCTCTCTGTGTGTTTTATTTTAGGTAGTTTCTATTGCTTTGTCATCAATGTCACTTATGGTTTCTCCTGCAATGTCTAATCTGCTCTTATTCCATTCAGTACGTTTTTCATCTCAGACACTGTATTGTTGTCTCTAGAACTTTGATTTTGGTTTTAACATGTTTACTGGTTCCTCTCATCCCCTGAACATATGAAAAACAATAATAAAGACTGCTTTTAATAACTTTATCTACTATTCTATCATCTATATCTTTTCTGCGTTAGTTTCTATGGATTAATTTTTCTCTTCATAATGAGTTATATTTTTCTGCTTCTTTGCATGCCTACTAAATATTAATTGGATCCCAGATATTGTAAATTTTATCTTGATAGGTGCTGTATATTTTTATATTTCTGTAAATATTCTTGAACTTTGTTCTGGAATGTGGGTAAGGTATCAAAGAAATACTTTTTTTTTTTATGTTGCTTCTAAGGGATGATCAGAACAGGGTTTAGTTTAGCATTAATTTCCTCCACTATTAAGACAAAACCTTTCTGAGTACTGTACCCAATCTCTCTGAATTAAAGTGTTTTCCAGCCCTGGCCAGCGTGGCTCAGTTGATTGGAGCATTATCCAGTACACTGAAAGGTGGTGAATTTGATTCGTGGTCAAGGCACATATCCGGATCGTGGGTTCAAACCCTGGTCAGGGTGCCAGGAGGCAACCCGTCGAAGTTTCTCTCTCTCAAAATCAATCAAATAAAATTTAAAAAAGCATGTCCTCGAGTGAGAAAAAAAAAGTTTTCCACTCTGAATAGTGGGAGCCGGCACTATTCCTGCCCCAGTGTGATCATTGGAGGTTTGTTCCTTCTAATCCTTTTGGGAAATTATTTCCCTGACCTGGGCTAGTTTTCTCATGTTTGTCTACATGGGGAGAAGCACCTGCACATTAATGAGAATGTCCTCTTGTTCAGCTCTCTCCTTGTTGATATTCAGCACTGTGAACTTCAGCTGTCCTGACCTTCCTGACCTCCCAACTCGAGAAACCAGGAGGTTCTAAGTTCCACCTTTCTGTGCCACGGTCTGAAATATTTATCAAAGCAGTAAGCTGGGGTATTGCAGGCATCACTTTATTTTCCCCCCTTCTCTCTGGAGAATTGTTTTGCGATGCCTGTTATCCAATGCCTGAAAACCATTGTTTTGTGTATTTTGTCCATTTTTTTATGTGTTTTGGGTGAGCATGTAAATCTGGTCTCCCTTATTCCATCTTGTCTAGAAGAAGTTTTATTCTTTTTTAAAAAAATATATATTTCTTTATTGATTTCAGAGTGGAAGGGAGGGGGCGAGAGAGAAACATCAATGATGAGAGAGAATCATTAATCGGCTGCCTCCTGCACGCCCCCTACTGGGGATCGAGCCCGCAACCCAGGCATGTGCCCTTGGCCGGAATGGAACCTGGGACCCTTCAGTCCGCAGGCTGACATTCTATCCACTGAGCCAAGCCAGCTAGGGCGGAAGTTTTATTCTTTCCACATATAATATTTAGTTGAATGGCTGAACTGTAGTTTATTAAAGAAGTCTTTGTTTTCCATACTGGCTGCACCAGTCTGCATTCCCACCAGCAGTGTACTAGGGCTCCCTTTTCTCCACATCCTGTCCAGCACTTGCTGTTTGTTGATTTGCTGATGGTAGCCATTTTGGCAGGTGTAAGGTGATAACTCATTGTTGTTTTAATTTTCGTCTCTCTGATGTGACTTTGATCATTTCACATGTCTCTTGGCCATGTTTATGTCCTCTTTGGAGAACTGTCTATTTAGGTCCTCTTGCCATTTTTTAATTGGATTGTTTGTCTTCCTTTTGTTAATTTGTATGAGTTCTTTATATATTTTGGAAATTAACCCCTTATCAGATGTATCATTGGTGAATATGTTCTCTCATATAGTGGACTCCCATTTCATTTTGAAGATGGTTTATTTTGCTGTGTAGAAGCTTTTTATTTTGATATAGTCCCATTAGTTTATTTTTCCCTTGCCCTAGGAGATGTATTGGCAAACATATTGCTATGAGTGATGTCTAAGATTTTGCTGCCTATTGTTTCTTCTAGGATTTTTATGGTTTCACTACTAGAGTTTCCTCAAAATATTAAAAATGGAACTTCCATTTTACCCAGTGATTCCACTTGTAGGAATATATCCTGAGAATCTCCAAACATCAATCAGAAAGAATATATGCACCTCTATGTTCATAGTAGTACTATTTATTATAGCTAAGATCTGGAAACAGCCCAAGTGCTCATCAGTAGATGAGTGGGGAAAAAAGCTGTGGTACATTTACTCCATGGAATACTATGCAGCAGTAAAAAAGAAGGATCTCTTGCTCTTTGAGACAGCATGGAGGGACCTGGAGAGTATTATGCTAAGTGAAAGAAGCCAGTCAGAGAAATATGATTTCACTCATATGTGGAATCTAATGAACAAGATAAATTGATGAACAAAATAGATCCAGAGACATGAAAGTGTGGAACAGACTGATGAATCTCAGAGGAAAGGGGGCAAGAGAAGGGCAGGAAGAGATTAACCAAAGAATTTATATGCATACTAGAGGCTCGATGCATGAAAATTTGTGCAAGAGTAGGCCTTCTTTACCCTGGCTGCTGGCACTGGCTTCCCTCCGGCATCTGAGACCCGGGCTGGCTTGGCACTCGGGACCCGGGCTTTACTCTGGCCCCGGCTTCATCTGGAAGGGCGTCCAGAATGACACCCGGAAGGACTCCAGTCTAATTAGCATATTACCTTCTTATTATTATTAGATATGCATAACCCTCTTATTATTATAGATATGCATAACCCATGAACACAAACAATAGTGCTATGAAGGCCTTGAGACAGGGGGTGGGGGCTGGGTTTGGAGGCGGTTAAAGGAAAAAAAAAGGGGGCATCTATAATATTTTCAACACTTTGTAATACAAAGATAAATTTTAAAAAAGAAGCCTTTGTTTATAATTGCTAAATAATATTTCACTGTACTGATGTGTTATCAATTATTAATAAGCAACCTTTCATTTGACATTTAGGATGAGTCTTAGTTTTCTTTCTTATAAAAAGGGCTATGAGACCATCTTGCAGCTACATACTTGTGACTTACATATTTATTTCCTTACAAAGTATTTCTCCATATGGATGACTGGCTCAAAGTGTGTACAGCAGTGGTTCTCAACTTTGCTAATGCCACGACCCTTTAATACAGTTCCTCATGTTGTGGTGACCCCCACTTTCATTGTTACAAATTGAACATAATTAAAGCATAGTGATTAATCACAAAAACAATATGTAATTATATATGTGTTTTCCGATGGTCTTAGGAGACTCCTGTGAAAGGGTCTTTCGACCCCCAAAGGGGTCGCGACCCACAGGTTGAGAACCGCTGAGTTAGAGAATGGCAAGCCATTGATCAAGAGCATGCATCACTCCTAAATCAGCAGATAGAATAGCTCCCCCTTCATCTTTGCCTTCTACTCTTCACAATATGATTCATGGTATAAGAGACATCTTTGTAGTACATTTCCCAGGATGAGTTTTGCACCATAATTTCTTGAAAACAGGTGACCTCAGGGATGTGTATGTCTGTGAGACACAGGAAATTATCCTCTGGGTCAGGACTGGAGAGCAGCAAGAGGATGGAGGTGGGGAAACCAAGAAGGAGTTTCCAGATTTCCTTCCTGGGCCCCCCCCCCCGCCCCGCCTCTCCCCCCCCCACACACTCCCAGGGCTGCTCTGGTGGCAGGGCATATGGCAATTGTGGGAGTGATTGGGATTCATTTAACAGCTTGGCTTTCTATCAAGTTGTGTTCTGACCAATTTGTTGTTTATTGTAGCTGTTTACAAACTCTCTTCAAGTTCTGGGGTTCTATCCCTTCATATGTATACTGTGTGAATATAAATTACATATTGAGTTGAAACAAACTAAAATATAGAAGAGTAAATTTTTTGGTAATTTCATGTCTTTATAGTGTGAAATGGAAGGTCTTTGAAGAGTTACAAATACACAGTTTGGGAATCACAAGAAAAATGACTCCAGGAGTACTATAATATTTAAAATCATCATTAAAAAGATTTTTAAAAAAGCTTTCTTCCACCTAGGTCTGGCTTTAGGCCAAAGAGTAAAAGAGGAAATTTACTTGACCTGTCTTAACTACCCTTCTATGTAGCACATTATCTTACTGTGCTGTATATCTTTATTAGAATCTGTACACTAGATGGCAAGTTCTAAAAGGCAGAGATTGTGTTAAATGCTATATTCCCAACACTGGCACATTATAGGAGGTCAATAAATGCTTGATAAATAAAATGAACAAAAGAATTATACTGGGGGGAGGGGTAGATTTGAGGTTTTAAGACCCTGCAAAACCTCATAAAACCCCCAGACTCAACATGTCCAAAACTGAACTCACTTTAAAAAATAGATATATTCTTATTGATTTCAGAGAGGAATGGAGAAGAATTGAGAGAAACATCAATGATGAGAGAGAATCATTGATCAGCTGCCTCCTGCACACCCCACACTGAGGAACGAGCCCATAACCCGGCATGTGCCCTGACCAGGAATTGAACTGTGATCTCCTGGTTCATAGGTCGACACTCAACCACTGAACCATGCCGGCCGGGCTGAACGCACTTTTTATTGTGCTCCTGGGACCTCAGCTGTTTCTTCACCTTGTTTCCTGTCACAACAGGAAAAAAGCCAGAATTCCTGTTATTATTCCTGTTATTATTCTTGACTCCCTGACCCCGTTTCCCAAGTTCAACCATCAAGTTCTGGGGTTCTGTCCCTTCATTTGTTCTTGACCCCTATCCCCATCTCCCTCTGTGCTCCTCATCACTCTTCACCCACCTCCCTTCAGGTGGTCCATTCCCAGCCAGTTCCATCTTTGCCAGGGATTAAAAAAAATAATAATACAAACCGTATCAAGTCACTTCCCTGTCTCAAACCTTCCAGTGGTTTCTGGAGCCTCTCCAGGCTGTTGGGATAATGCATAGACCAGTGGTTCTCAACCTTCTGGCCCTTTAAATACAGTTCCTCATGTTGTGACCCAACCATAAAATTATTTTTGTTGCTACTTCATAACTGTAATGTTGCTACTGTTATGAATCGTAATGTAAATATCTGATATGCAGGATGGTCTTAGGCGACCCCTGTGAAAGGGTCGTTCGACCGCCAAAGGGGTCACGACCCACAGGTTGAGAAACGCTGGCATAGACTATGACTGAAAGTTCTTCAGGGTCCACCCTTCCCATTCCTATTGCTCAATATTGTCATTCCCAACATTGAACTTTTGCTCCAATAATATAAGCAACTGTATCTCCATACAACTGCCAAGCTCTTCTCTTCCTCCTCATTTAGATAATTTCTGCTATACTTACTGATTATTTCTTGTTTTATTATCAGAATCTCTTCCTCCTTATTTTTAAAAAGATTTTTTTAGAGAGAGGAAGGGAGAGGGAGAAAGAGAGAATCATTGATGTGAGAGAACGTTAATTGGCTACCTTCTGCACACCCCACTACTTGGGATTGAGCCCAAAACCCAGGTATGTGCTCTGACCATGAATTGAACTGCCAACCTTTCAGTGCATAGGACGACACACTATCAACTGAGCCTCATTATTCTTAAAGTGATATTTTCTCTCCACCATATGTGCAGAATTGTGGATCTGCCATTTATACACTCTGACCTACCCTGGCTAAGGGAAAGATGTGTGACTCAGGCTGGGTCCCTAGATCCTCATCTCAGGATTAGGAAATATGACTGAAATGATGCAAGGAAGAACAGGAAATGCTAGAAGCTCCTCCCCCCAGCCCTGGAGCTCTGACCGATGGTCAGCAAGTCCTTGCTGTCTGGACCTCTGGATCCCTGGACCTGTTCTGACTCCTGTCTTTTCTGAGTCTGTCTTTGATAGATCTTTCTAATATGGTCTGATTTTGCTTGAGTTGGCCAGAGTCAGATTTTGTGCTTGCAACCAAATAACCCAAATCTCTATTCTGTCTCCCTCTATAGTGCTGTTTCTGGAAGTTTCCAGATGCCCCAGCCTGACCAAGAGCCCTCTGCCCTCTGCTCCCAAAGGCCTCAACTGGTTTCAGCAGGCTGTGAATACCTTATAGCCCTGATGCCTAGCACTGCCTCTGCTTTAGAATTGGCAGGTGGAAAGTGCCCTTTGCTTTCCTTAGTTAAAAATAAATAGAGAAGAGAATCAGGAAAGCACAATTTCACAGAAATCAAGGATACTAATATTTACTTCTTCACCTTTTTAATGAACATCTTAAAAATATATAAATTCTCTATATCAAACAACATAAAGTGAAAAAATTTAGCTATTTCTTGGTGACTCTGTGAGCACTAAGGTTGTTCTGTGCTGGTGTGTGATGCTGCTCCTAGGATCTTCTCAAGTGTCTTCTCTTTTGCACCAAATGGTCCAAGAGCTGCTTTGTAGTTGGTTTGTCTATAGCCTCTCTCCCATCACCATTGTTATTTTTCAATGTTTCTTTGATGCATTTATTAGTCAACAAACTTTTATGGAAAGCACGTCAGGTGCCAGGCACTGGGTTAGGTATTAGAAACACAAAAAATGTAGCACCACAGTTGTATTCCCAAGAAAATCATAGTCTGGAGTAGGGTCAGGCAATTGATCAGAAACCCAATATAGAGGTAGATGTATGTGCGGGTGCTGGGTGCTGGGTAGGGCACTTAATCCAGACTAGGGGGCAGAGAAAGTTTTCTTGAGCTGAGCCTTGATGGAAAACGGGAGTTACCCAGGTGAAGGACTTTCTGAATGTGCATCGGACATCTCTGTTAGGAGATGCCTAGCCCCTTTCCTTCCTTTGGGAATGGCTGCTATTCTTCTCCAACTCCATGGTTCTTCTGGGAGTTGCCATATTTATGGAATCCTCTCCCTGGCCTCCCACAGACACTTTATGTTATGGGTGGGCTATGTGGAGCCCCAACCCCTGACCACAGTGATTGGTTAGGTGGGTGCACTGCCCCACCGAGTCTCTGACAGTCCGTCCCTGGATTGTTTTGAATTGTCAGTGAAACATACCTTCATAGGCAATAGCAGCAAGGAATTGGCCTCCATGATTCCGGCCCCGTGGAAAAAGCTGCCCAGCAGGGAGACAGCAGGCTACTGAATGGAGGCACAGATAATGATGAAGAGTCCTGGGGGTATCCAAACTCTGACTCCAAATGTCACCGACACCCAAACACATCCCTGTTTTCTTTATAGCTAGTTGGCCAACCCTTCCTTGAATTAAGTGATACATTTAGTATTTGCCAATAAATTTTAAATTATTTAATAAACTAAAAGCCTGGTGCACGTGGTTCGTGAACTGGTGGGGGGCATGGCCTGTGGGGATCGGCCTGCTGTGAGAGCGCTGCTCATCCTGGTCAGCCGAGCAGTGCTTCCACAGTGGGAAATGGGAGTTACCCAGGTGAAGGACTTTCCTGCGTTGAGCATCTTCCCCCTGGTGGTCAGTGCACATCATAGCGACAGGTCGACTGGTGGTTCTGCTCGTTCGCCATTCGGTTGCTGGGCTTTTATTATATAGGATAATTTTTAAAAAATAACAAAATTCCTCAGTAATAGCGTAAACTATTCTCAGTCAGATTTCTGTCATCCACAACAAAAAAGTCCTGCAAAGCAGTGTCCTAATCTTTTGGGCACTTAGCCACCAGGTGTCAGTGAGTGCTGGAAGACAAGCACCCTGGTTTAGAAAACTGGCCTGCATTACAAAGGAATGGCTTTAAGTGCACAGTGGGTGTGCTCACTCCAGCAGTGTTTGACATTTCTAAGCAGATGAATTTATACATTTGATTTATTAGAGCCATGTTGGAGGCTGAGCACAGCCTATATTACTAAAGACCATCAAAGGAGGGGCTGTCAAACACTTAGTTTAGAGACCTGTGCCTTTTGTTTCAGGCACTGGCCACCCTTCCCTTCCCTTGCCTCTTTATGAGCCTTGTCACCTTAGATTTCAGACTGCCGTTGCGTTCAAATAATTACAACAGCCTCATCCAGCTTAGAGCTGTTAACTTGGTCCTTGGCCTCAACCTTTTCTCTATAGTATAGCCTTTGATGGTGTGCTTACTCTTTTATTAGCATATGACCACTACCTGTTTTTAGTTTTGACTTAAATGTCCAAGCTGAAAACTTAAAAGAACCTTTGAGCCAGAATGGGGCCCAAACTATGCAGTGCCGCTCAAAGCCAGCCAGACACTCATTGGCTGAAAGACCTGTAATAATTTAAGGCAATTTTTTAATTTTAAGAACAGCAGAGGCCCAGCAGGGCACAAGGGATTAAGAACCCTCTGAAAAGTAAAAAGCAAAAATAGCTAAAAGAAACATGGAGTCCATAAGGAGAGAGTGAGAAGGATAACTCGGTGGGAGAGGGTCATTATTGAGACCAAATCCTAGTGGATTGTCAGCCAGGTCCTTCATTGAACCAAGTCTGGTGCGGTCTGGGGAAAATTAGATTTACATTATTTCTCATTTTGAGATTTGTCCAGGCACCCTATGTTACCAATTGAGGTTACCAGCTGGGACCTCAGTTCTCCTTGATGCAAAAAAAGATTTTCTTTTTTCTTTCTTTTTTCTTTTTTAATAATTAAATCTTTATTGTTCAGATTATTACAGTTGTTTCTCTTTTTCCCCCCCATAGGTCCCCTCCACCCGGTTCCCACCCCGCCCTCTGCCCTCACCCCCCCTACCACTGTCCTCATCCATAGGTGCACGATTTTTGTCCAGTCTCTTCCCACATCCCCTCCACCCTTTCCCCCCCCAAGAATAGTTAGTCCACTCCCTTTCTATGCCCCTGATTCTATTATAATCACCAGTTTATTCTGATCATCAGATTATTTATGCACTTGATTTTTAGATTCACTTGTTGATAGATGTGTATTTGTTGTTCATAATTTGTATCTTTACCTTTTTCTTCTTCTTCCTCTTCTTAAAGGATACCTTTCAGCATTTCATATAATACTGGTTTGGTGGTGATGAACTCCTTTAGCTTTTCCTTATCTGTGAAGCTCTTTATTTGACCTTCAATTTTGAATGATAGCTTTGCTGGATAAAGTAATCTTGGTTGTAGGTTCTTGGTATTCATCACTTTGAATATTTCTTGCCACTCCCTTCTGGCCTGCAAAGTTTCTATTGAGAAATCAGCTGACAGTTGTATGGGTACTCTCTTGTAGGTAACTGACTGTTTTTCTCTTGCTGCTTTTAAGATTCTCTCTGTCTTTTGCTCTTGGCATTTTAATTATGATGTGTCTTGGTGTGGTCCTCTTTGAATTCCTTTTGTTTGGGGTTCTCTGCGCTTCCTGGACTTGTAAGTCTATTTCTTTCACCAGGTAGGGGAAGTTTTCTGTCATTATTTCTTCAAATAGGCTTTCAATATCTTGTTCTCTCTCTTCTTCTGGCACCCCTATAATTCGGATGTTGGTACGCTTGAAGTTGTCCCAGAGGCTCCTTACACTATCTTCCTATTTTTGGATTCTTTTTTCATTTTGCTTTTCCGGTTGGGTGTTTTTTGCTTCTTCGTATTTCAAATCTTTGGCTTGATTCTTGCGATCCTATAGTCTGCTGTTGGAACTCTGCATAATATCCTTTATTTCAGTCAGGGTATGCTTAATTTCTAGTTGGTCCTTTACCACAACATCGAGGGTCTCACTAGATTTCTTGAGGGTCTCATTAAGTTTATCGGCGGTTTCTAGAAAATTCTTGAAAAACCTTAAAAGTGTGGTTTTGAACTCTATATCCAGTAGTTTACTTTCCTCCATTTCTGTCATTTGTGTCCTGTTTCTTTGTCTTGGCATTTTTTTATGCTTTGCTGTGTCGATAGAGTGGCTTTCTGTGCTAAGTGTCCTATAGGGCCCAGTGGCTCAGCGTCCCCAATTACCTGAGGTATACACTCTTGGTGCACCCCCTTATGGGCTTTGTGCACAGTCTTGTTGTAGTTAAGCCTTGATTGCTGTAGGTATCACTGGGAGGAATTGACCTCCAGGCCAATTGGCTGTGAGAATCAGCCGTGTCTACGGTGGGAGAACTTCTGTGCTGAAGACACCCTTATGGGGCAAGACTTGCTTCAGTGGGGCTTTGGTGCTCACTGAGTCTGCCCCCCTGAGTGTGTCCCTTATGGATCTGAGGAGTTGTAATTGGATGGTCCCACTCTGACCACTGGGTACACTGGCTCTTGGATCTAAGGAGGTGCTAATCTAGCCTCTTCCTGAGGCAATCCAGCAGAAGCCAGCTGTAAAGCAATGCAAGTTGCCCTGGGGCCTTGGGCCAGCTGCAGTTTGTTAAGTTATTTTCAGATTACAAAGGGCCGGGCCTTTCATATGCAAAAGCCTCCATGCATGGCCTGGGCGGGGCGGGGTCCCAGGGGATCAACAGGGCGGGCGGAGCGAGCAGTATGGCTGCTCTCAGCCCTGCCCTCAGAGGCCCCGGCAATCGCTGTGAGCGCCTCCAAGAGAAAGCTGCCCTCCAGTTCCGACTGATGCCAGACAGTCCCGCTTCTTCCATATGAGTCTGGGTCCCCAGAGATTCGCCCGGAACTGGAGCTCAGAGCTTGAGATTCCCTCCCAATTGAAAAAGACAGTCGTGTCCTCAGCCGCCAGCCCTCTCTGCATGCACCTCCGCACCTTTGTATTTTACTTCTGTACTGCACCTCCTCTGAGTCTCGGTATGCTTTTCTCTTTCGTTCTAGATGTAGAATTTCCACTCAGCCAGCCTTCCTGTGGTTCTGGATGATGTCCGTTCCATCTTTTAGTTGTATTTTTGAAGTGGTTGTGTGAGGCAGCAATCTCCGGTGTTTACCTATGCCGCCATCTTGGTTTCTCCTATTCTTTCTTTTTATATCTAGGTCTTCAGTCCATCTGGACACTATTTTTGTATATAGCGTGAGATAAGGAACTAATTTTACCTTTTGCCATATGGATAGTCATTTGTCCCAACATCATCTATTGAATAGTCATTTCCCCCCCTCACTCTTTGTAGGGTTACCTCTTTCATATGCCATATATAACATACATGTAGTTTACCTTTTCACTGTGCTCCCGATGACTTCCAGTCACCATCACTTGATCTCTGCCTGAGGACTTCCAGAACCAAAGAAGCTGAAAAGTGCTGGGGAGTTGACAATGTGGGAGCAGTTCACAACCTAAGTCGGAAGGAACTTGGCTTAGGAATATTCCAGTTCCCTGCCTCACTCCTCTGGTGGGATCATTCTGAGACATGTTTTAGACCTTCTCACAACATTCTCCCATGAAAAATCTTCCCATAGCCCACTGTCGAAGCTGGCTTAGTTAGCTATTCACCCTCTAGACTGCCTCTCTTCCTATGTCAACTCCTCACACCTCCCAAGTAAACTGCTTCACCCCAAATCCTAGTCTCAGAGCTTGCTTCTAGAGCAACTACACTAACATGTGTGCACATGCTTCTAGGCTCTCTAACCTGTCCCATTGTTCTATTTATCTGTCATTGCCCCACTCCATTTCTTAAAGCTGAACTCACCCCCATATCACATGGCAAGTTTATCTAAAAACAGGCCTCTAAAATATTCATGTTTTCTTCAACTTTTTTCTTTGCTGTGTTCTCTTACTGTTGGCCTTCCCCTGTGATTCATCTCACCTGATTCCTTACCTTGTCACTCAGCACAGTGTCATTTCCCTGATGTGACTTTAGACTTGCTTCAGTTAAGATAACTTGGATTTTCCATGAGGCTATTGTCTTTAATTGAGTAGATACCACACAGTCTATCATAAAAAAGTATAACAAAACTGGAGGAAAAGGTGCAGATAATTGGTACTTATCAACATGGTGCCCCTTGGGGTCCTTTTTGGGTCTTCACATTATGTCTTGAAGAAAAAGTTGGTTTCACTGTGTAAGAGCAGGTAGAGTCATGTATTGATTTCACAATTTACTTTGTTAATCATATGCCCTCTTGTGACGGCATGATGGAGTGAGGGTCAATTTGCATATTACCTTTTTATTATATAGAATAAACAACAAGATAGCCACCTGCGAAAAGAAAAAGAAAAAAGCAAGAGAAAAGCTTTAGATTAGTTCTGTCATATTTGCCACACAATTTGGACTCAGCTTATACTTTTGGCACTTACTTAGCTTAACCAAACTATATTCAGGTGAGAAAGGATCACCTGATAGAGCCCAGAAAGAAACAACTGAAAATAGAAATTGGGTGGAGTTAGAGTTCTTAAAGGATAAGCACTTCCCAGTGCTCTCAAAACTTGACCAAGAGCCTGGCTGTGTGACTCAGTTGATTGAGTACCATTCCATGAACCAGGAGGTAACAGTTCAATTCCTGGTCAAGGCACATGTCTGGGTTGCATGCTTAATCCCCAGTAGGGGGCGTGCAGGAAGCAACCCAGTACAGGGCATGCATGAGGCAGCCTATTCGATGTTTTCTTTATCATCAGTGTTTCTATCTCTTTCTCTCCCTTCCTCTCTCTGAAATCAATAAAAACATGTTTTTAAACTTTACTGAATACTAGATGGCTCTTCTTTACCTTTAATTTTTCTGTACCAAGCCCTTTACCTGATATGAATACCACTTCCTATAACTGTATGGTCACTTCCTTTTCTAAATTCTTTCACCGGTACTGTCTTCCAGACAGAAATTGTTAAAGAACAAAACTCAACCGAGTAAACGTGAAGATCTAATTGGTTTTATTAAGTGATTTATGAATTGCTCCAGTGAGTTGTAAAAAATAGACAATTTTTATAGGCAGAAAGTTAAAAAAGTGGATCATTTCAGGCAAGGTTACCTTCCTTTAGGGAAAGTCTTATCAGGCAGATGACCTCACTAGTGCTGACCAGAAAATCCAGACTCTGACAGGAGGGAGATTTTCATATACATTCTACTAATTTTCTTTCATCTCTGGTTTAAATTCCAACCTGGGAGAGGCTGAAATGGCAATTAAGTTGTTAAGTTTTGTTTGGTGATGTTGCCTAGCAAAAGCGTCTCCATTTTGGCCCATTTATTTCTTTAACAAAATAAAAAAGTATTAAGAATTTTATGTGGGTGCCCTTTTTCTGGCTCTGCTGCCACTAGACTTTGGATTTTTAACTCTGATTGTTAGGATAAGGTCTGTAAGGTCCTGTAGATGTAAAAAACATCCAAACCTGTAGAGAATTTTTATTATAAGAGCTTATTTGAGCCAAACTGATGACATATGCTGGGGGGCAAGATTTCAAATGCTCCAGAAAATAACTTCTTTTGCAGCTTCTTTTATGCATTTGGAATTAAGGAGGGGACACAAGGAAGATTGGAGAAAGCAAGGTGGGGATTGAATTACAGGATAGTTAACAAGATTACTTGTTCTCTTGATGATTAATACCCCCTTTGCAGTATTACTTCTGGTATTTCCAAGCTGTGTTAACCTAGAACAAAATGCAAGGCTGGCTTAAAACCTTTCACTAAAGAAGTTATAGGCCTGGAGCATAACTACCTTCCATGACCTGCCCAGTTAGACATTTATGATCAGATCATCCTGTCAGGTTACTTTCTAAGATAGAATCCTTTTTTTATTTTTTTTGCCCACAGTACAGATTTTATCTTATATAATAAAGAGGTAATATGCAAATTGACCCTCACTCCATTACACCATCACAAGATGGCTGTGCCCATAGCAGAGGCAGGGTTCCTGTAACACAAGATGGCTGCACCCACAGTGGAGGCGGGGTTCCCATAATGAGCCATAATGAGCGATCAGCAGGGACTTGAGGCTGTGTGGCACCGGGCCGGGGTAAGGTACCTGAGGCTGTGCTCCCTGCCTGGTGAGGCTTGATAGAGAACCTCAGGCTGCTCCCCTGCCCAGCGGGGCTTGACGGGGGACCTCAGGCCGTGCCCCCCCCACCCAGCAGGGCTTGACAGGGGACCTCAGGCTGCGCCCCCCACCTGGTGGGGCCAGCTGGGTCTGGGTCTCGCATGATTTCAAGGTGCACTCAGGTGGGCAGGGACTTGACTCTGGGTCCTGCGGTGTGCCCCAGACTCTGACAGGAGGGAGATTTTCATATACATTTTACTAATTTTCTTTCATCTCTGACACTTCTATTATAGAGAAAGGGAAAATAGCAATATTAAAATATTTCCTCTAATTAATTCCCTTTTAATGTGCACGGATTTCGTGCACCAGGCCACTAGTGTATAATAAACATTGTTATTGTGACCCAGGCATAAGAGTTTTACATATATGCATCCAAAGTTACCTCAGATACTTTTTTCTTTTCTATTTTTATATATTTTGTTGGAGTTACCAATTCATTTAGTCTGTCTTTCCACCTTTGTTTCAGATTTTCAGATAAAAGGCTTTCATTTACTTCTGCTTTGAGGCTCTTAGGACAGTATTTTGTTATTTACATCAAAAGAGCAACCTGGTGAGTGCCCTCCTCCTCCGTTTCCTGTGGGGAGCTGGTGGCTTCCCACCACATGGGGCCCAGCAGGCCGGCCAGTACTGAAGGCAGTTCTCAGAGCTCCCTTTCCTGTCCCTGGTACTTTAAATGACACTTTATCCCAACGAAGGGCCCCTGGGTCCGACATGTGATGCGATTATTTCGGAAAGTCCTGTAGACCCCAAAGAACTGTAATTAAGGAGCAAGAGATTTCTTTTTATAGGATTGAAAGATGGTGCAGAGACCAGACCATTAATTTCTTTGTAGACCACATTTATCTGCACATTATACTGTCCTCTTTACATTTCTGTTCCTTGTCTGTGAGGACTTCTCTGATGACCAAGAACAAGTTCAGTAAGTGTTTGGATCACTCGGTCAGGATCAATCCCATGTGCAATGTGTCACCTGACCTGGTTCTGACTTAGCAAGTGCCATCTGCCCCCAGGCCCACCTTGCCACAGGGATCAGTCACTATTAATGCAAAGCTCCTCCTTTCTTGCTATCTTTTCCCTGAGGAGGAGGAAGAAATTTCTCTTCTCTGTGCTCCCACACCATCAGTGCCTCCCTCTATGAATAGCACTCACCACGCTGTGTGTAATTACCTCCTTTCTCATTTTCCCAGGCCACGTGGGCACACACAGTCTAATGATGGCACCACTCTCAGTGGAAGTACTGCTTCTCTAAGCCTGTTCTTATCCTTCCTTTTACCCCGGGTTCTAATTATGTTTTGCCTCTGTAGTCTTTAAAATGTCCTTTCTGTATGGCCATTGGCTTTTTGCTCCTGCCCCTCTCACCAGCCCAAAGTGGCAGTTCTGCCACCCTGACTACCTATCTAGGGCATAGAAGAGGCCCTCAACAACCATGATTGATTACATGAGGAAGTTGTGGTGTTATCTACGTTTCTTCCCCCCACCCCCTTGTTTTTGCTCCAGTTATCACCACTGGGTAATAGGCAGGGGCAGACTTTCATCCTCAGTTAATAAATATAATTCTTCCAGGAAAATATTAGCTGGTCAAAACTTTTGTCAAGAATAGTTCCCGTAAGATAGTATATTATTTTTAAAATATATATTTTTATTGATTTCAGAGGGAGGAAGGGAAAGGGGAGAGAGATAGAAACATCAGTGATAAGAGAGAATCATCGATCGGTTGCCTCCTGCATGCCCCACACTGAGGATCAAGCCCACAACCCAGGCATGTGCCCTGACCAGGAATCAAACCACGATCGCCTGGTTCATAGGTTGACGTTCATAGTCATGCTGGCTGGGCAAGGTAGTCTACTCTTTCATTTATACAGTCCTTCCCTGTGGTGAATTCCTACAGGACAAGTTTTCTCAAAGTTTGAAGAATATTTGGAGTAGCAGCATCCACGTCCCTTCACACCAATCCCAAGGTTCCAGACTCAAAACCTTCATGAATATGTTAAGCAGACAGGCTCATGATGTACTGGATGGGTCTGGGCCTGGGGTGGGTCTGCCTAGGGCGCACCAGGAGTGTGTGGGTTCTTGACTCTCTGTAGGAAAGATTTTACGACACAAGTCAAGATGGTTTTGAGAGTATGTTTATTAAAGCTGGGGACAGCAAAATAAAAGGGGGGCTTAATTGAGATAGAAGAAGCAATGGGAGAGGAAAAGTCAGAGAAAGGGGGGCCTTGGAGACAGGTTCAGGGGCTTAGCCCGGGTGGAGTTGCCACTGCCCACTGCTCCCCTGATTACAAGTCTCATGGCTGCCTTAGAGTATAGAAGAAAAACAGCCAAGATCGAAGGCATGGATGTGCTCTTGCCAGAGCGTGGTGTGGCTCCTTTGTCTTGAGGCTTTTTCTCTCTTTGCCAGCTGGAATCTAGGGGAGGCTTATGGGGAGGGTCTCAACAGAATATTCATTAGTTTTTCAGATGTGCCCTTCAATATGTTGATTCATCAAAATGTGTGCATAAAGGGGCCAGGGTTATTTTATGGTTAGTTTTACTTTTAAAGAATGCCATTGAAGAGGGACTGGGACCAATACCGGTCTTCCCTGGGACAGTCTGGAATTCCTAAGTAAGCTTGGTTAGGGAGATAAAGCTTTGTGATTTTTTAGCTGGCTATAAATTGCTCAAATGGTTTGACCTTGTCTAATTATTTTGTCTCAGTTTCTCTTATTCCACTTGTCAGGGAATTTCCCTGGCTTCTTACTATCCTGCCTCAATGACAAAGAAAGAAATATCTCCAAGGAGTCCTTCTGCTCAACCACATGTTGCTAAATGCTCAAATCTAGTAGATTCGATTTTCCCTCACCAATAAAGTACAAAAGTGCAGCAGAAAGAAGAGGAATCGCCAACCAGTCTTCAGACTTATGGATCCCAGAGATGGGCAAACTAGTCCTAGATGGCATGCTAGGAACCTGAAAGTTTATTGTAGCCAAATCTCTATGCAGGTGTGTTAGGATCACCATGGGAACACCTCTTAAACAATCAAATATAGTAATGACATGGAAATGAAAGAGATGGAATATAAGAAAAAACAGTGGCGGAGTGGTCCCACAACCACCGCCATCTTTGGTTATAGAACTGTCTCCACACCTACATTTTGAGTTCTCAGAGAGGAGGTCTCTAGTATTATGTATCTCTGATTCCTCAGCTTCTTGCACATTACATTGCATAGTGTTAGGGGGAAGCTTGTAAGTATTCATTAATGATTAATCAGAGGAGACGGAGAACATCCCTGTAATTGGAGTGGTCAAAGCAACTGGGAGGGCTCAGAGATGAACATTTCTACCTGAGGTCTGCGATGATTTCTGAGAATCCTGAAATATGGCTGGGCACATAGCCTTGCCCCCACCTCTTCAGTTTATTTCCAAATGTTCCTGACTTCCTGGTTGAAAAATAATTTAGTAATTAGGTCCAAGAATAGTTTTAAGGGTGTATCATATTGCAAAACACAGATGAAAGCTTTGAAAAATTACAACAGCTATTACAATATCTCCACCAGTCACTGTTCCCATCAGTAATACATTTGAAATGCATGGTTGGCATTGCATCTTAAACTGTGGCTCCCTTTGAATGGCTAGTACATTCCAGGTGGACTGGCAGCTCTGTCTGTGTGGCCTCTGTCACCGCTGTCATAGCTTCCTTTTCAATGTACCAGCATTCCTGGATTCCCTGCAAGTCTCCTCTCATCTTTGAAGACTACTAACTAGCTACAGGGCAGTTACTTTTTCTCATGAAGATGGTGAGGAATAACCTAATATAGAATCACTGTGACACCTTGTGGGCATGGCTAGGGATTGCATCCCAACCTCCAATTATTCTGAATCAGCAATTTCAACAGACTGTCAAATAAAAAAAATGACAACAGCCAACACAACAACAGCCATCGGTGTGAATAAATCAAAATTATACCTGTGTTGTTGTTTTTTTGTCAGATCAGCAAAAAGTATATTCTTTAATGTGCCTCAGGATTTTAGAAATTAGTTTACGTGTGTGTGCCATGAGATCAAAAAGGTTGAAAATCGCTGATGTAAATAATAGCCCTGATCAGTCTTGACTTGGGGCAGACCACTGCTCACTCTTTTCCACGGAAAAGCCTCACTGTCCCCTTCTACTGCCTGGGGAGTCACTCCCTGAAGAGTGAATGCTCTGGAATAGGAGTCTGAGAGATTGGCATTCTTGATTCCATGTTAATGTGCCTCTGTCTTAAGTTGGGTTTTCAAGAAAGCTCTGCCCTGGAGATACAGGATTGGATCAGCATTAAAGTGTATTAGCTTAGCACAGGAGTTGGTGCCACTCCCAACTAGCTCCACCTCCCTTGGTAACTAAAGCCTCAAGACAAAGGAGCCACACCACACTCTGGGCAAGAGCACATCCATGCCTTACATCTTTGCTGTTTTTCTTCTATACTCTAAGGCAGCTGAAACCAGCAGTACAATATCCCCCGAGGGGTCCCAGATTGTGAGAGGGTACAGGCCAGGCTGAGGGACCCCACTGGTGCATGAATCCATGTACCAGGCCTCTAGTATGCATATAAGATCTTTGGTTAATCTCTTCCCGTCCTCTGCTTCCCTCTGAGATTCATCAGTCTGTTTCATGTTTCCATGCCTGTGCATTGAGTGTCTACCCCCTGGTGGTCAATGCATGTCATAGCTATGAACAGTCGTTTGGTCGCTTAGGCTTTTACTAATACACACACACACACACACACACACACACACACACACACACACGAGGCCCAGTGCATAAAATTCATGCATTGGAGGGGGGGGGGTGTCCCTCAGCCAGGATTGCGAGAGGGCACAGGCCAAGCCGAGGGACTCCACCAGTGTACGATTGGGGCTGGGGAGGGATGTGGGAGGTTGCCAACTGGGGAGGAACCACAGGAGGGCTCCAGGGTATGTCTGGCCTGTCTCAGTCAGTCCTGATCGGCCGGACCCCAGCAGCAAGCTAACCTATTGGTCGGAGCGTCTGCCCCCTGGTGGTCAGTGCACGTCATAGCAACTGGTTGACCGGTCGACTGTCTGCCCTCTGGTGGTCAGTGCATGTCATAGCGAATGGTTGAGCGGCCTTAGCATATCATTAGCATATTACCCTTTGATTGGTTGAATGGATGACCGGACATTTAGCATATTAGGCTTTTATTATATAGGATAATACTGAAAGTTCTAGCCAGAGCAATAAAGCAAGATAAAGATATAAAAGGCATTCAATTAGGGAAGAAAGAAGTCAAACTGTCACTTTTTGCGGATAACTTGATGCTATATATAGAAAAACCTAAAGACTCTACCAAAAAACTACTGTAAACAATAAACATACAGTCAAGTTGCAGGGTACAAAATAAATGTGCAAAAATCCATTGCCTTCCTGTATACCAACAACAAAACTTCAGAAAAAGAAATGGAGAAAACAATTTCTTTTGCAATAGCAACCAAAAGAATAAAATACCTAGGAATAAACTTAACAGAAAATGTGAAAGACCTATACACCGAAAATTATAAAATATTATTAAAAGAGATTGAAAAAGACACAACGAAATGGAAAAATATCCCGTGTTCATAGTTTGGGAGAATCAACGTAGTTAAAATGGCCATTTTACCCAAAGCAATATACAGATTTAACGCAATCCCCATCAAAATCCCAATGTCATGTTTTAACAAAATAGAACGAGAAATCATCAGATTTGTATGGAACCACAAAAGACCCAGAATAGCCAAAGCAATCCTGAAAAAAAAGAATGATGCTGGAGGTATCACGTACCTGACTTCAAAATATACTACAGAGCTACTGTTATGGCAAAGTAACCAGAGATGGGAAGTCAGACCACCAAGCACTCAGAAGATGTAGAAATTCACCTTTATCCCAAAAGCAGTCCTGCTGGCTCAGAGGAATCAGTTCCTAAAAGCTGAGCATTTTTATCCTGCTGAACCCAGTCTTATATAGCCCCAGATTCTATTTCTTGCTTCCAGGTCTATGTGTGGGTTTTTATAAAAGCTATTTTGCTGAAAAGTAGGTTATAACAGACCCCTGGATGACACCAGCTGCTAACACATGGGGACTTAGTTTCGGCAAAGCCTCTGCAAACTCATTGTTCCAGGATGTGGATCTGCACGGTGCAGCAAGCAGGGGCCAGGCTGATTATAGGTAAGCAAACATCCTGTTACTGCAGAGGTTGAGTTAAGCTGCCCTTACAAGGGGGCTCAAGCTGCCTTCACACTACAATAATCAAAACAGCATGGTATTGGCAGAGAAACAGATATACTGATCAATGGAACAGAATAGAGAGCCCAGCTATAAAACCACATGTATATGGACAGATAATTTTTGACAAAGGATCCAGAAATGCACATTGGAATAAAGATAGTCTCTTCAATAAATGGTGCTGGGAAAACTGGAAAGCCACATGCAAACGAATTAAACTGGATTGCAGTTTATCCCCATGTACAAAAATTAATTCAAAACAGATAAAAAACTTAAACATAAGACACGAAACTATAAGTCATATAGAAAAAAATATAGGTACCAAATTTATGGACCTCGGTGGTAGAGACCAAAAGGCAAGGGAAGTAAAGGCAAAAATAAATGAATGGGACTATATCAAACTAAAGAGCTTTTGCACAGCAAAAGAAACAAACAACAAAACAAACAGGCAGCCAACCAGATGGGAGATGATATTTGCAAACAGTAGCTCTGATAAAAGTTTAATTTCCAAAATATATAAAGAACTCGTAAAACTCAACTCCAAACAAATAAACAATCCAATAAAAAAGTGGGCAGAGGACCTGAAAATACACCTCTCCCAAGAAGACATACAAACAGCCAATAGATACATGAAAAGATGTTCAACCTCACTTGTGCCGAGCCAGCTCAGACAGGTTTGGTGAGTCTGAGAGGGGGCGGTGAGGGATTGAGAAAAGACAGACAAGAGGATAAATCTGGGTCTGGGTGGGACGCTGTCCTCTCTGATGGAGAGCTAGCAACAGCACCACAGACTACAAGCCGTGTCTTTATTTTATAGCCAGAGTCCACGAGGCAAAGTAAGGTCGTGGTCAAGATGTTTACAACATTCTCTTGGGTTTTGATCCTACTCAATTACATGCACCTGAACTCTATCAAGCCCACATCACTCAGACACGTGGGGCCAACTGTTCGGACCATAGGTTCAAGCTTACAACTATAGCTGTTGGCTATAATTGTGCTGGGAGGGCTCTGCCCTCCAAGCTGGGACTTACACGTGGCAATGAGAGGACTGTGCCCTCTCATTAGTCCGAGGCTTGAACCTGTCCAAACACTGTAGCCGCTCTCCACACTCACTGCCAATTAGGGAAGTGCAAATTAAAACTACAATGAGATACCACCTTACACCAGTTAGAGTGGCCATTATCAACAAGACAAGCAACAACTAGTGTTGGGAGAGTTTGTGGAAAAAAGGGAATCCTCATTCACTGCTGGTATAACTATTATGGCAAGCAGTCTGACAATTCCTCAAAAAATTAAAAATAGAGCTAACATATGACCCAGCAACCCCACTCCTGGGTATATACCCAAAAAACTCGAAGTCATTTATACGCAAAGATATATGCACCCCGATGTTTATTGCAGTATTATTCACGGAGGCCAAGACTTGGAAACTGCCAAAGTGCTCTATGACAGAGGACTGGATAAAGAAGATGTGGTATATATTCACAGTAGAGTACTACACGGCCATAAGAAAGGATGAAATAGCATCATTTACAACAACATGGATAGACCTTGAGAACATTATGCGAAGTGAAACAAGTCAGACAGAAAAGCTAAGAACTATATGATTTCACTTATACGTGGAATATAAAACTGAAACTTATGAACACAAACAGTAGTGTGGTGGCTGCCAGAGGGAGGGGATGGAGGGAGAAAAGGATCCTAATATGAGGTGACAGGAGAAGATTTGAATTTGGGTGGTGGGCACATGGTTCTATATACAGATTTTGTAACTTAGTAATCCATACATGAAACCTTTATGTTCATGTTGACTAATGTCACCCCAATAACATTTAATTAAAAAAATAAAAGTCATCATGAAAAATATAAAAGAACTACAGAACAAAAATGGGAAGAATGCTACATATTTCCAGTAGAGGACACTTTTCATTTGTCCTTGCAGAGTATCTGCCTATGTCATAAGGAAGCACACCTGTCACAGTCATGTGGTCACTCTGCTGCCCTGAGTCCCCCACAGCTATTAGCCAGGAGGGGAGGGTTTCCTTTTGTCCCAGGACCTCACTTTCCATCAAAGCTCAAACTGCTGTGACAACTGTCTTGTGCCCCTAAAAAGGATTAGGTAAGTCAGGAGTCAGAGGAAATTTTGCTTTCTGGGAAATGACCTTACCAATAACATTAAGAAATTCCAATGAATTTCAAAGAAAAGATCTGACTAGAGGGGCCAGCTGTACAAGAAGGTGATTGTGATCTGAGGGTTTTGGTCCATTTCTGATGCAGAACAATCAAGAAATCAAGTCTATGGTGCTGGCTTTGGCTCTGGCGAGGGTCAGGTACCGGCTGCATCTCCACCAGCCTCTCTGGTGTCCGCGCTCCCTCCTTCTGGGCTGCATCCTGCAGAGCTTCGGTGGAAGTTCTCCCTGATGAGGTGATCACCATGAAGCAGCTAACCTCAAATTCCACTTTGAGTTGGTGGTCTCCAGTGGAGGGCAGGTGGACAGCCAGAGGAAGACCATGTATATAGGAAGCCAGATGTTTCGACAAACATCCCCACCAGCGATCTGAATATTCTGAATGTCTGTGGCATCAGGGGCTTATCCATCTGCGCACCCACACGTCTCCTGGGGACCAGCTGCAGCTCTATGCTTTGTAGGGAGGCCTCCAAGCTCTCAACCATCAGCTCTCCTGTTAGTGGCTGTGTGATAATGCTGTTGGTTGAGTTGAAATGTCCTCTGATGAGAAATTTGGGGAGCAAGGCTCTCTTTGACATTCTGTAAGGTTTCAGGTTTATGGGGGCTTGGCATCAGTTTTCCCTTCTGAGGAGCAAATTGAACGATAAATTCATAGGTCTTCGTCAAGTCTTGGCAAATAGACACTGCTTCATGTCACAGCGTGGGACATACTAAATGTTGACAAACACCCTGTGATAAGTCTCATACAGAAGATTGTTTTCCTTCATGTGCAGAGGAAATTCAAAAGGAATTTCAGTTTTGCCACTGAGGAACTTTCCTGGTTTCACCATTTCTTTGATACTGTTGATAATCTGGATAGGTTTAGCCAAATTATAGAAAGCTTTGAATACACCCCGCCCTTGGCACTGAGCTGGAGGTTCACCATTCCTTCCATGTCAGGAGGTCCCCTGGTGCTGGGCAGAATCCTTCTCAGAAAGGACCACACACCGAGGAGCACTTCCCTGGCGTGATAAGCCGTGTTCTCTCTTTAATCTTTAATGTCCAGGAGGTCTCCGTTTTGAAAACTCCACTGCAGGCTCCTTAGGTGTGTACTGCTTACTTTTAGAGTTTTTGGTAAGCATTTTCCTATGCCATTTAGTAACCTTTTAAAGTACAATCTATAATAATAAAAGCGTAATATGCTAACTAAACCAGATGTCCTTCGGGCAAAGCCGGGGCTGCCAGGGAAGCTGGGGTCCTGGGTGCCAGAGGGAAGCCGATGCCGGCAGCCAGGGGAAGGCAGGCCTACTCTTGCACGAATTTCATGCCTCGGGCCCTTAGTTTTTCAATATCAGTGTAGTATTCCATTATATGAATGCATCATTATTCATATTCTAATTGGCCAGTTAAGTTGTTTATCAACTTTTTTGCTATTATAAATAAGATGGCAATAAAGATAATTACCAGTGTTTATAAAACTTGATGTATCTCTAATTCTTCTCCTTGAGGATTAATTCCTAAAAGTGAAATTTTTGAACTAAAGGATGTCAATATTTTTAAGGCTTTTGATACACATCACTAAATTTTCCTTAAGAATTGCACACCACACTTGGTGGAGGGCAGGAGTGCTGGATGTTCAGCCACCAGGAACGCCTGGAGATTTTGTCTGGTGGGGAGCCGCTGGCAGGGGACAGAGGGCCAAACTTCCTGTTTCCCCAGTAAGGCTGGGATGGCCCCGGTGAGGTCTAAACGGCCCCGGTGTGGTTGAAACGGCCCCGGTGTGGTAGAAACGGCCCCCGTGAGGTAGGGACGACCCCGGTCAGGTCGAAACGGCCCCGGTGTGGTAGGGACAACCCCGGTGAGGTTGAAACGGCCCCCGTGAGGTAGGGACGACCCCGGTCAGGTTGAAACAGCCCCGGTGTGGTAGGGACAACCCCGGTCAGGTTGAAACGGCCCCGGTGTGGTAGGGACAACCCCGGTGAGGTTGAAACGGCCCCGGTGTGGTAGGGACAACCCCGGTGAGGTTGAAACGGCCCCGGTGTGGTCGGGACGGCCCCGGTGAGGTTGAAACGGCCCCGGTGTGGTAGGGACGACCCCGGTGAGGTTGAAACGGCCCCGGTGTGGTAGGGACAACCCCGGTCAGGTTGAAACGGCCCCGGTGTGGTCGGGACGGCCCCGGTGAGGTTGAAACGGCCCCGGTGTGGTAGGGACAGCCCCGGTGAGGTTGAAACGGCCCTGGTGAGGCTCAGACGGCCCTGGTGAGGTTGAGACTACTCCAGTGAGGTTGGGACAAATAAAGGGGACCAGTATAGACTGATGAACAGGGGTAGATACAGAAGCAGAGCAACATTGAACAGAATGTCAAACTACAGTGGGAAGCCTGGGGAGGGTTTGGGGGGGGATTAAGAGATCAACTGAAGGACTTATATGCATGCATATAAGATTAACCAATGGACACAAGACACGGGGCGGCGGGGGCGGGGGGGTAGGGGCCGGGGGGAATGTCAAGGGGGGGAAAAAGGAGACATATGTAATACTCTTTGTAATACTTTAAGAAATAAAAATTATTAAAATATAAAAAAAAAAGAATTGCACACCAGTTTGCTATCTTATCATCAGTATATAAAATTCAAGATTTCTTCATGCTGCTGTTAAAAAAAAAAGTCTTTGCTATGCTGATAGACCACAAAGGCATTTTTCACTGTTATTTTAATTAGAGTTTGCTAGATTGCTAAGATGGTTTAATATCTTACCATATACATAATACCCACTTGTATTTTTTGGTGTTATCTCCTTGCACATGATTATAATGAGTGAGAAGGACCTATTCTGCCCAGGTGTCTATACGTCACAATGCTTAAAAGATTTCTTCAATTGCAATCTATTAATTATCAAGATAATTTGCTGAAACAATATATTGATTGAGTACACATTATCTATGTAATCTCCAGTAGGATTTTAATATGGGTACTTAAAATATTGTTAAATAATGAATGCTCACAAAATTCTCTTTTACAGCTGCTGAAAATAATAGCTATCATTTATTTTATACTTGCCAAGCACTTTACAAACATTGCCTCATTTACCAGCCTCAGCAAGTAGGCATTTGGTTCTGTGTTTTACATGATTGAGTGAGCCTTAGACATCCCAGGCACGTTGGTCAGGGTTACACAGTTATTGGGTGATAAAGCCAGAACTGAAGCTCACTTTAAAGTTGACTTTAAAGTCCACCTTCTGAACTATTATGCTCTAGGGCAGTGGTTCTCAACCTTGGCTGCTCATTATACTTTACTGTGAATCAATAAAGAATACTTTTTACAATGAAACAAATTTTTCAGCTCATTTGAATATTATTTCACTTTTATTTATACCCCACCTCTCACGAACATCATTGTTAGAGAAGCCTTATTTTATTGATACTTCCTAGTAGAAAAGGCCAGGGAGCTCTCTGGACCTCGCGCCCCCTCGCAGATCCTATGATGTGTGGAAATGGTATAGAGTTGGATGAAGGGAACTTCACAAACATTCCTGTGTCA
>NW_005871320.1:291719-322945 GCF_000147115.1 Myotis lucifugus
TTCCGGGCCTCATCCTCCAGAAATTCTGTTTCTTTGTAACTAATGTTGTGGCCCCACCCCATAACAAAGAAACAGAATTTCCGGAGGATGAGGCCCAGAAATCAGGATTTTAAAAAGATTCCCAGGTGATTCTAATGTGCAGCCAAGGTTGAGAACCACTGTCATAAAGGCTTCCTAAGTAATTGTAATCTGCAGCCAGGGTGGAGAACTGCTGTCAGTAATTATTAGCCAGTGTGGCTAAGGAAATAGTCTTGATTTGTCAAATTCTAGTTCTCAATGTTCCGTGCTATTGATATCTTAACCTGTGTGTTGGAACAAGTCCCTTTCTCTCCAGTCAATTTAGCATTCTTATTACCTACTATTCTCTCTCTCTCTCTCTCTCTCTCTCTCTCTCTCTCTCTCTCTCACACACACACACACACACACACACACACACACACTAGCTCAGAATCTCTGTTCACACAAGCAGTAGTAGAAATGACAGATTCTAACTGGGGTGTATTCTCTAGATGCCAAGGTCAAACACAGAGGTAGACTATCACTCACCCAAAGCCCGAAGTGGATCAAGCCAAGAAAGAGGATTTGAAAGGCAAATCGTAGGAGAAGCTGAATCAAAAGTTTGGCAGGGTGTCTTGCACCTAAAGAAGCAAGACAGAAGAGAAAACGTGGGGATGAGGCATCTGGGGATAGGAATTTTCATAGAACTTTGGTGATATTGGCTATGAGAAGAAAGGGAACACGATTAACACAGAGGTCATAAACTGTTGGCTCATAGCTGTGTTTTGTTTGCCTTTCACTGACATTTCAAAAACATTCAGTCAAAGTTAAAACTGGGATATTGAACATACAAATTAAATTCCAGATTTTAAAAAAATTTGAAGGTTTGGCAACACTAAACTACAATCCGTTGCCCTGGGTAGTGGCTGTCTACTTTCAGCCGGCCAGGGCGTCTCGCTCCTCACAGCCCCTCCAGGGCTCACAACACTTATTTATGATGTGACTGCCAATACTGACATCTGTTGGAATTTGTGACTTCTGATTTAAGATTTCAAACCAGCCTGGATATTAAGTAGTCATTGAACACTAAGTTTTTATTATTGATTTTCGTGGTAGCCTTTGCTTCTGTCCAAATATCCCTACAAGATGTTATGGCTGCCTGTTCCGTTAGTTCATTGCACTGGCTGCACAGTGCTACACCCCTTACCTCTCTTTCATTTAAGTGCTGCCTTCTGCCCTGCTGTGTTCTCTCCTGCTTGTGATCTGTCTGCATGGTCAGCATTCAGTGTTCAGAGTCTTTTTCTTCTCAGAGTCTGTGCAGGGGATGGATGCATCCCCCATGGTGTCACATCATGGAACCTCCTGCATAACCATATAACTACCCCTTCATGTCACCAGATAACAGGCAAAACATGCGGGTTACCCAGCATGTTTTGCCTTATCTTAACCACCTTTCCTAGTAAACTTTGATAGGTAAATTCCTAGAAAAAGTAAAATGAATTTCCAAAGGATAAGCTCCTCACCCCCCAACCCCCCTTTTTTTTAGAGTTGGCTTAGCTTATTTTACTGAAGGTTTGTTTCTGTATTTTTTCTTTAAAGATATAATAATCAAGTTCTTTAAATTTGGCTGACCAGTTTAGGGAAAGGGCTAAATATTCTGAACTTTGTACATCTTCTGGTAGGGCCTGTCCTCCCTAAAGATATCTGTTAAAGCAAAGGAAAGAAGATCATATTTTAAAAAAAAATAAATTTTATTGATTTTTTTACAGAGAGGAAGGGAGAGATATAGAGAGTTAAAAACATCGATGAGAGAGAAACATTGATTAGCTGCCTCCTGCACACCTCCTACTGGGGATGTGCCCACAACCAAGGTACATGCTCTTGACTGGAATTGAACCTGGGACCTTTCAGTCTGCAGGCTGACACTCTATCCACTGAGCCAAACTGGTTAGGGTGAAGATCAGGTTTTTTATAAAGTGTTTCCTTCGGGAAGAGCAAGCCAATCTTGAAGTCTCTTTGCCTCTTGCAAAAATAAATAAGTAATTAAACAAACACACCAATAAATACTAGTACATGAATCTCCGGGAAAGTTATTTCCATTTATAGGTTGAAAATTCTAAATTTTTATAGCCATGTACTTGAAGTGTATTTTATTCAATCTCTTATATATTCTAAGTGTTAAGAAAAAATACTCAAAACTTGTATATAAGGTAAAGAGATAACCTTGTCCGTTTGTTGTCATACCCAAGCATTTTTAGGGAGTTTGCATCTTTGTTTCACTTACTATTTACTATTGGTTAGGGCTCAGATTCTATTACATTAGATGTTAACTTGTAGATTTATATGCTAGAAATAATTTTTGTCCAGTAGAGATGCACATGATTTTTTCTCTTTTAGAAAAGATAGTGACAAAAGTTATGGTTTCATTGTGCTGTAGATCAGTAACCAGTTGTGCAGCTAACCTAACAACCTTAGTATAGCATTATTTCTTGCAGTGTCTAGATATGTTCAGTCTCTCCAATTCTCTTTGAACCAGCTTTACAATTTTGCTAGTTCCTTTGTTAATGAGCGAAGCAAATTTTTGCAGCCCATTCATTCTATATTTCTATGAGAGCCATATTTTAGACTTTAAAAAATTATACGTTGACACTAGCCTTATCCCCCAAAGAAATTTTTTATTTTATTAATCCTCACCCAAGGATATTTTTCCATTGATTTTTTTTTAAAGAGAGAGCAGAAGGAAGAAAGGAAGGGAGGGAGTAAGAGAGAGAGAGAGATTGAGAGAAACATCAATGTGAGAAAGACATATCAATTGGTTGCCTCCCACAGGCAACCCAACTGGGGCAGGGATCAAACCTGCAACCCAGGTACGTGCCCTTGACTGGGAATCGAACCCAGGATCCTTCAATGCGCAGGCCAAGGCTCTAATCACTGAGTGACACCGGCCAGGGCCCCAAAGTAATTCTAGGTAGTCCCAATCTGCTGCTCACACACAGAGCTTCTTGGTTGTCCTGAACTGTAGTTAATGGACAAGATGAACACTTTGTTAAGAAAGAGATAACTGGTCAATTACCATAGTAATCACAGGCTCACGTTTGCTGGGGATGCAGAATATTTGCTGCATTTCTCTCCTGACACATGAATGTTTCTGAAGTTCCCTTCATCAACTCTATTCCATTTTCACACATCATAGGATCTGTGAGGGGGAGAGAGGCTCAGAAAGCTACCTGGCCTTTTCTACTAGGAAGCATCAATAAAATAAGGCTTTCTAACAAAGATGTTCCTGAAAGGTTTGGTATAAATTAAAGTAAAAAAATATTCAAATGAGCTGGAAAATTTGTTTTATTGTAAAAAGTATGCATTATTTAATAATTGTAAAGAAATCACAGGGGAGCTCTGTTTTAAAATAGTGTCAGATTCTGTTTAAATATCTTTAGATGTATTTTTAAATGAAAAAATATATCGTCTCTACCAAATATTGGGATAGATTTGGAAAATAAAATAGTGATGAATTGTCTGCAAAATGATACAGTAAGAAGTGAAAATGCTTTGCAAACTATGTAGTGTTATATTTTGACACAAATGTCATTTATTATCAATATAAAGGGTGTCCCAAAAATCATGCAAGAAGTAATTTTGATAGAAAACACAGGTTTATAATGAAAAATTGTAAATTTTTTATTGATTCATAAAGTATACAGTATAGGGTTGTGTATGGAATAGCATATCGAGCAAAATATCCACAACGTGTCATTGTTTGGTGTGGATTTTGGGCTGGAGGCATCATCGGACCATTCTTCGAAAATGCGGCTGCTCAGGCAATAACAGTTAATGGTGCTCACTATCACGACATGATAATCCAGTTTTTTGGGCCTAAATTGCAAGATATGGATGTGGATGACATGTGGTTTCAACAAGACGGTGCCACATGCCATACAGCCTGAGAAACAATTCGATTACTGCATGAGTCATTTCCTGGTCGTGTAATTTCCCGTTTTGGTGATCAGAATTGGCCGCCCAGATCATGCGATTTAACGCTGTTGGACTTTTTTCTTTGGGGTTTTTTGAAGTCTAAGGTTTATGCCAACAAGCCCATGACCACCCACACCTTGAAGGAGGAAATTGAGCGCTGTAGCAACGAAATTCAGCCACATTTATGCAAAACGGTCATGGAAAATTTCAACAAAAGAGTGCGTATGTGCCAGAAAAGCCGTGGAGGCCATTTACCCGATATGCTATTCCATATATAACCCTATACTGTATACTTTATGAATCAATAAAAAATTTACAATTTTTCATTATAAACCTGTGTTTTCTATCAAAATTACTTCTAGTGTGAATTTTGGGACACCCTTTAGTAATTAAATGTAACCTAAAATCTCCAGTTATCACTGAGGGAATCATCATTCCTTTCATAGCTAAATAAAATAACTTGAGTCCACATCTCACATTTGATTTTATTTAGTAAATTCTGTCCCCTCTTAAATGTTTCTGAGATTCCCAGTGAGCGTATGTCAACTGCAAACTCCAGTCGTCAGCTTATTTTGGACTGCTCCTGACTATTGGGTTCTCTTCCATTTCCTCCCTATGCCTCTCCATTGCCTTCTGTTTTTTGTTGGTCTAATTCACCTGTCAACATAACCACAGCCCTTCCTTAATTTCCCAAGAAAATGCTAAAATGAATCTGATGCTAATTTAGTAGTTAATAAAGGTCTGCTGAAACCATGAAGAGGAATTAAGATACAAAATAGGAAACAACTCAAAATACTCTGTTCTCAGGCATGCCTCTCACCATATTTCTGGAGTCCACTTTTCCTTGCCAGGGTCCTCTCTTCCATCTCTTTTTGCCCTTTTCCCAAAGGGAGCTGATAATCACTTAAAATGATCTCATACTCCACCTCACAGAGAATAACCTTTGATATTATCCTATATAATAAAAGGGTAATATGCAAATAGACCAAACGGCAGAACAACCGAATAACCAATCAAAGCATAATATGCTAATGATTAAGGCTGCTCAACTGCTAAGGCTGAGGTGGCTCAACTGCTTGCTATGACGTGCACTGACCACCAGGGGGCGGACAGTCAACTGGTCGACCAGTTGCTATGATGTGCACTGACCACCAGGGGGCAGATGCTCTGACTGGTAGGTTAGCTTGCTGGTGGGGTCCAGCCAATTGGGACTGAGCAAGATGGGCCAGACATGCCCTGGAGCCCTCCTGCTGTCCCTCCCCAGCCCGATCATGCACCGGTGGGGTCCCTCAGCCTGGCCTGCACCTTCTCGCAATCTGGGACCTCTTGGGGGATGTCGGAGAGCCGGTTTCAGCCTTATCCCGCAGGCCACTCCCCTTGGGAGGGCACCAGACACAGGGCTCATGGCTGGCGAGCACTGCTGTGGCAGTGTGAGCCTCTCCCAATAGGGACTGATTGGGCGCGAGCCCTTGGCAGGCACAGTGGGGCTGGGATGAGTGGTAGCAGCAGGTAGGAGCTGCAGACGGCGTTGGAGTGCAAGTTTTGGCCTGATCCCTGCAGGCCACCCAGAGGGACCCCACCCATGCACAAATTCATGCACTGGGCCTCTAGTTTATTATAAAGATAACTTTAGTTTGCTTTTATTCATCTATTGATGGACACTTAGTTTTTTTCCCTAGCTTCTTGATATGGATACATGGATTGTTGACTTTCCAATCTTTCTTCTTTTCTAGGATAGGCTGCGGGAGACCTGGAGAAATGCCACTCAGAAAAGCTTTCAAGAAAGAAACTGCCTAGCAGCTAGAATTACCTAACAGCCTCCAACTGTTATCCCCTCATGTCTACTTTCATTTCAAGGCAAGTGATGCTCTTCCTGGGCAATGTCTGAGCAAAGCAGTGGTAGTTGATTGTATTCTTTTCACAGGGGCTCTCCCATCCAGTGACTGAATTAGATGGTGGGACAAAAGGGTAGCCATTTCCACCTAACACAGGACTCTTCTAACAGGCAACCTCTGCTCTGAAACATTTGGGGTGCAAAAACCTGGGATCAAATTGGCATCATGGTTCGATGTAGAATAACTTCTTGGCCTGTAGATATGGTGGTATTAAGAGTGGACAAAATAGTTGGCAGCCTACAAAGGTATATGCATATATGTGTATATTCATATACACAGACACCTATCCACACACACGCACATGCCTATATATATACACACACATACACATATAGTATATTCAAAAGAAAACAAGAATGGAAGAAAAGGTGACTGAGGGTGTTCATCATCCAAAAATGTTGTGATAGCTTGCCCAGTTCTCGGTATTTACTAACAAATTTAGAATACACTTGATTTCTAGTTTAATTTCATAATTTATATCATTTCAGTCCTTTGAAACTTGTCGAGACTTGCTTTATGGCCTAGCTACAGCTCATCTTGATCAATGTTCCATGTGTTCTTTTTATTTTATTTTTTTTAAAATATATTTTATTGATTTTTTACAGAGAGGAAGGGTGAGGGATAGAGAGCTAGAAACATCGATGAGAGAGAAACATCAAACAGGCGCCTCCTGCACGCCCCCCACTGGGGACGCGCCCACAACCAAGGCACATGCCCTTGACCGGAACCGAACCTGGGACCCTTGAGTCCGCAGGCCGATGCTCCATCCACTGAGCTAAACCGGTTCTGGCCCATGTGTTCTTTTTAAAATATATATATTTGTATTGATTTTAAAGAGGGAGAGGAAAGGAGTGATAGAAACATTGATAAGAGAAATACATCGATTGGCTGCCTCCCCACACCCTACACTGAGGATTGAGCCCACAACCCAGGCATGTGTCCTGACTGAGAATTGTACCGTGAACTTCTGGTTCATAGGCTGATGCTCAATCACTGAACCACACTGGCCAGGCTGTTCCATGTGTTCTTGAAATGAATCTATAGTCTATATTGTTGGATGTTGTGTACTGGATAAGTCCATTAAGTCATATTGGTTAATTGGTTAAAGATTTCATCATTTTGTTGAAATCTATTCTATTCTTACTGATATTTTTACCTGCTTGGTCTGTTAGGTACTGAGAGAGATGTGTTTGAATTCCCAATTACTCTACATCAGTGGTTGGCAAATCGCTGCTTGCGAGCCACATGCGGCTCTTTGGCCCCTTGAGTGTGGCTTTTCCACAAAATACCACGTGCGGGCACGCACATACAGTGCGATTGAAACTTCGTGGCCCATGCGCAGAAGTTGGTTTTTGGCCTGGGCGAGTCTATTTTGAAGAAGTGGCATTAGAAGAAGTGGGGGGTGTCGGTCGGTCAGGCGACAGGAGACACAGCGCAGGCGGGCCACTAGGGGGAGGCGCGCGAGATTCATGCAGGAGTTGAGTGAGCCAGTCAGTCAGCAATCTCATTGTGCAGTGGTTAGTGCTAGTCGAGTCCGCAAATCGAGTGCGGGTGGCAAAAGTACCTACTCAAAGCATAAAGTTACCTGTATTTTTCCAACCAGCTGCAAATCCTACAGGTATTTTTGTCATCAATTTAAGAATTGTAATTCTTTTGTGTTGGTGGCTTTATTATTATAAAATGAAACATTTTTTTAGGTGCCCTGTTTGAGATGGCTACAAAGAAGAAGCAAAGAAAAACGGAAGACGAAAACCATGAATATAAAGTTGAATGGACTGAGACTTTCGCGTTTATTCAAAACTTAAATGGCCTTCCGACCTGTCTTATTTGTCTGGAAAAATTGGCGCATAACAAGAAATCAAATTTGGAGAGACACTTTACAACTAAACACATATCATTTAGTACTAAATATTCTGTCGGTGATGCAAGGAAGAAAGTAGTTGAGGAACTTCAGAAGAGTCAAGAAAAATCAAGTTCTGTATTTAATTACTGGATGCAATCTTCCAACAATGTTAATATTGCAAGTTTTGTGGTTAGTCAAGAGATTGCTAAGAGAGGAAAACCATATACAGACGGCGAATACATAAAAAGTTGTTTTATAAATGCATCCAAAGAGCTCTTTTGGGATTTTAAGAACAAGGCAGATATTCTAAAAAAAATTAAAGAGTTACCATTGTCTGCTAAAACAGTGAAAGATAGAACAGTCAAAATGTCTTCGAATATAACCAACCAGCAAGTCGAAGATCTTAAATTGGTTTCAGCTTTATCAATAGCAGTTGACGAGTCTTGTGACATAAATGATACAGCGAAAGTTTCACTTTTTGTACGATTTATTTCATCTACAGGTCCTAAAGAAGAACTTTTAGGATTATTGCCACTCAAAGGTCAAACACATGGAGAGGATGTAGCAAATGCTGTAATTGAGTGCATTGAAAAACATCATATTCCACTCGATAAAATTGTCTCAATTTCAACAGACGGGTCGAAAAGTATGACTGGCGTAAGAAACGGGTTTGTTGCTATTTTGAAAGAAATAATTAATCACGAGATACTTACCATTGCATCATTCATCAAGAAGTGCTCTGTGCGCAGACATTTCCAGAAGAAATTTGCAAAGTTATGGAATTGGTGATTAAGATTATCAACTCCATTATAGCTAAAGCTCTTAATCATCGCCAATTTAAAGAAGTTTTAGTTGAAATGGAGAATGAGTACGCAGATCTTCTGCTGCATAACAAGGTACGTTGGTTATCAAAAGGAAACGTTTTGAAATGTTTCGCTTCCTTATTAACAGAAATTAAAGCATTTCTCCTTGAGAAGGGTGTTCACTATCCAGAACTAACGAACGATCAGTGGATCCAAAAATTTTATTTCATGGTAGACGTTACGACTCATCTAAATCAGCTTAATTGTAAACTACAGGGGAAAGGAAACACAGTTTTTTCAATGTTAGAAGAAGTTATTTCATTCGAAAACAAATTATCTCCTTTTGGTCAAGATTTTGAAAGAGAAACTTTGACTCACTTTCCAAGCCTGTTGAAACATCGCCAAGAAAATAATTCTGATATTGACATTTGCTATTTCAAAACAACACTTTTAAATATGAGGGAAGCTTTTCTCAACAGGTTTCAGGAATTCAGAAACAGCAAAGCAACGTTAGCCTTTGTTAAAAAACCTCTCAATGCTACTGTAACAGAATTAAATTTTTCTCTCTTTAATATTGACATTGGCAACTTTGAAATGCAATTGCTGGATTTTAAAAACAAAGAACTTTGGAGCTCAAAATTTGAACGTCTTTGTGCTGATATAGAAATATTGGAGAAAAACAAATGTGAACTTAGTTCACAGCACAAGTGGTCTGCTTTGAAAGACCTGGAGAAGGAAGATATGTTGATTTTTAACACCTGGAATAGTATTCCTGACTCATATAATCAACTGAAAAAACTAGTGTTTGCTGTTCTTTCCTTATTCGGGTCTACTTATTTATGCGAACAATCATTTTCAAGCATGAACCTTATCAAGAGTAAATTGAGAAGTTGTCTTACTGATGAGAACCTGGAATTGTGCCTAAAATTAAAAACAACAACATACAAACCTGACTTACTCAAACTTTCCAAGGAGAGGCAAGGCCATTGTTCACATTAGTGTTTGTCAGTCATTGTCATGATTTAATTTTATGGATATTGTAAGCTAAATTGTAAGGAATTTAATTTTATCAATAAATAATATCATTATTAAGTATGATATCAAGTTTTATTCAATGTACCTATAGTTTAACTAAGACTTAAAACTTTAAGTAAAGTTTATTAAGTTAATTTTAGGGAACGTTGTGGAGTGAAAGAAGATGTAGTGTCGAGGATTGAGAAAGGTATGTTGAGATGGTTTGGACATATAGAGAGGATGAACGAAAGGAGATAGACGAAACAAGTATACAAGATGAGTGTGGATGGCAGAGTTGAAAGGGGTCGACCTCAACAATTGTACCTCAATCAGATTGAGGACATTTTTAGCAAAGGCCAGCTTAGGAGTACCCTAATTAAGTTAATAACAATGTACCTACCTATATAGTTTAAGTTTAAAAAATTTGGCTCTCAAAAGAAATTTCAATCGTTTTACTGTTGATATTTGGCTCTGTTGACTAATGAGTTTGCCGACCACTGCTCTACACAAATACCTGCACATAGATGTTGATAGCAGCTTTATTTATAATTGCCAAATCTTGGAAGCAACCAAGATGTTTTTCAGTAGGTGAATGGATAAATAAACTGCGGTACATGGAGACAATGGAATATTATTCAATGTTAAAAATAAATGAGATCTCGGAGAGACCAAGATGGCGGCGTAGGGTGTAGACCTGTGCGTGCTGCTTCCCACAGCATCATTGAAACTACCAACTATAAGACAAACAACCACCATTCAGAACCATGGGGAAGTTGGCCCAGTGGAAGTTCTACAACTGGAAGGAAAGAAAGAAGCATAGTGAGACTGAGTAGGAGCTACAGAGGCGCCAAGAACAGAGGTACAGAGTCGCGCGCCAGGAGGGCTGCAACTGGATGAGCGGTTTTTTTTCAATCGGAAGGGGTTACGAACTCTCGAATTCACTGGACTTGTCCGGGTTGGGTCTCTGAGGCCCCAGACCCCACGGGGAGAGGCGGCACAGCCTTGCAGTGGTCGGGAAGTGAGGGAGGCTCTGGAGTGCTGCTGCTCACCGGCACTGGGGGATGCGAAGTCCCAGAGTCCCAGAGAGGCGAGGAGCCGCGGAGACACCGCCATTGATATTTGCTCCGCCCTGGCGACTCCCTGAGATCCTGCCCTACTCAATTTACATTCCCATCCAAACTGTGCCAGAGGCACAAGAGGAAATGCCTGCGCTTCTACAAACTCTTGAATCCACTGAGCTGGTTTGGGGTGGGAACATGAGCCACCAGACCCTACGGGGAGAGGCGGCACAGCCTTGCAGCGGTCGGAAAGCGAGGGGGGCTCTGTCGCGCAGCTGCTCTCTGGCACTAGGGGATGCGAAGTCCCGGAGTCTCAGAGAGGGGAGGAGCCTCGGAGATGCCATTGCTATTTGCTCTGCTCTGGTGACTCCCTGAGACCCCACACTACCCAATTTACATCCCCATCCAAGCCTTGACAGTGGCACAAAAAGACCCACCTGCGCTTTTGAAGCATAACCCAACAAATTGCAGACTTCAACTCCTCGCACCCATAAGAGACACACTCAAGAAGCAGACCCAGGAGAACCAAGATGGCGGCATAAGGTACAGACCTGTACGTGCTGCCTCCCACAACAACATTGAAACTACCAACTATAGGATAAGCAGCTATCATTCGGAACCATGGGAAAGCTGGCCCAGTGGAAGCTCTACAACTGGAAGGAAAGAAAGAAGAGCACTGAGACTGAGTAGGATGTGCAGAGGCACCAAGTACAGAGCCCAACCCAAGAAACTACAGATTTCAACTCCTTGCATAGAAAGAAGGATGTGCAGAGACACCAAGTACAGAGCCAACCCAACAAACTTCAGATTTCAACTCCTCACATCCAAAAGAGGCACACTCAAGAAGCAGAATCAGGTTCGGAGGAAGCCGGAGCTGGACCAGGCTGGGCCGGGGACATGGAACCGCTGTACCAGCAAACACACAAGCATGTCCACCAGTTCCAGTCTCACATGGGATGCTGGGAGACGGCAGACAAGCAGTCTGTGCACTTAGTAGAAAACGAAATCCAAGCAAGCATACCAGATATTCAGCTACCAAGAACGCCTGGAGATTTGGTCCAGCAAAGAGCCGCCCAACAAAAGACAGAATGCCAAACTTCGTGTTGCCCCGATGAGGCCAGGACGGCCCGGTGAGGTCGGGGCGGCCCCGGGGAGGTCGGGACAGCCCCGGTGAGGTCGGGACGGCCCCGGTGAGGTCGGGATGGCCCCTGTGAGGTTGAAACGGATAATAAAGACCAATATAAACTGATGAACAAAAATAGATGCAGAGGCAGAGCAGCATTGAACAGACTGTCAAACTACAGTGGGAAGCCTGGGGAGGGTTTTGGGGGCGGTTAAGAGATCAACCGAAGGACTTATATGCATGCATATAAGAATAACCAATGGACACAAAACACTGGGGGGTAGGGGAGGCCGGGGGAAAGTCAAGGGGGGGGGGGAGGAGACATATGTAATACTCTTTGTAATACTTTAAGAAATAAAAATTATTTTAAAAAAATAAAAATAAATGAGATCTCCAGTCACAAGAAGAAATGGAGGGAACTTAAATGCCTATTAATATGTGGAAGAAGCCAATCTGAAAAGGCTACATATTGTTTGATTCCAACCATATGACATTCTAGGAAAGGCAAAATGATGGAGATAATAAAAAGATTAGTGGTGGAGAACCAAGATGGTAGCATAGGTAAATGCTGGTACTCGCTCCCTCCCACAACCACATCAAAATTAATACTAAAATACAGGACAACCATCATTGAGAACTGCCTGAAATTTGGCTGAATGAAAGTCCTACAACTAGAAAAGTAAGAAAGAAAGCACATGGAGACTGGTAGGAAGGGTGGAGGCATGGAGTGGGCTGGTCTGACACCCATGTGAGGGATATCTTGGCTGCAGAGGCCTCCAGTGAGGAGCAAGGGGTCTCAGCCCTACACCAGACCCCCAGCCCTGGGTTCAAGAGCTGGGAAGAGAAATCCCTGTAACTGTGGGCTGTAAAAACCAGTAGGGATTGTGGCTGAGTGACATGGAGGCTACTGGAGATCCAAGCAGTTTCTCTTAAAGGGCTAGTGTATGAACTTACATGGACTCGCTCCCTCTGAGCCTCAGTGCCAGGCAGCAGCTGGGGGTGGAGGGGGGCTGTAGACCCAGGGACATACAAGGAGGAAATGGATTGTCTGGTATCAGGACAAGAGCTCAGGGGTAGCTTTCTCCCAGACAGGACTGCTTCCAGGGGTCATTATTCCTATGCTGACCTACCCCCATTGCAGAGCTGACTGGCAGCCAAAATTTAGTTTCCATCAGCCTGGCTCACATTGTTTGCTCCATCTTGGTGATTCCCTGAGGCCCCACCCCATCCAATTTTTTCACCAAAGCTCTTTTCCATATGAATGGCCTGTCCTGGCTCAGGCTTCTCTCAAGCAAGCAGCAACTGGCATCAGCATGTCCCATACCTATCAATAAGAGGCCCAAAACAGCTTTGCCTCACCTGGGCACTTCCAGGCCCAACACAAGTGGCAGCCATCCACAGGTCACTCTGTGTCTCCTGCTGGGTGACCCCAGGCAGTGGCTGAATTTACACCTCCTGAGAGGCCCCAGAGCCAGTACACCCAGTGGACAGTTTCAGACCATACCAGATTACAACTTTATACATCCATGAGTGACACACTCAAGGGACAGACTCAGTAAGCACCAAAGCCCCACTAAGCAAGTCCTGCTCCATAAGGGTGTCTCTTGCACAGCAGCATCTTGTCCTCACAGCCAATTGGCCTGGAGGTCAATTCCTCTGAGTGATGCCAACAGCAATCAAAGCTCAACTACAACAAGACTGTGCACACAGCCCACACATGGGCCCACCTAGAGTGCTCAGCTCAGGTGACTGGGGAGGCTGAGCTGAGCACTATAGGACACCTACTACACAAGGCCACTCTACCAATTCTAGTAGACATGGCAGCTCTACCTAATACATAGAAACAAACACAGGGAAGCAGTCAAAATGTGGAGACAAAGAAACATGTCACAAATGAAAGAACAGAAGAAATCTCCAGAAAAAGAACGAAATGAAATGAAAGCAAACAAACTACTAGAAACAGAGTTCAAAACAAAGGTTATAAGGTTGCTCAAGGATCTTAATGAGAGCTTCAAGGGACTTTGTGAGACTTTCAAGAATCTTAATGAGAATGTCAAAGACATGAAAAAGGACCAGTTAGAAATTAAGCATATACTAACTGAAATAATGAATAATTTACAGGAATTCAACAGAAGAGTAGAGGATTCTGAGAATCAAATCAATGATTTGGAATATGAGGAAGCAAAACACACCCAATCAGTAGAGCAAAAAGAAAAAAGAATCCAAAAATATGAAGATAGTTAAGGAGCTTTTGGGACAACTTCAAGTGTACCAACATTCACTTTGTGGGGTACAAGAAGAAGAAGAGAGAAAGATATTGAAAATCTATTTGAAGAAATAATGACAGAAAACTTCTCCTACCTTGTGAAAGAAAGAGACTTATAAGTCCAGGAAGTGCAGAGGATCCCAAACAAGAGGGACCTGAAGAGACCCACACCAAGACACATCATAATTAAAATGCCCAAGGGGAAAGACAAAGAGAGAGTCTTAAAAGCAACAAGAGAAAAGTAGTTAGGAAGAAGAAGAAGAAGAAGAAGAAGAAGAAGAAGAAGAAGAAGAAGAAGAAGAAGAAGAAGAAGAAAAAGAAGAAGAAGAAGAAGAAGAAGAAGAAGAAGAAGAAGAAGAAGAAGATCTATCAATAATTGAGTCTAAAAATAAAAAATAAACAAGGAATCTAATGAACAAAATAAAATGATGAATAAAATAGAACCAGAAGCATAGAAGCATGGAACAGCCTGACAAATCTCAGAGGGAAGGAGGGAGGAGTTCAGGAAGAGATTAACCAAAGAATTTATATACATACTAGAGGCCCAGTGCATGAATTTATGTACAGGTGGGGTCCCTTGACCTGGCCAGCAATTGAGACCTATCGGGGGCCAGCCAGCCAGCAGGAGTGACCCCAGGAGGTTGGCCAGCTGACGCCCCCATAGGGGCTTATGGGGGAGCTGTCGGGGGGGAGAGGGGCCCTGGGCAGTTGGCTGCAAGGCCCACCCCCAATCAGGGTGTGGGGGGGTGATTGGGGGTGACGCTGGCCAGGGGGAGGGTCCGCAGGTGGTTGGGGGTGGGCAATCAGAGCCCGGATCAGGATGGTTGGCTGCTGCAGTGGCTGGCATAGCAATCGGTCATTCCGGTCATTCCGCCTTTTGGGTTGCTATTTGAAGTACATCCTTTAGTATTTAAGTCAGCAAGAATGTCTTGGTGACAAATCTTTAATTTTTATCTCAATAGTTTGTTTTCCTCTTCACTGGCAGTTTTTTGGTTATAGAATTCTAGGTCAACAATTATTTTCTTTCGACTTATTAAATATATTTATTCTACTATCTTCTTACTTCCATTGTTGCTATGAGAGGTTAGCTATTTATTAATTGCTATTTATTTGTTGATGATTTCTTTGGCTCTCCTTTTAAGGTCTTATTCTAGAAATGCTATGAAATAGCACTATAATAAGTCTGAGAATATATTTGTTAGGCTTCCTATACATGAAAATTAATGTATTACAATAATGAAAAATTCTCAGCTATTATTGGTAGAACATTCTTATTACCCTATTGTCTTCTAGAATTTTGAGTAGACAGATGATAGGACCTTTTAATTTTTCATGTCGATTAACCTCTATTTAAAGATATGAATTTTAGAAATCTCCATAATTTCTTGCTTCCTTGACAAATTTGTAATGGCTTTACAAATATTTTTAGAATCATATCAGACAGTGCTATAATTTTTGCTTTGACTAACATAATTTTGGAAACTCAGAAAGAGCAGAATCTATTGTATTTGCCCATATTTTGTCTTACTATATTCTTATATTTTTATTCTAATATTCTAGTTTTTTTCTTTAATCATTTCCTTTCTATTGAGAAAATTTCCTTTAGCCATTCTTTTGAGATAAGTGTGCTGGTGACAAATTCTCTTTGTTTTTTTTTGTCTTGATTTTTCCTGTATTCCTAAAGGATATTTTCACTGAGTATAGGATTCCATGTTGACCACTTTTTTGTTTCTTTCAGCTCTTGAAAAATATTGTGCTGAATCCTTTTGGCCTCCATGTTTTATTTATGCGCTCAACTCCTAGAGCCATGTCTCCAGTCCCAACCTTCCTCAATTGAGCTTCAGTCCCTTATTTTCTGATGTCACTGGACATCTTCACTTGGATGTCCCATGAGCACATTGAACATATATCCTTATTATTTTACATTCCCCATACTCTCACATCTGTTTTTTATTTTCTTGGGAAAAATATTTTTTGTGGGAAAGAGTTTTTTCTAATCAATTCAGTGCTGTTGGCACGAGATTCTCCCAGTGTTTTTTTAAGCCAGATTTTTCCCTCACAGCGAGCGAGGATTTGTCTGTATAACTAACTTATTATTTAAATGCATTAGAATGTACCTTATTTTCTTGTGCTTTGTTATTTTTTATTGTGAACTGCTAATTTTTTTATTTTTATTATCTATGGAGATTCTTTGAGGCCTGGGTTTATTCCTCACCAGTCACTTTGGAGCACTACCAATCTCTGACCACCTCAAGTTAAAATGTCCTCTTGAGGTTTTTCAGAATATATAAGTAACAGGAACTCAAATCCACATGAAGTTCAACTGTGGTTAACAATTGCCAGGAAATTATTAATTTTACTCTTTCTCATCCTAGGACTGAGGCAGTTAGTGTCCTTGCCGGTCTTGGTGGGGGTTCATTGTTGGTAAAGTTCTTTGGAGCCCAGCTTTCTATGAGAACCCCATTTTCATTCCCACCTTCGGTGTGCTCTAGGCTTTCCCTCTGCCCCCCCCCCCCCACCCCGTACCTGGTGCAGTCATTAAAATACAAGCTCACGGATTCCAGATTTTGCCAAACATTTCCAGGGTGGACGTTGGGTTTGGCACTTTCAGAGTTCCTGGATTCACTTCACTTTGGAGATCAGCATATGCTTTACGTTTACACAAGCTTAATGTTCAAAAAGGTTTCAAAAGATTTCTTATCCAGTATTTGAGTTATTTTATTTGGGTGGGTTGCTCAGGTTATCCAATCTGCCATACTGCTGGAAAAAGAGATTTCCCATATATATGGTTTTCTTTGAGAAACTCTTATCTTTTTAGCTTAGGTCTCTTAGCTGAATATGTTGAAGTCAAAATATTTAACAATTAAACATTTTTAAAAATCATTTCTTAGTGATTATTTTCTTGAATAATTTAAAATTTCTTTGAATTCAGCATCAGCTTTCTCTCTCTTAACCCTATAATATGAAATAGGCAATTGGGAAATGACCCTCTAAAAAGCTGTGCAGTCAGCCTGATTTAATTAGATGCCATGACAGTAATGTGGTTAAATTTTTTGACTGTATAATCATCTCCAGTTCTTTGCCTCTGGGATGAGAACCTGGAGATCAAAGGTGATTTACTGTCTTATTTACACATAAAGAGAAGGGGAAAACCATTCTACACTTAGCTGAAATGCTAATGAGCGATGTCTCTCAAAAAGCAATTGGAGATGTAAGGATTAGAAATAAGTCCAGAATGGCTATAGAAAGGTTATTTCATCCAATTTAACAAAATTCAAAGACATAATTATATTAGAGTGGAAGAGGGTTGCCTTTCCCCATGTCTACTGGCATTAGTATGGGATCAAATTCAGAAATGGCTCAGAAAGATACACATATACCCATGCACACACATGCACACACTCTTGCACCTCTATGTAATACACACATTACAATTACATAAATGTAATTAAGTAGTTACACAAAAAGAGGAATTCTGGCAAGTGAGTCATTGGTTATTGTTTTTTTTTATTTTATAACCTTTCTCTTAATCCTCAAAGTAATGTGTTCATTATTTTTTTTTTGTAATGTGTTCATTAAAAAAGCACTGGAGCCCGGCCGGGTGTGGCTTAGTGATTGAGCATCAACCTATGAACCAGAAGATCAAGGTTCAATTCTCAGTCAGGGCACATGCCCGGGTTGCAGCTCCATCCCCAGTAGGGGGCGAGCAGGAGGTGGCTGATCAATGATTCTCTCTCAACATTCATATTTCTATCTCTTTCTCCCTCTCCCTTTCCTCTCTGAAATCAATAAAAACATATTTAAAAAAAACATTGGAAAGTTTAGAAAAAACATCGTTAATGCTACTTCCTAGTAAAAACAATGGCAGCATTTTGGTGCATTTCTTTTCTTTGCACTTATTAAACATAGAACTCAGCTGTACAAGCAATTAGACTCAATCCTGCTTTTCTCTCCCACTTAATAATTCTATATTAGGTACATCCTGTTTCTAAATAGTATTTCAATCATGGATATGTATATATATGTACATATATATGCACATATATATATATATATATATACAGTATATATGTACATATATGTGTATATATACAGTATATATATATATATTAGAGGCCCGGCGCATGAAATTCATGAACATTAAAAGGGAATTAATTAGAGGAAATATTTTAATATTGCTATTTGCCCTTTATAATAGAAGTGTCAGAGATGAAAGAAAATTAGTAAAATGTATATGAAAATCTTCCTCTTGTCAGAGTCTGGGGTGCACCACGGGACCCAGAGTCAAGTCCCTGCCCACCCGCACACGCCTCAAAATCGTGCGAGACCCAGACCTGGCTGGCCCCACCCCCTTTAGGTGAGATACCCCATCAAGCCCCACCAGGCGGGGGGTGCAGCCTGAGGTCCCACATCAAGCCCCACTGGGCGGGGGGCACAGCCTGAGGTCCCCCGGCCCGGCACTGGGGCAGGGGGCGTGGCCTGAGGTCCCTGTCAAGCCACACAGGGCAGGGGGTGCAGCCTCAGGTCCCCTGCCTTGACCTGGCACCACGCAGCCTCAGGTCCCTGCTGATCGCTAGTTATGGCTTGTTATGGGAACTCCGCTTCCGCTGTGGGTGCAGCCATCTTGTGTTACAGGAACCCTGCCTCTGCTGTGGGCACAGCCATCTTTGTGATGGCGTGAGGGTTAATTTGCATATTACCTCTTTATTATATGGGATATTTGCAATTTCCCTAATTACTTCTCATTAGACATTAAAGTTGTTACAAAATTTCCAATGATAAAATGAGTCACTGTTGTTATCTCTTTCTGTGCCCTTTGTCTTGGTTCTAGAAAAATAATTAAAAGTTGCTTTCAATTTCAAGTGTCAGTGAAATCCGGCGAGGCTGAAGTTCAGCCATCAATTCACTGTTACCCCAACATTCTCCATGGGGTTTTTCACTTCTAACTCCTGCACTCATGTTTTCTAAAACAAGCTTTTCAAAAAATATCTCCCAAGCATATGTGGTATGTAATCCTTTTGGAGGGAGTTCTAGTAATAAATAAATAACATTCCCATCTCATTATATTTCAGGTGCTATTTCCCTATTGTATATATGGTACATTAGTGCCTGAGGCACCAATTGGTACCTTGTAAAAATGCTGAATTTTTCTCAATCTGTCCTATAGATGAGCATTTAATATGTAGCTAGTTCAATTTGATATATTCTATAAGTGTAAAATACAGAATAAATTTCAAAGACTTAGCATGATAAAATAATGTAAATTATCTTATCAATAATATTGATTACATGTTAGAATGATAATATTTTCGATATATTGGATTAAATAAAATATTTTGTTAAAATTAATCTTTTTATATGTTTTAAATGTGGTTACTAGAAAAATGTAAAATTACAATTGTGGTTGGTATTGTATTTCTGTTTGAGAGGCCAATTTAGAGCCTAAAGTTGGAGCCTGGCCCCATACCAACATTCCCTCTCTGGAAAGCACACCCTCTCCCAGCTCAAGCCTCCAGAATCTCAGGTAAGGGGCAAGGGTGGGGAGTGGGGGAGATCAGCAGGTTTTTTCCTGCTATCCTCTCTTAATATCCTAGCTCACCACAGGATTGGAAACAAAGGATTAGGTAATGAATGAGAGAACTAACTTGGTTGGATGGTTATGCTATTTTGTTAATTATATGGTCCATTCTGCATTAAGTTTTATGAGTGGCAGATACTCCCAAGTGGAAAAGGACTAGCAGTAAAGTGCTCACCAAATGCTTTGTGGCTTTGGCTTTGATTGGAGCTTTGAGCCATTTTCTTCTCCTCCAACCTGACTTCAATCACTCTTTTTGCAAAAGCCCCAAAGCTCCCTTGTGCCTGCTTTCAGGGATTCAGAGCTGGGACAGTATAGACCATTTTGCCTTTCAGCTGCCAGCCAGATGGAAAAAATATGGTGCATAGCAGAGCTCCCTGCTCTGAGCAGCTTGAGGAGGAAAAGGCTGAAGCTGGCACATTTGGATTCAGGAAGAGCCTGAGATAACTGGGCCATTTTCTTTAGATTCAGCACTTTTGTGGGCCTGCGAGGACACTGCAGCCTCCTAGACAACTCAAGGCCTTGGACAGAAAAAGTTGAGTTGATGAGTGATGGTTGACATGCAATCCTGAACCTTGCAGCAGCAGTGGGTCTGTGCTCAGGCCTTCACTGGGAGATGGTCCAGGACAGCCCAGAGCCTCTTGGCTGGGAGCCAGCCACTGGGTGTGGCTGCATGTGGCTCCTGGTTTCTTTACTGTTAGAACTGGGACTTTGGTCTTCAGATAACCAAGATGGCGGCATAGGTAAACACCGGAGACTGCTGCCGCAAACAACCACTTCAAAAATACAACTAAAAGACAGAACAGACATCACCCAGAACCACAGGAAAGCTGGCTGAGGAGAGACTCTTCAACTAGAAGGAAAGAGAACAGCATACCGAAGCTCAGAAGAGGCGCAGTGTGGAAAATATAAAGGTACTGAGGTGTGCGTGCAAAGCGGGCTGGTGGCTGAGGGCGCGGTTGTCGTTTTCGGTCGGGAGTGAGTCTCAGACTCTGGGCTCCAGATCCGGGCGAGTCTCTAGGGACTCAGACTCAGACGGGAGAAGCGGGATTGTCCGGCATCAGTTGGAATCTGAGGGCAGCTTTCTCTCCGAGGTTTGCAGCGGCAGCCGGGGTTCTGAGAAGCAGAGCCTCTAGGAACGGGACTGAGAGCAGCCATAACTGCTCCCTCCACCCGCCCTGTTGATCCCGTCCCGCCCAAGCCCTGCGCAGAGCCATTTGCTGGATCGCCTCAGGCAAAGGCTAGATTAGCACCTCCCCAGAGGACAGAAGTTTTCCACACAGCTGATTCTCACAGCCAGTCAGCCGGGTGGTCAAATCCCTCTAGTATTAACTACAACAATCAGGGCTTAACTACAACAAGACTGCGCACAAAGACCACTAGGGGGTGTACCAAGAAAGCATAAAAAATGCGGAGACAAAGAAACAGGACAAAACTATCAAGGGAGGATATTGAGTTCAGAACCACACTTTTGAGGTCTCTCAAGAGGCTTCTAGAGTCTGTCGATAAACTTGATGAGATGTACAGGAAATCTAATGAGACCCTCGATGGTGTGATAAAGGACCATCTAGAAAGTAAGCATACACTGACTGAAATAAAGAAAATTATACAGACTCCCAACAGCAGACCAGAGGAGGGCAAGAATCAAGTCAAAGATTTGAAATGCGAAGAAGCGAGAAACACCCAACCGGAAAAGCAAAATGAAAAAAGAACCCAAAAATACGAAGATAGTGTAAGGAGCCTCTGGGACAGCTTCAAACGTACCAACATCAGAATTATAGAGGTACCAGAAGATGAGAGACAGCAAGATATTGAAAACCTATTTGAAGAAATAATGACAGAAAAGTTCCCCCACCTGGTGAAAGAAATAGACTTACAGGTCCAGGAAGCGCAGAGAACCCCAAACAAAAGGAATCCAAAGAGGACCACACCAAGACACATCATCATTAAAATGCCAAGAGCAAAAGACAAAGAGAGAATCTTAAAAGCAGCAAGAGAAAGAAACTCAGTTACCTACAAGGGAATACCCATACGACTGTCAGCTGACTTTGCAACAGAAACTTTGCAGGCCAGAAGGGAGTGGCAAGAAATATTCAAAGTGATGAATAGCAAGAACCTACAACCAAGATTACTTTATCCAGCAAAGCTATCATTCAGAATTGAAGGTCAGATAAAGAGCTTCACAGATAAGGAAAAGCTAAAGGAGTTCATCACCACTAAACCAGTATTATACGAAATGCTGAAAGGTATCCTTTAAGAAGAGGAAGAAGAAAAAGGTAAAGATACAAATAGTGAACAACAAACATGCATCTATCAACAAGTGAATCTAAGAATCAAGTGAATAAATAATCTGATGTACAGAATGAACTGGTGATTATAATGAATCAGGGACATAGAAAGGGAATGGACAGACTATTCTTGGGGGGGAAAGGGGAATGGAAGATGAGGGAAGAGACTGGACAAAAATCGTGCACCTATGGATGAGGACAGTGGGTGGGGAGTGAGGGCAGAGGGTGGGGCGGGAACTGGGAGGAGGGGAGTTATGGGGGGGAAAAAAGAGGAACAAATGTAATCTGAACAATAAAGATTTAAAAAAAAAGAAAAAAAGAACTGGGACTTTGAGGACAGCTGAAGTTACTAGTTGTCCTAACCCACTTACAAAACTGGGCAAGCTCCCATCCAACCACAGGTCCTTCCTGCTTTCAATTATTTTTGTAGGGAACCTCTGTTTGCACACAGTCATATTTATCGCTGTGTTTGTTTAGTTTCTTTTTCCACTGGCTCCTTGCCTTCAGGCTGATAGAGGCAGTCTTTCTTGCAGCTCAATGCCAGGTATGTCTGGAAGGGGCCTGAAGATCCATTTCCCTCTGAAGTGAGAACTTTCAGGCTGCCGAATTCTTAGGAACTGAAGTCCGGGAGAAGAGATAGATGTTGGGTATTCTCTGCTCATGCATCTAACAAATATCTGAGTTTCCTTTTGCTGTGGACTAAGCTTCCAGGCTAGTCTCTGAGAACTCAGATGAACCAGGCATAAACCCACCCTTGTCCTATGAAAAGTGACGATGCCACTAAAGAACTACCTGGGGGGGGGGGGCACTCAGCCAGGGAGTAGGAAGGTTTCAGCAAACAGGAATGAGAGAAAGAATCATGGACATTTCATGAAAGTGAAATTTGAGCTCACCTTGAAGGATGGGTGTAACTTGGCTCAAGGGCAGTGTTTTCTAACCTAGACACTATCGACCAGATAGCTCTTCATTGTGAGGCCTGTTCTGTATGTTGTAGGATATTTCACAGCATGCTAGGCCTCTACCCGTGTGATGCCAGTGAGATCTCATCCGTTGTACCACCAAAAATGTATTGTTGATATTGTTGAATGTGCTTTAAAGGGAAAATTACACCAATTGAGAACCACTGCTATAAAGAAAAAGGCAAAATAATATTCCAGAAAGAGTAGAAAGCATGAGCAAAGGACAGGCCCTGCATGGACTGAAGGTGATTCAGTTTGCCTGGAATTATGTGTGAAGAGGACTCTGAGGCAAAACAGAGGAAAGTTAGAGCATAAATTCCACAGAGTGGAAGCTTGGTGTGTGTATCTGTTTTGTTCCATGATGGATCCCAAGCACCTGGAATAAAGTCTGCCACATAGTTAACATTCAACTGTGCTAAGTAGAAGAGAGTCTAGCATAATTTTATAGAGTGCTGAACACTGAGTTGAGGAGTACAGGTTTCATTGTAAGTCATAGGAAGACATTTTAATGTTTTGGAGTAATAAATGGAAACAACTCATTCTAGATAACACAATTATTAATCAGACAGCCATAAGTCTGGGAGATTGGAGGTGGGAATGACCTCTGAGGTAAGAAAACTGCCAAAATGCTGTTGTAGGAGTACAGACAAGAGATAATAGGGGCTTAGTCACAGATACCATGTGGAGGAGTTAGAGGGGAAGAAGCTACACATGGAAATAAAGATTTGACTGTGGGTTATGGAAAGAATGGCAATGCATAAAAGAAAGGAACACAGGAGAACAAAGAGGGAATGTGGGAAATAATTTAATTATTTATATTTTGTCTTTAAAGAAGAATTAACACCAATCCTCACAATCTCTTTCAAAAATTGAAGAGAACACTTCCAAACTCATTCTATAAGGCCAGCATTACCCTGTTACTAAAGCCAGACAAGGCTACTATAAGAAAAAAAATTACAGGCTAACAGTCCTTATGAACATGGATGCAAAAATATTCAACAAAATACTAGCAAATCAAGTTCAACAGCACACTAAAAGTATCAACACCATAACCAATTGGGATTTATGCTTGGGATCAAGATGATTCAATATATGCAAACCAATAAATGTGATATACCACATTAATTGGAATCTATATATATAAAAGCCAAGCTACCAGAATGACGGAACAACTGGAATGACCGATTGCTATGACGTGCACTGCGGCGGCCAACCAGCCCAATCAGAGGTGGGGCTGGCGGGGCAACCGCCTGCGGCCCCTCCCCCCAGCCAGTCCCACCCCTGATTGGCTCCCCCTACCCCAGTTGGGGGCAAGGCGGGCCGGCCAACCTCCCATGTCCCATCCCCGCTACTGGCCTAACCCTGATTGGCCCCCATTGGGGTGGGCCTGCTGGACCCTACCCATGTATGAATTCATGCACCAGGCCTCTAGTAAAAGATAAAAAGCATATGATCATCTCAGTAAATTCAGTAAAAGAATTTGACAAAATTCAACACCTTTCATTATTAAAAATTCTCAACAAATTTGGTATAGAAAATGTACATAATAAAGGCCATATTTGACAGGTCCACAGCTAACATCTTACTCAACAGTGTAAAGCTTTTTCTTTAAGACCAGTAACAATACAAGGATGTCTACTCTTGCCACTTATATTCAATACAGTACTAGAAGTTCTACCCACAGCAATTAAGCAAAAATAAATAAATAAAAGGCGTTTAAATAAGAAAGGAAGAAATTAAATAATCTATTTAAAGATGATATGGTTTTATATATAGATAATCCTAAAGACTGTACCAAAAAACTGTTAGAAGTGAAAACATATTTGCTAAAGTTGCAGGATACAAAATCAACATACATAAAGCATTTGAATTTCTATACCTTAATAACTATCTGAAAGAAAAATTAAGAAATAAATTCCATTTAAAATAACATCCAAACCAACCTAATACTGAGGACTAAATGTAATCAAGTAGGTGAAAGACCTGTACACTGAAAACTGTAAGATATTAATGAAAGAAATTAAACAAAACACAAATGAATGAAAATATAATCTGTGTTATTGTATTGGAAAGATTAATATTGTCAAAGTATCCCCGCTGTCCAAAGCAAGCTACAGGTTCAATGCAATCCCTATAAAAATTCCAAAGACTTGCTCATTGAAATAGAAAAAAAAAATTTAAAATTCATGTGGCACAACAAAAGACTCAGAATAGCTAAAGCAAGCTTGAGAAAGAAGAGCAAAGCTGGAAGCATCACACTTCCTAATTTCAAACTATTTTCAAAGTTACAGTAATCAAAACTGTATGGCACTAACATAAACATAGACACATAGACCAATGAAACAGAATAGAGAACCCAGAAATTAATCTATGCATATATGGCAAGCTAATCTTTGACATGGGCACCAAGAACACACAAAATGGTACACATAGTGTCTTCATTAAATGGTGTTGGAAAACTGAGTATCCACTTGCCAAAGAATAAAACTGGACCCCTATCTTACACCATTCACAAAAATTAACTTGAAATGAATTAATCACCTAAATGTAAGACCTGAAACCATAAAACTCTTAGAAAAAAACATAAGGGAAAAGTTCCTTGACACTGGTTTTTGCAATGATTTTTTTGGATATGACACCAAAACCATAGGCAACAAAAGCAAAATTAAACAAGTCAGACTATATCAAACTAAATGCTTCACACAGCAAAGAATACAATAAACAAAAATGAAAAGGCAATCTAGGAAATGGGTAAAAGTATTTGAAAAACATATATCTGATATGGGTTAATTCCAAAATACATAAGGAACTCATACAAATGAATAGCAAAAATAATAAATATCCTAATTAAAAAAATAGGCAAACGACCTGAATAGACTTTTTTAAAAGGAGATATACAAATGATCAAAAGACACATGGAAAGGTGCTCAACACAACTAATTATCAGGGAAATGCAAATCAAAAACACAATGAACTGTCACTTCCTGTTAGAATGGCCATTATAAAAAAACAAGAGATAACAAGTGTTAGTTTGCGGGAGAATGGAGAAAAAGGAGCCCTTGTGCATTACCGGGAGGAATGTAAATTGCCACAGCCACTATGCAAAACAGTATGGAGGATCCACAAATAGAAGTAGCATATAAGCTAGTAATCTGGGTATACATTCAAAGGAAATGGAATCAGTATTTCAAAAAGCTGTCTGTTCATCAGTTTATTTTGTTCACTGGGTTCCACATATGAGTGAGATCATGTGATATTTGTCTTTCTCTAACTGGCTTATTTTGCTTAGCATAATACAATCCAGGCCCCTCCATGCTGTCTCAAAGGATAAGAGATCCTTCTTTTTCTTTTTTCAGCTGCATAGTATTCCATGGCATAGCTGTGCCACAGCTTTTTTATCCACTCATCTACTAATGGGCACTTGGGCTGTTTCCAGATCTTAGCTATTGTAAATTGTGCTGCTATGAACATAGGGGTGCATATATTCTTTCTGATTGGTGTTTTGGATTATTTAGGATATATTTCTAGAAGTGGGATCACTGGGTCAAATGGCAGTTCCATTTTTTGAGGAAACTCCACATTGTTTTCCATAGTGCCAGAGACATAGAAGCATGGAACAGACTGACAAATCTCAGAGGGCAGGCTAAGGTAGGGAAGTGGGTGGGGAGAGATTAACTGGAGAACTTACATGCTTATATGAATAGCCCATGGACACAGACAATAGTGTGGTGAAGGCTGGAGGTGAGGGGTAGGGTGGAGAGGAGAGGGTCAATGGGAAAAAAGGGGGGCATCTGTAATACTATCAACAATAAAGATAACTTTTTTAAAAAAGCTATCTGCATGTCCATGTTTATTGCAACATTATTCACAATAGCCAATATATTGAAACAACCTAATTGTTAATAACACATCAATGCATAAAGAAAATGAGGTGTATATATAAACAATGGAATAATATTCAGCCATAACAAGAAAGAAATCTTGCCATTTGCAAAAACATGGACATTATGCTAAGTAAAATAAGCTAGACACAGAAAGACAAATATTGAATGGTATCACTTATATGTGGAATCTACAAAAAAAAAAAAAAGTTGAGCTCATAGAAACAGAGAGTAGAATGGTAGTTGCCAGGGGTTTGGGAGTGGAGGAAATGGGGAGATGTTGGTCAAAGGGTACAAACTTTAAGTTATAAGATAAATAAGTTCTGAGGGTCTAATGTGCAGCATGGTGGCTATATTTACACCACTGTATTGTATACTTCAAATTGGCTAACAGAATAGATGTTAAGTGTTCTCACCTCAAAAAAGAAAACAACAACGAGGAAACTATGTGAGGTGATGGATATGTGGTTTGTGGTACCCACTTTACAACATCCTATATAATAAAGAGCGAATATGCAAATGGTCATCACGCCCTCACGCCATAATGGCTCAGACACTCAACACTGGGGAGAGTGGAATGGGGACCAGCCAGGCACAAATGAGCTCACAAGAGAGGAATGGGGATCAGCCAGGCTGCGGCTCGGGAGAGGGACAAGCTGCATGCCCCGTGGATCAGGGCACCAGTGGTTGCACCTGCACTTGCAGCCCAGGAGAGGGATAAACCACCCTCCCTGTGGTCCTGGGTGCCAGTGCCTGTGCCTGCGGCCAGGGAAAAGGACAAGCTGCCTGCCCCATGGTCCCAGGCACCTGAAGCTGTAGCCCGGGCAAAGCTGCCTGCCCATGGTCCCCTGTGGCTGCGGCCGGCCTGGGTGAAGCCGGCCCAGGTCCTGGGTGCCTGTGGCTGTCCAGAGGGAGGGAAGCCCAGGTCCTGGGTACCTGTGACTGGCCGAAGGAGGGAATCCTGGGTTCCAGGTGTGGGGTGAGGCAGAGGCAGTTAGGGGCAATCAGGCCAGCAGGGGAGCAGTTAGGGGTGATCAGGCCAGTAGGGGAGCAGCTAGGGGTGATCAGGCAGGCAGGTAGATGAGCGGTTAGGAGCCAGCGGTCCCGGATTGCGAGAGGAAGTCAGACCACCCCCAAGGGGGCCTGGATTGTAGAGGGTGCAGGCCGGGCTGAGGGACCCTCTCCCCAGTGCATGAATTTTGTGCACCGGGTCTCTAGTCTTACCTAATAATAGACAAACATGAAATTAACCGTCCCTCTGCTATGCTCACCAGCCAATCAGGAGAGTATGCAAATTAACCCAACAAAGATGGTGGTTAATTTGCATACGTAGGGGCGAAGCGGCGGAGCGAAGACTGAAGGCTCCGTCCAGAGCTGCGAAGACTGAAGGCTTTGAGCAAAGGCCTGGGTCCCAGGTGCTGGAGGAAAACCAGTGCCAGCAGCCAGGGGAAGGGAAGGCCTATTGCATGAATCTCTTCGTGCAGCAGGCCTCTAGTATATATATAACAGCCTAAGTGACCATCCGACTGTTCTAACATTCTCTCAGTAGCTATGACACGCAATGACCACCAGGGGCAGACATTCCAACCAGTATAGGAGGGAGCCCAATTTCTCATGGAATCAGCCGTGGGTTAGGTTGCTGCTGGGGCACTGTCGGCCCTGAATCTGGTTCACCTGCACCAGAGAGGAGGGAAGAAAGAGCCAGTGGGCATCCAGGTTCTGGGGGCTGGGCTTGCAGGAGGGGGTCTCACAATGTGGGACCCCTCGGGGGATGTTGGAGAGCCAGTTTTGGTCCAATCCCTGCAGGCCAGGCCGAGGGACCCCACCGGTGCACGAATCCATGCACCAGGCCTTTAGTATATATATAATCATTACATTCTGCACGGTAAATACATACAATTTTGTCAACTTTACCTCAGTAAAGTTGAAAAAAAGACTATCCTTGACATAACTTTTAAAAACATACACATGTATTCTGCTAAGATATAATATAAAATTTGCCTCAGAGATAAATATTTTAAATTATTCCCATAATGCAGAAGAAGAAAGCTAAGCAAAAAGGGGCTAAGTGAATTGTGCAATGTCTACATTGGAACCTGGATTTAGCACCAGCATCCATGCGCTTTATCTCCCTGCCTCTCAGGTACTCCTCATTGCACTGCCCCACTCTACTGTGAATTGTGTCTCACCCAACTTTTAGGCTCATACAGTCAAGTATTATGCTTTGCACATAAATAGTCAATAAATATTTTGTTAATTAAAAAAATATTTACAGTTTGGAGGTATTGAGTTTAAGGCCTATAAGTATCTAGGTGTGCAACCAATAGTTAGAAATACAGTGGTTAAGCTGTGGAGAAAATTAAAGAAATGAGGAATATGGGCATCATTGGCACACAGGTCGTAGTTGGATGAGACTGCTGTGTATGGGGTTATGGAGGAGGGCCAGTTAGAATCTCTCATGGTGCCCACATTATGGGTGTATGCAGAGACTAGTGGTTTCCATTATTAACCATTCTTACCTTTTCCATAATAACCCACATTTTTAATTGGGCACAGAGTTGTCAAAATAAAAACTATGTATCTAACTTCCCTTGTCACTGGGCATGGCCATGGGACTAAGTTTTAGCCAAGAGATTTAAGAATCAGTGTCATGTTGTTGCTTTCAGGAACCTAACAGGCATTTGGCACTTGCCCTTTGTCCCCTTATTCTTTGTCTCATGTTCCATCCTGCTTCCAGGAATTCTGACAGAAAGGGCTGGAGTTCTAGCAGTGTCCTTGGGCCATGAGTATGGGTGCTACACCCTAAGGATGGAGCAGTAGAGGCTGGCATGGGGCCAGGGCTCTAGATCTGCTATTCCAGCCCCTGGGTTGCTGATTCCCAGGTTTGACATTGAGGAAAGATGAGCTTTTATCTTGTTTAAGCCACTGTTATTGTGGGTCTCGGTTGCTTGCAGCCAAACCTCATCCCAAATGACATAGCACAGGAACAGCAGGTGAGGAAGAAGTGCCAGAGACTTTGAACAGGAGTGATACAGTGCCATGGAAACCAGTCAGAGAGGATGTGACCCACAGTGGAGGAGGATGAGGCCTGAGGACAGAGACACTATATTAGATGGTTCAGGGGTCACTGGTGGTTTTAAGTTAACATTGTCCCAAGTTAACTGTGAACCAAACCATATGTAAAGCTTCCTTACAGTATCTGCAAATACTCAAGACCCACCAATTGAGCTACACCTTGGGATCTGGAAAGTGCCTATGTATTATGAGGAGAAAAAAATATTTGCACACTCACCTCATTTGCATATGCTTCTCATCCTTCAGGGAATAAGTTAGAGCCCAAGGTCACTGTGAGAAAAGTTGTCCAGATAACTAAAGGAGGGTTCTGGACATAGAGGGTGAAGAATGAATGAAGGGCAATGGATCTCCTTCACTCCCAACTTCATCTTCACTTGGCCAATGCTAGCTGGTCCTTCAGATCTCAGCCCAGAGTCATTTCCTTAGACACGTACTCCCTGAACCCACTTGGTGTAGTCTCTCATAGCTCCCTAAACTTGTCCTCCATGTTTCCCCTTATTTAATATCTGCCTTCCTCAATGGTTTGTTAGTTCTATGAGGCCTTGGATCCTGTCTGGTTTGTTCACTGCTCTGTCTTCAGGGCCTACACAAATGCCTGGCAAAGAACAGGAGCTCAATTTAGTGCATGAAGTTTCTCCTTGCAGTGCTAGTGCCAAAACTGTTTTAGTTTGTTCCTTGTGCATGAGGGGAGACTTTTCCCCCTCTAATTATAGTTTGCATTCAATATTATCCTGCATTAGTTTCAGCTGAACAGTGTAGTGGTTGGACAATCATGCACTTTTTACAGAGTGGTTCTCTCGATATTTCTAGTACCCACCTGGCACCATTCATAGTTATTGCGATATTACTGACTATATTCTCTATGCTGTACTTTACATCTCTGTGAGGGCAGACTTTTTGAAGTTTCTTTCTCTCTTGGCTTCTCAGTGCTTTTATTTTTGAAAATAGTACTGAAGAAGAAAGAGGGGAAAGTGGAATTCCTATTTAAGATCCCTGTGCTTGCTGGTGGGAATGCAGACTGGTGCAGCCACTATGGAAGACAGTATGGAGTTTCCTCAAAAAGCTGGAAATGGAACTCCCATTTGACCCTGTGATCCCACTTCTAGGAATATATCCCAAGAAACCAGAAACACCAATCAGAAAGGATATGTGCACCCATATGTTCATAGCAGCACAATTCACCATAGCTAAGATCTGGAAACAGCCTAAGTGCCCATCAGTAGATGAATGGATTAGAAAACTGTGGTACATCTACATGATGGAATACTATGCTGCTGTAAAAAAGAAGGAACTCTTACCATTTGCAACAGCATGGATGGAACTGGAGAGCATTATGCTAAGTGAAATAAGCCAGTCAATGAAGGAAAAATACCACATGATCTCACTCATTCATGGATAATAAAGACCATTACAAACTTTTGAACAATAATAGATACAGAGGCAGAGCTGCCTCAAACTGATTGTCAAACTGCAGCAG
>NW_005871320.1:323298-383856 GCF_000147115.1 Myotis lucifugus
TAAAAAAGGGAAAAAAAAAAGGAAATTGCTTCCAGAAAAAAAAAAAAAAGATTCCCTTGTGCTAAGGGGTGGATTGATATATCTTTAATTTCCCAATCACCTCGTTTAAAGGCCACCAGGGGAACCCAATTAGTAATTGCTGGGAATTGTGTGGTGCCCAATGTCAACACAAGGAGCCTAGAGAGTGAAGGAGGCTCCCTGAAGGAAAGTTTCCCCCAGAGTATCTCCCAGCATGAAGATAATTTTTGACAGGTACTCTAGATCAGCACCAATTAGCACATCATTTCCAAGAAAAGAGTAGCATTCTGATTCCTCACTTTCTGGGCCTCTTGCCTTATCTTCTCATTCTCTCTGCCCCCAGTGGAGCCATCACTCTTCCCCCAGCACACCTTTGGCCCTCCCCAGCTGTGTGCCTTTGCTCAGGGTGGTTTCTCTTCTAAATGACCCCTCTCCCCCCTGTCCTTGCCTCCCAAATGCTATCCATAATCAAGACTCATTAAATGCATCCTCTCTAGGTTGCCTTCCCTGGTCACCCAGCAGAACACATCTTTCTCCTCTGAACTCCAACAACATCTACTACCCAATGTTTCCTCGACAATTAGCACATTCTGTCTTGTGGTATTACTGTTATTTTCAGATGGATATTCAGCTTCTTGAAAGGGTGCTGCTGCCTTGGCTTCTGTGCAGCCCGTGGGTATCTAGCAGACTGCCTTGTACGAAGTAGATATCAGTAAATGACACAGCATCCTGTTCCATAGCTACGCTCTCCTTTCCCTAAAGTGAAAAAGAAACACACATGCATTCACACACACGTGACACCAGCAAGTCGTACATCCCCTGGTTATGCTGCTTACATAGCTTCTTACCTTGGACTCATTTATTCTCTTATCTCAAAACCCCCATAATCTGCTGTGGCTAATAACTTATAAACTGCAGTAGATGATTATAAATAAGATGAATGTAACTGTTTAGCAGCAAGGTTTAAATAAAAACATAAATTTCAGTGTCTCTTCTTACTGGATTTTCTGACATGTTGGAATTGATGAGAGATCTCATTGAAATAGCTTTTGAGGCCTTTATATCCAGAAGGTGGAAACCGAGATAATAGAGTGGTTAGCACCTTCGAGGAGCATACCTATTTGGTGGAATGTTTAGCAGGTCATATTTTGTCAGCCAAGAGAATGACAGCTTCATTCTCACAAAGCTGCAGTGATTGCCTTGCAGCAGCTCCTCTGTGTCGTTGTCAAAGGCTTTGGCTGAAGGGGTGAGGGAATAGGCCACAGTCAGAACAGTAACTTCTTCTTGTGACAGAACTAAGATTCTCATCAAAGGCTCCTTTTCCAACCATTCCTCATAGTGACTCTATTAGTCAGGTTTCTCCAGAGAAACAGAATAAGATTCTATCTATCCATTATCCATCTATCTATCTATCTATCTATCTATCTATCTATCTATCTATCTATCTATCATCTTGAGAAAGAAATTTATTATAGGAATTGGCTCACACCTTTATGGAGGCTGAGAAGTCCCACAGTCTTCTATCTGCAATCTGCAGAACCAGGGAAACCCCTGCTTTAATTAAGTCTGAGCTTGAAAGCCTGCGAACCAACAGTGTAACTCCTTGGCTCATGTCAAAGGCCTGAGACTCAGGGGACCACTGGTATAAGTCCTAGAATCCAAAGGCCTGTGAACCAGGAGCTCTGATGTCTGGGGGCAGGAGAAGTTGGATGTCCCAGCTCAGAAGAGACTGACTTCTCCTTCCCTCTGCCCTTTTGCTCTACTCAGTCCCCCAGTGAATTGGATGAGACCCACTCAGATCTGTAAGGGCAGATCTCTTTACTCAGTCTACTGAACCAAATGCTAATTTCTTCCAGAAACATCAGGCAAACCCAGAAATAGCATTTTAACAGCTTTCTGGGCATTCCTTAGACCATCACATTGACAGTACCTCATCTAATCTAATAATAGACAAACATGGTAATTGACCGTACCTTTGCTATGCCTCCCATTGGCTAATCAGTGCGATATGCAAATTAACCACCAACAAATATGGCGGCTAATTTGCATACTGCAGGCAGGGCGGGCCAGCGCAAGGCGCCATCCGGGCCCCCGTGTGCTGCCTAAGCCCCGCCCTTAGCCGGGACCCCCGTCTGCGGCCCTGGATGGAGGGGCTTGGTGGAGTGAACGCTCGCCTAAGCCCCGCCCCCAGCCGGGACCCCCGTCTGCGGCCCTGGGTGGAGGGGCTTGGCGGCGCGATTGGCCCGAGGAAGCCCTATTCTTGCAGGAATCCTCCTGCAACGGGCTTCTAGTCTATATAGATAAAAGCCTAAGTGACCAAATGACTGAACGACTGAACGACCAGTCGACCAGTTGCTATGACGCACACTAACCACCAGGGGGCAGACGTTCAATGCAGGAGCTGACCACTGGTGGTCAGTGTGCTTCCACAACCAACCTCTTGCAACCAACTGGCCAACTTCCCACCTCCCCTCCCCCCGGCCAGCCAACCTCCTGCAGTGCCTTCCCCCTGGCCTGCTGGCCCCCTCAGTTGGCCCCAATGGGGGGTGAGCCAGCCAGCCAACCTCCCGAAGCCCCTCCCCCCAGCCAGCCAGTCCCCCCCGATTGGTCCCAATTGCTGGCCAGGCCGAGGGACCCCACCAATGCATGAATTCGTGCACCGGGCCTCTAATCCTATATAATAAAAGCCTAATATGCTAAGTGTCTGGTCATCCAATCATCCATTCAACCAATCAAATTATTATATGCTAATGATATGCTAAGGCTGCTCAACTGCTCGCTATAATGTGCACTGACCACCAGGGGGCAGACAGTCGACCAGTCGCTATGACATGTACTGACCACCAGGGGGCAGATGCTCCAACCGATAGGTTAGCTTGCTGCTGGGGCCCGGCCAATTGGGACTGAGAAAGATGGGCTGGACATGCCCTGGAGCCCTCCCGCGTCCCTCCCTGGCCCTGATTGTGCACCGGTGGAGTCCCTTGGCCTGGCCTGTGCCCTCTCGAAATCTGGGCTGAGGGACCCCTCCTCCCTGAGTCCATGAATTTCGTGCACCAGGCCTCTAGTCTCTATATATAAAAGCCAAAGTGACCATTACGACCAAATGACTGTAATGACCATAACGACTGTAACGACCAGTCGCTATGATGTGTATTGACCACTAGGGGGCAGATGCTTAACACAGAAGCTGCCCCTTGGTGGTCAGTGTGCTCCCACAGCAGGAGCGCTGCTCAACCAGAAGCCGGGCTCACAGCTGGCAAGTGCAGCTGCGGCGGCAGGAGCCTCACCCACCTCCGTGGCAGTGCTACTGGGTGGTGGTGGCGACAACAGCAGGTGAAGCGGGGCCGGGATGAGCAGCAGTGGAGTTGCACCCAGCCCCAGCTGGGGCTTCTCCCCAGCTGCCTGCTGCTTGGGCACTGCTACATCCTTCAGGGGGATGTTGGACTGCCGGGATTCAGCTAATCCCCGTAGGCCAGAGGATTGGCCAAAACCTGGCAGTCCGACATCCCCCGAGGGGTCCCGGATTGCGAGAGGGCACAGGCCAGGCTGAGGGACCCCACCTGTGCACACATCTGTGCACTGGGTCTCTAGTCCCAGTATAATTGTCTTAGGTCTCATTTTAAGAAACTTGGCCAAGTCAGAAACATGGTCCTTTATGAATAGCCCTAGCTTCCTCAGAGATTTGAGTAGATTCATATTTAGTGATGGCAGGGGTGATGCAGACAAAAGAGGCTGCAATGAAGGTTTTAGGATACTTCTTAAACTTGTGTCAGGGCAACAACTAACTGGCAATGATTGCTCAGTTGGTATCTTAAAAAGCAGTCCTCTCCTCTCCAGATTGCAAACTTGAAATGGGGCTGGACTAACCTCTTTCTTGTTTTAAACTGTTATGTTCATTTTTAAAAAAATATATATTTTATTGATTTTTTTACAGCAAGGAAGGGAGAGGGATAGGGAAGTTAGAAACATCGATGAGAGAGAAACATCAACCAGCTGCCTCCTGCACACTCCCTACTGGGGATGTGCCCGCAACCAAGGTACATGCCCTTGACCGGAATCGAACCTGGGACCCTTGAGTCCACAGGCCGACGCTCTATCCACTGAGTCAAACCAGTTAGGGCTGTTATGCTCATTTTAAGAGTGTTATAAAAAGTTATCAACTAATAAGCCCACATTATTTTGGAAGTTTTCTTGTTAAAGCAGGTTGAGTCAAAAATTGATGATTCCCAAGGGACACATTTTTGCACCAATCTAAGTGACAACTTCAGAGGGAAAATTGCTCAGATTAAAAGAAAGGGAAATGATTCTTTTCTGGAAGGAAGATAATTCTAACCTGGAAATCACTGGATTTCCTGCTAGCACAAATCTAAGTGCAGGGATTGTGTTTCTCATTTTTATCTGCATATAAAATATAAAAAATTCAAGAACATTTGGTTGTCAAAGAAATGATGGGGATTTCTAAGAAGGCAACACAATACCCTTTATTTAGAAGTCGGGGGACCTTCGTTGCCCAAAGAGGTTCTAAGACTGAAAGAAAGTTGTTTGCAAGGGTTTTTGCCATGAAAATTAATGATTGGGTTCAATCTTAAAAATTTTTACATGATTCGCCAGTTTCAGCTTCCTGATATCAATGAGATAAATTAAGCTGTGATTGATAGTGGTTAGTGGTTTTCTTTTTTTCTAAGGTTGTACAATGTGATGGTTTTTATTAGGCAAAACCATGATGACTTATATATGTACATTGTGGTATAATTACCACAATCATCACCTTAGTTACCTTGTTGCTGTTTTTTTCTGTGGTAAGAATATGAGATCTACTCTCTTAGCAAATTTCAAGTATATAATACAGTGTTGTTAGCTATCACCATGCTATACATTAGATCCTCAGAACTTACTCATTTTATAACTGAAAGTTTCAAGTCTTTGACCAACATCTTCCCATTTTCTCCAGCCCCATCCTTTGGTAACCACCATTCTACTCTGTTTTATGAGTTAGACTCTTTTTTTTTTTATTCCACATATAAGGTGCCATTCAGTATTTGTCTTTTGGTGACTGGCTTATTTTATTTAGCATAATGTCTTCTATTTTTGTCCATATTGTCACAAATTACAGGGTTCTTTTTATGGCTAAATAATATTTCATTGTGTATAAATTTTCTTTATCCATTCATCCATTGATGGAGAGTTAGGTTTTTTTCATTATCTTGGCTATTGTGAATAATGCTGCAAATGAACATGGAGATGCAGACAGTTATTTGAGATACTGATTTAATTTTCTTTGGATAGTTACCCTGATGTGGGTGTCTTAAATCAGATGGTAGTTCTAGTTTTAATTTCTTGAGGAACCTCCATACTGTTTTCCATAGTGCTATAGTAATTTACATCCCCCCCAATAATATACAAAGGTTTCCTTTTTTCCACATCTTTGTCAGCATTTGTTATCTCTTGTCTTTTTGATAATGAACATCCTAACAGATGTGAAGTGATATCTCATTGTGGTTTTGATTTGCATTTCCATGATGCTTAGTGATATTGAGCATCTATTCATGTACATGTAGGTCATCTGTATGTTTCCTTTGGGAAAAAGCCTATTCAAGTCCTTTGCCTATATTTAAAAATTGAGTTATTTGTTATTTTTGCTATTGAGTTGTATGAGTGCCTTATGTACTGTATTTTGGCTATTAACCCCTACTAGGTATGTAATTTGCAAATATTTTCTCCTATGCCATAGGTTGCCTTTTCATTTTGTGGCTTTTTTCCTTTGTTGCACAGAAGCACTTTTGTTTGATAGAGTCACACTTGTTTATTTTTGCTTTAAAAAAATATTTTATTGATTTTTTACAAAGAGAAAGGGAGAGGGATAGAGAGTTAGAAACATCGATGAGAGAGAAGCATAGATCAGCTGCTTCCTGCACACTACCTACTGGGTATGTGCCTGCAACCAAGGTACATGCTCTTGACCAGAATCGAACCTGCGACCCTTGAGTCCACAGGCCGACACTCTAGCCACTGAGCCAAACTGATTAGGGCATGGTGTGATTGATATATATATACTAGTAGCCCGGTGCACGAAATTCATGCACTGGGGTAGGTAGGGAAGGGGCCCCTCAGTCTGGCCTTCACCCTCTCCAATCTGAGACCCCTCAGGGAATGTCCAACTACCTGTTTGTGCCCACACTTTTAACAGATAACAGCTCCATTGTTGTTTCTTTCTTATGCTTAAAACCATTGGAATTAGTAGGTATTCAAAGTGTGTATACATTTTGGGGGGACACCCTGTATATCTCTAGTCAGCGGTGAAAGAAACCAACAGCAGATTTGGAACCCCCAGACAGGGAACCTTGCTCACTCCCCACATGTCTCCCCACTTCACTTTCCACCTTCGTGGGCAGCAGGAGAATCAACGTTTTCTCTCATTAATTTGGAAAAGCACGTCCTGTCACTCGCTGCCTGGCAGGAGTGCGCTAGGCCCCAAGCAAGCGAGGCTCAGTCAGGGCAGCCTTCACTCATGGGTGCTGGCACCCAAAGTGCACATTCCTCCTCTACAGTCGCCCTGACTATCCCACTGTTTCACTGAGAGGACGGAATTCCTCTCTGCCTCTGGGCTCTTGATCTTGAACGCTGACCGAAGTCACCTCAGAGAGGGCCGCCCACACCCACCTGGTGTGTCTGTCTGCACCTGCTCCTGCCTCAGCACCTGCATTAACCCCCCAGAGGTGATCTTGTAGCTGCACTGGCCTCCGTGGGAACAGGGCATCACCACTCCGCCCTCTCACTGTCATCTCACAGGCGCCCACCCTCAGCACCCAGAACACCCAGACACTCTCCAAAGGACGTGAGTGCATCAGAGGGGATGTGTGCACATCCTGTGGGGGTGTTAGGCATGCTGAGTTGATGGAAGTGTGGTGGAGAGGCGAGGGGAACTTGTGCACGCCTTGGTTTGCAACTGTTGCAGGCGTGGGAGGGTGACAATGTGCTGGGGGATGTTCGCACGCCAGGGGGGGTTGTGCACACCGGAGGCCTCTGGCTTTGCAGATCCGCAAACCCCCGTGGTGCAGCCAGGAGGACGTCAGTCTGGCCCGCCATGGTGGCTGTCCCTGCGTTCCTGCACCTTCTGGGCCAGGAGGCGGATCTTGCACAGCCACTCCTGGGCGCTGATGGCCTGCAGGCTCTACTTCAGCTCAGCCTGCAGTCTCTGCTTGGTGTGCTCACAGCTGTCACCACCGCCATGTGGGAGTACAGGCTGCCCTCCGCCGGCCTGCCTCCCCTGTCCAGAGGCTCTCTGCACTGCTCACCTGCACAGAGTGACTGGGGCTGGGCAGAAGCCAGGTGTCCTGCCCTGCCCAACCCCGGCCGATCCGCCCCTGTGCGAGCTGCCTCCTCGCCATGAAGTGTCACGGATCTGGGTCCCTGACTGCGGACAGCCTCAAGCACTGCCCCCCACCCGGCAGTGTCACAGATCTGGGTCCCAGGACCGCTGACAGCCTTGCCCACTACCGCCTGCCTTCAGTATGCAAATTAGCCACCGCCATCTTGTTGCTTCAGGGTGGGGGTCCCCACTGGGGTGCCTGGCCAGTCTGGGTGAGGGGCAAGGGCCGTTTTCAGGATGGCAGGTTACTGAAGCTCCCAACCTCTCCTTTTTTCCTTTTTTTTTTTTTTTTAATTCTGGGATTTATTTACCTTCTATGGCTGTCACAGGAGCTGAGAGCCGCCTTTAGCTCTGAGGCTCGGCTCCAGCTCTGAGACCTCGGCTGGCTGAAAGCAGGTTTCTGGGGCTTTTTTTAGCTTCTATAATTGTAACATTGTTTCTTAAACTGCAAGCTCAGAGGCCAGCAGCGGCAGGCGGGGAACTTGGCTTCCTCCATCACTGGAGCAAGCAAGCCTTCTGTTTGCTTCAAGCTGCCTGGCTGTCGGCCGCCATCTTGGTTGGCAGTTAATTTGCATATCTCTCTGATTAGCCAATGGGAAGGGTAGCGGAGGTACGATTAATTACCATGTTTCTCTATTATTAGATAGGATACACACACACACACACACACACACACACACACACTGCCAACACCAGTGCCAAAGAGGTTACCCCCTATGTTTTCTTCTAGGAGTATCATTGTTTTAGGTCTTGCATTGAAGGTTTTATTCCACTTTGAGTTGATTTTTGTGTATGATGGGAGAGTTCAATTTTATTCTTTTGCAGGTGGCTATCTACATCATTTGTTGAAAAGACTGCCTTTTCCCCATTGTGTATTTTTGGTGCCCTTGTCAATGGTTAGTTGACTCATATGTAGGGTTTTATTTCTGGTCTATCCTTTCTGTTCCATTGACCTATATATCTGTTTTTATGCCAGAACCATGCTGATTTTATTATTATAATGGGCTTGTAGTATAATTTGATATCAGGAAGTGTTATGTCTCCAGCTTTGCTCTTCTATCTCAAGATTTCTTTGACTATTTGAGATCTTTTGTGGTTCCATACAAAATTTAGGATTGTTTTTTCTATTTCTGTGAAAAATATCAATAGCTATGGCATTGAATTCGTTGCTGTTTTTATGTCATTTCCTAGTAATCCCGTAACTGAATTGGTGTGATTAATAGCATGGGTTCTGTAGCCTAGGCTTTAATCCTGGCTCTGAAATTTACTAACTTAACTTATTTGTGTCTCAATGTGAATACAGTCCCTACAAAAATGCAGATAGTCATGGTACTTACTTAAAAGTCTTTAGGAGGATAAATAGAGTTAGTACATGAATAGCTCTTACAACAAGGCCTGGCACATACCACACATTGTATAAGTGTCTGCTGCTGCTGCTATTACTACTCCTGTTATTGGGAGTAGGGAAGGAGATCAATTTTTAAGAATTGTGATGTAGAATTATTGACAAAAGCAATTTAAAGAGCATGAACCCTGACTTTAGTCACACTAAGTTTTAAGTTCAGGCTCTGCCACTAGCTTTGTGAACTTCAGCAAGAAACTTTATATCTTTAAGTGTCTGATTTTTTTGTCTATAAAATAGGGGTGATACTAGTAAACATACTGTAGATTGTCAGAGTTAAATAAGTTAATGACTGATAAATGCTTAGCATAGTCCTAATGCATGGTATATGCTAAAAAATATTAACTGTGTTTTTTATATCATTACTATTTCTTTACCTTTCTTCTTCAAAGAATACTTTCAGTGGTGTGCTATCAATTTAAATTTAGTGATTTTGGTTCTTTTGAATACTTGTGCTTCATGTTTCAGTAATTTCTAATTTTTGTAACATAAAAATGAACAGTATAATTGAGAGAAAGTATGATGCTCTCTTTTTTTTCTCACTTCAATGTACTTAGAGGAAATCCAATAATTCAAATCAGAGGCTAACAAAGCCCCATATTTTACTTGTTGGCAATCTTCCTCATTATGAGAGGAATACCAAACAGAATATATGCATCTCTAAAGAGCCAATCTGACAAACTTAACCTATCAAATGATGGCAAATGCCACATGTATTTAAATAAAACAGTGAATTTACAGAAATTCAGATAATTCAGAGAGGGCCATATATATATATATTTTTTGAAATACAGGAAATACTCTTTTTCTAAAATATGTTTTAGACAAATTCAAAATAAATACAAAACCAGGGATGCTCTTGTATTTTTATTTCATTAAGTGACACAATAGAAGGGAATGCCTAGACCCAGGGCAGTATTTGGTTCTCTGAATAAAGCAGCACTGACTAAATGACAGAGAAAGTGCACTGCTAGCTTTTGTAACCCACTCTTCAAAATGCAGGTCTGAATTAAGATAAGATATGGCTGAAGTTAGAAGGACTGAGCACCCATCTTGGGAAAAATAAAGAAACCGATGTATAAATTACTCGACATTAGGGCTTGGCAAATCACAGTTTGAAGGCCAAACCTTGCCCACCATTGTTCTTTTGTGAATAAACTTTGTTTGGAACACAGCTGCGTCTACTTACTTATGTATTGTCAATGGCTGCTGAGTAATTGTGACAGAGACTGTATGGCCCACAAAGCTTTAAGTTTTTTTTTTTTTAAATATATTTTATTGATTTTTTACAGAGAGGAAGGGAGAGAGACAGAGAGTTAGAAACATCGATGAGAGAGAAACATCGACCAGCTGCCTCCTGCACATCTCCCACTGGGGATGTGCCCGCAACCCAGGTACATGCCCTTGACTGGAATCGAACCTGGGACCTTTCAGTCCGCAGGCCGATGCTCTATCCACTGAGCCAAACCGGTTTCGGCTTTAAGTTTTTGCTTTACAGAAAAAGTTCGCCTAACCCTGGTCTAGGTAAAAATTAACCAATTTTGTTCAATTAAGGAACCATAAATGAGCCTAACAATATGGTAAAATAGAGAAAATACTTGTAACATCTGTAATAAATAATGGGTTAGTAGCTTTAAAATAGCTATAAAATATAACAGCTATAAAATGTAATATATAAAATATATTAATATTTTAATCCATAAGGAAAACATAAATGGTACCAACAGAAAAATAGGCAATGGTAACAATTAGCCAATTCACTAATGAAGAACTATGATTTTATGAAAAATAGATAATATCACTAATAATCCAGGAAATACAAATTAAATAATAAAACTATTTTGTCAGTAAATTGGCAATTTTTATTTTATTTTATTTTTTTCCTGAAGCTAGACCACTTTATTACATCCTATACAGAATTTAACTCAAAATGGATTAAAGGCTTAAATATAAGACATGAAACCTATAAAACTCCTAGAAGAAAACATAGGCATTAATATCTTTGATATTGATCTTAGAAATATTTTTTATTATGATGAAAAACATATAATACAATTTTTCATCTTTTAAAATAAATTATAGTTCACATTCAATATTATTCTGTACTAGAGGCCTGGTGCATGAAATTCATGCAAGAGTAGGCCTTCCTTCCCCTGGCTGCCAGCACCAGCTTCTCTCTGGCACCCAGGACCTCAGCTTCCCTCACAGCCCCAGCTTCGTCCAGAAGGTGGCCCAGAAGGACGCCCAGTCTAAGTAGCATATTATGCTTTTACTATTATAGATTAGTTTCAGGTGCACAACATAGTGGTTAGACAATCATATATTTTACAGAGTGGTCCCCCTGATATTTCAAGTACCCTGCCCCCTCCCCCAGCCCGTACATAGCCATTACATTATTTTTTTCTCCATTGACCTCTCCCCAGCACCTGCCCTCACTTTCCCACTAGTGACTGTGTCCATTGGTAATGCTTATATGCATGCATACAAGTCCTTTGGTTGATCTCTTAACTCCCCACCCTCACCCACCTTTCCTCTGAGGTTTGATAGTCAGTTTGATGGTTCTCTGTCTCTGGATCTATTTTTGTTCATCAGTTTATGTTGTTCACTATATTCCACAAATGAGTGAGATCATGTCATATTTATCTTTCTCTGACTGGCTTATTTCTCTTAGCATAATGTTCTCCAGGTCCATCCATGCTGTTGCAAATGATAAAAGTTCCTTCTTTTTTATAGCAGCATAGTATTCCATTGTGTAGATGTACCACTGTTTTCTAATCCACTCATCTGCTGATGGGTACTTAGGCTGTTTCCAAATCTTAGCTATGGTGAATTGTGCTGCTATGAACATAGGGGTGCATATATCCTTTCTGATAGGTGTTTCTGATTTCTTGGGGTATATTCCTAGAAGTGGGATTACTGGGTCAAATGGGAGTTCCATTTTTAATCTTTCGAGGAAACTCCATACTGTTTTCCACAGTGGCTGCACCAGTCTGCATTCCTACCAGCAGTGCACAAGGGTTCCTTTTTCTCCACATCCTTGCCAGCACTTGTCATTTGTTGATTTGTTGATAGCCATTCTGACAGGTGTGAGGTGGTACTGCATTGTTGTTTTGATTTTTATCTCTCAGATGATTAGTGACTTTGAGCATAGAATCATATGGCTCTTGGCCTTCTGTATGTCCTATTTTGAAAAGTGTCTATTAAGGTCCTTTGCCCATTTTTTGATTGGGTTGTTTATCTTCCTTTTGTTAAGTTGTATGAGTTCCCTGAAAATTTGGGATTAAACCCTTATCAGAGATAACATTGGCAAATATGCTCTCCCAAGCAGTGGACTTTCTTGTTGTTTTGTTGATGGTTTCTTTTGCTGTGCAGAAGCTTTTTACTTTGATGTAGTCCCATTTGTTTATTTTCTCTTTAGTTTCCATTGCCCTAGGAGCTGTATTGGTAAAGATATTGCTTCGGCATATGTCTGCTATTCTGCTGCCTGTGGTTTGCTCTAAGGTTTTTATGGTTTCTCATCTTGCATTTAAATCCTTTATCTATTTTGAGTTTATTTTTGTGTAAGGTGTAAGTTGATGGTCTAGTTTTATTTTTTTGCATGTATCTGTCCAATTTTCCCAACACCATTTATTGAAGAGACTGTCTTGACTCCATTGTATGCTCTTGCCTCCTTTGTCAAATATTAACTGAGCATACTGGCTTGGGTCAATATCTGGGTTCTCTGTTCTGTTCCATTGGTCTATATGTTTGTTCTTTTGCCAGTACTAGCCAGTTTTGAGGACAGTGGCTTTGTAATGTATCTTGATATTTGGTATTGAGATCCCTCCTGCTTTGTTCTTCTTTCTCAGGATGGCTGCAGCTATTCAGGGTCTTTTTAAAATTTTTATTTATTTTTTATTCCATATGTATTTTTGTAGTGTTTGTTCTAGGTCTATGAAATATGCCATTGGTATTTTATTTATTTATTTTTTTCTACAACTATTAGATTTTACTTGTTTTCTTTTTTTTTTTTTTGTATTTTTCTTTTTTTATTTTTTTTATTAAATCTTTATTGTTCAGATTATTACATTTGTTCCTCCTTTTTCCCCCATAACTCTCCTCCTTCCAGCTCCCACCCCACCCTCCGCCCTCACTCCCCACCCACTGTCCTCATCCATAGGTGCACGATTTTTGTCCAGTCTCTTCCCACACCCCCACACCCCTTTTCCCCCCAAGAATAGTCAGTCCATTCCCTTTCTATGTCCCTGATTCTATTATAATCACCAGTTCATTCTGTACATCAGGTTATTTATTCACTTGATTCTTAGATTCATTTGTTAATAGATGCATATTTGTTGTTCATAATTTGTATCTTTACTTTTTTCTTCTTCTTCCTCTTCTTAAAGGATACCTTTCAGCATTTCATATAATACTGGTTTGGTGGTGATGAACTCCTTTAGCTTTTCCTTATCTGTGAAGCTCTTTATCTGACCTTCAATTCTGAATGATAGCTTTGCTGGATAAAGTAATCTTGGTTGTAGGTTCTTGGGATTCATCACTTTGAATATTTCTTGCCACTCCCTTCTGGCCTGCAAAGTTTCTGTTGAGAAATCAGCTGACAGTCGTATGGGTATTCCCTTGTAGGTAACTGAGTTTCTTTCTCTTGCTGCTTTTAAGATTCTCTCTTTGTCTTTTGCTCTTGGCATTTTAATTATGATGTGTCGTGGTGTGGTCCTCTTTGGATTCCTTTTGTTTGGGGTTCTCTGCGCTTCCTGGACCTGTAAGTCTATTTCTTTCACCAGGTGGGGGAAGTTTTCTGTCATTATTTCTTCAAATAGGTTTTCAATATCTTGCTGTCTCTCATCTTCTGGTACCCCTATAATTCTGATGTTGGTACGTTTGAAGCTGTCCCAGAGGCTCCTTACACTATCTTCGTATTTTTGGGTTCTTTTTTCATTTTGCTTTTCCGGTTGGGTGTTTCTCGCTTCTTCGCATTTCAAATCTTTGACTTGATTCTTGCCCTCCTCTGGTCTGCTGTTGGGAGTCTGTATAATTTTCTTTATTTCAGTCAGTGTATGCTTACTTTCTAGATGGTCCTTTATCACACCATCGAGGGTCTCATTAGATTTCCTGTACATCTCATCAAGTTTATCGACAGACTCTAGAAGCCTCTTGAGAGACCTCAAAAGTGTGGTTCTGAACTCAATATCCTCCCTTGATAGTTTTGTCCTGTTTCTTTGTCTCCGCATTTTTTATGCTTTCTTGGTACACCCCCTAGTGGTCTTTGTGCGCAGTCTTGTTGTAGATAAGCCTTGATTGTTGTAGTTAATACTAGAGGGATTTGACCTCCAGGCTGACTGGCTGTGATAATCGCCATTGGTATTTTAATGGGGATTGCATTGAATCTATAGATTGCTTTGGGTAGCATGGACATTTTAATGGTGTTGAATCTTCCAATCAATGAACACAATATATCTTTTCATTTGTTTATGTTTTTTTTCTATCTCTTTTTTCAATGTCCTCTGTTTTCTGAGTACAGCTTTTACTTCCTTAATTAAGTTTATTCTTAGGTATCTTAATTTTTTGTTGTTGCAATGGTAAATGGGATTTTTTTTAAAATTTCCCTTTCTGTAAGTTCATTATTGGTGTATAAAAAAGCCATAGATTTGTGGGTGTTAATTTTGTATCATGCTACATTGCTGAATTCATTTGTTAAGTCTTAATAGTTTTTTGATGGAGTCTTTAGGGTTTTCTATGTACAATATCATGTTATCTACGAATAATGACAGTTTTACATCTTCTTTTCCAATTTGGATGCCTTTTATTTCTTCTTGTTGTCTATTTGCTATGACTAGCACTTCCAGTACTATGTCAAACAGGAGTGGTGCAAGTGGGCATCTCTGTCTTATTCCTGTTCTTAGGGTCAATGGTTTTAGTTTTTGCCCATTGAGTGTGATATTGGTTGTAGGTTTATCATATAAGGCTTTTATTATGTTGAGGTATGATTCCTGTATTCCCACTTTGCTGAGGGTGTTTATCAAGAAAGGTTGTTGGATTTTGTCAAATGCTTTTTCTGCATTGATTGATATGACTATGTGATATTTATCTCTCATTTTGTTTATATAATATATCACATTTATAGATTTGCAGATATTGTACTGTCCTTGCATCCTTGGAATAAATCCCACTTGGTCATGGTGTATGATCTTTCTAATGTAATGCTGGATCCGATTTGCTAGGACTTTGTTGAGGATTTTAGCATCTATGTTCATCAGAGATATTGGCCTGTAATTCTCTTTCTTTGTAGTGTCTTTTTCTGGTTTTGGGATTAGGGTAATGCTGCCTTCATAGAAAGAGCTTGGAATTGTGCCTTCCTCCCTTCCTCTTGAATTTTTTGGAATAGTCTGAAAAGGGTAGGTTTTAGTTCTTCTTTGAATGTTTGGTAAAACTCCTCTGTGAAGCTGTCTAGCTCAGGGTTTTTGTTTCCTGGAAGGTTTTTGATGACTGCTTCAATTTCCTCCATAGTTATCAGCCTATTCAGATTTTTTTGATTCTTCCTGATTGAGTTTGGCAGGTTGTATTTTTCTAGGAATATGTTCAGTAATTCTAGGTTGACCAGTTTGTTGGATTAGAGTTGTTTGTAGTATTTTTTTTTTTTTTTACAATCCTTTGTATTTATGTGGGGTCTGTTGTTATTTTGCTTCTTTCATTTCTGATTTTGTTTATTTGAGTCCTCTCTCTTTGATTCTTGGTGAGCCTGGCTAAAGGTTCATCAATCTTGTTTATACTTTCAAAGTACCAGCTCTTGGTTTTATTGATCTTTTGTATTTTTTTTGTTTGTATGTAATTTATTTCTGCTCTGATATTTATTATTTCCTTCCTTCTGATCACTCTGGGCTTTTCTTGCTGCTCTTGTTCTAATTCTTTAAGTTGTAGAATTAGATAATTTAATATTTTTGTTGTTGTTGTTGTCTTTGTATTTTTTTGTTTTTGTTTTTGAGATAGGCCTGTATTGCCATGAATTTCCCTCTCAGGACTGCTTTCACTGTGTCCCATAGATTTTGGATTGTTGTGTTTTCATTGTTGTTTGTTTCCAGGATGTTTTTAATTTCTTCTTTGATTTCTTTGGTAACCCAGTCATTGTTTAATAACATGCTATTTAGCCTCCAAGTGTTTGAATTTTTTTATTGTTTTTATTATAGTTAATTTCTAATATTATGCCACTGTGATCTGCAACAATGCTTGATATGATTTCAATGTTTTTAATTTGGACAGACTTTTCCTGTGTCCCAGTATGTGGTCTGTCTTTGAGAATGTCCCATGTGCACTTGAGAAGAATGTGTATTCTCTAGCTTGGGGGTAAAATGTTCTGAAGATGTCAATTAAGTCCATCTGATCTAGTGAGTCATTTAAGATTGCTGTTTCTTTGCTGATTTTTTGTCTAGAGCTGCGGTCACCATGCAGTGGTCCTCGGATTACTGGTGCTCCGTGAGGTCCGAAAGGTTGGTGACTGCTGGTCTAGAGGATTTATCCAGTGATGTCAATAGGGTATTAAAGTCCCTGACAATGATTGTATTGCTGTCAATCTCTCCTTTGATGTCTTCCAGAAGTTTTTTTTTTTTTTAAATATATTTGGGTGTTCCTGCATTGGGAGCATATTTGTTTACCAGAGTTATATCTTCTTCTTGTATCAATCCCTTTAGTATTATGAAGGGACCCTCCTTATCTCTTGTTATGGCCTTCCCTTCAAGGTCTATTTTGTCAGATATAAGTATTGCCACCCCAGCTTTCTTTTTTTAATTTCCTTTTGCGTGAAAGATATTTTTCTATCTCTTCACTTTCAGTCTGTGTGAGGTCTTTGTTCTGAGTTGGGCCTCTTATAGACAGCATATGTATGGGTCATGTTTTCTTATCTACTCCACCACACAATATCCTTTGATTGGAGCATTTAATCCATTTACATTTACAGTTATTATTGATAGGTACTAGTTTGTAGCCATTTTTATTCTTTATGCCTGTGTTCCTTCTGGCCTTTCTATTTCTTCTTTTTACAACAGTCCCTTTAGCATTTCTTGCATTGCCAGTTTGGTAGTGATAAACTCCCTTAGCCTTTTTTTGTCTGTGAAGCTCCTTATTTCCCCTTCAATTTTGAATGACAGCCTTGCTGGATAGGATATTCTCGGATTCAGTCCCTTGCTTTGCAATGCTTTGTATACTTCATCCCATTCCCTTCTGGCCTGATGTGTTTCTGTTGAAAAATCATTTGATAATCTAATGAGAGTTCCTTTGTAGGTAACTTTCTGTCTCTCTCTTGCAGCCCTTAAGATTCTTTCTTTGTCATTAACATTTGCCATTGTAATTACAATGTGTCTTGACATGGGTCTTTTTGGGTTCCTCTTGTTTGGGATTCCCCGTGCTTGTGTAACTCCACCCCCCCCCAAATCAGGGAAGTTATTTTCTTATTATTTCTTTGAATATATTTTCTATTCCTAGCTCCTCTTCTTGTCATTCTGGCACCCCTACTATACATATGTTACTTTGTTTCATCTTGTCTCAAATCTCCCGTAGGCTCTCCTCCTGCTTTCTACTTTTTTTCTACAATAGCTGTTCAGATTGGGTGTGTTTCTCTGCCCTATCTTCTAACTCACTAATTCAGTCCTCTGCTTCTTCTAGTCTACTGTTGAAACCTTCCATCGTTTTTTTTATTGTAGTTATATAAATTTTTTTATTTCCTCCTTATTCTTACATAAGTTGTTGATTTTTTCATCCATCTGGTTTGTGTACTGTATGACCATTACCTGAATTCTTTTTCTGACACATTGCATACCTCCATTTCATTTAGTTTCTTCTCTGGCGATTCTTCCTTTTCTTTCCTTTGTGGGTTGTTTCTTTGTCTCCCCATTCTTGCTATCACCAGTCCAAGGCTCACTGGTGGGATGCGTAGGGCCAGGGCCCACACCACAGCTTGGTGGGCAGGGAATGCAGACAGGGGCTTGCCTGGGGGCCAAGGCTGACACTGCAGGCTTTCCAGGCAGGGAACTCAGTCAGAAGCTTGCCTGCAGGAAGTGTGGGGCCAGGGCCAATGCCACTGTCTTGGCAGGCAGGGAGTGCAGTCCCAGGCTTGCTAGCAGTACATGTGGGGCTGGGGCGATGCTGCAAGCCTGACAGGCAGGGGGGCACAGTTTGAGACTCACTGGTGGGATGCCCAGGAACGACGTAGTGGCCGGCAGGAGGGGAACACACTCTGGGACTCACAGGAGCCCACATATGGGGAGGTTGGAGTCCTGGTGACCGTGGATCTGTAGCTGAGGTAGCAGGTCTTTGGCCGGAGTGGCTGTAGGGTCCAGGGTGGTGTCTGAGGCCAGTCTGGATGGTGATGAGGCTGGGATACTAGTTACAGCAGCTCTCCTTTTTAAGATGGCATGGTTTCTGTCAGAGATGGCTGCCTGGGGGTGATTGCAGTGGTAGCCGGGCTTTCCATCTAAGAGAGCTCAATTCTCCAGCTCCAGAATGTCCTGCAGGGTCTCACTGTTCCTCACTCACACACACACATACACACACATGTGCACACCACACATATCCACACACTCCCCTTCTGCTCCCTCGCTCACTTATACTCTCTTCCTCACTGCCATCCTGCTGGCTGCCATCTTCCCTCTTCCAATTCTGGCAATTTTTTAAAAGATAATACTCAGGTTGATGAATTTACGAGAAAATGGGGTTTCATATGTTCCTATTGAGAGTGTAAATTGGAGCAATCTCTTTGGAAGAAATCTGACAATATGTACCAAATCTTTAAAATTAATCCTTTTCTTTGACTTAGAGAATTCACTTCTGGGAATTTTTTCTTAGAAAATAATTGAACAAGGCACAATTATATGGGCACAAAGGTATTCATGAAAGCAAATTCAGAAGCAATCTAACAGAATGAAATAGGATTGGTTAAATGAATTGAGTACATACTCAATATACTACTACAAAGGCATTAAAATTGTGAATTAGTGTTATGTTTATTGACATGGAATGAGCTTCTCAATTTAAAAAAATACATCAGAGCCACCTAGAAGGCAGAAACTCAAGCTTCAGGCTTATAGAATGCAAGATGCAGCTTAGTAACAGAAACTCCATGCCACAGACCCATCAAGTATCAGAACTGGAGGTGATCTTGTTGAGTCTCCTAGTCCAGACTCCTCATTGAGAATGTTGAAGTCCAAGTCCTAGAAAGGAAGTGACTTGACCAAGGTCAGACAACCAATTAAGTTGAGGTGAGAGTCTATCTGCTGTGAAAAAGTGTTTTTTTCTGGCCCCCATCATACCCTGGACAGAGACATCTGGTTGCTTCTTGGGAAATATTTTTGTAATATTATTCCTTATCCCCTGTATGATCTAAGCATGTTCCCTGTAACTCACTTTACCATAGTCATTCTGCTTTGTATTTAACAAGGTTTTGAATATGTCTATACTCTCTACTTTATTTTGAGCTATTTGAGAACAGAGGACTTGTGTTATTTAATTCCTGTATTTCTTAGATTTAGATAGTACTTTAAATGCAGTTGATGTTCAAATTCTTCAAGAATATTTGTTGTTTCTGGTTTTTAATTTAATTTTTTTCATCACCATTTATCCCCTCTATGCCCTCTTCCAAATGTATTAGAAGAAAAGTTGTGGGGAAAAAACACCCAGAAATTTTTGTTGAAACTTAAAACCAAGCCAGGGAACTTAGTATCCTAAGTATAGAACAAGAAGAAAATGTATATTTAAAAACTTATTTGCCTGTACATGTTTGTTTCTTTGATAAACTGATTGAAATGAAAACCCACTAAAAACATCTATGTTTTTATAAGGAGAGGGTTGGTTCTGAAGCAAGTTTTAGGGACAAAAATAGACTATTGGAGACTAGCTATAGTTATAAGAAATATTAATCATGTTCTGTTAACCATGATTGCTTTGTTCTGATTAAGGAACATTCTAACCTGGCTGGGAGTTGTATGCTCCAGGACCTGGGAGTCAACCTTGGAATGCAGTCCATTCTCATTCAAGAACTGCCTATTATCATGGGAAGATTAACAACCTTGTTGCCCAAAATAATGGAGTTCTGCCCTCAGCCCCCATTGCCTACTTCCCCATGCCTGTGATTCCTACTTCCCCATGTAAACTGTCCTACCCAATATAAGCAGCTGGCTTATGGGGGGTTGCAGAGCAGATTTTGTGGAAGACCTGCTACTCTTCTATACTGCCAGCATTATTGGAATAAATGCTCATGTATGATTTAACCCTGTCTCATTTAATTGGCTCAAGTAGTGACAGGCAGCCTGGACTCCTTGGTTGTCTGGTTACACAAGGATTACATTGCTTTTTTTTTTTTTAATTAGTGTCATGGGTATATCATTTAAAATTATTGTCAGCTGCATATAATAGAAACCTAATTGCAGTGACTTAGCCAAATAGGGATTTGTTTTTTTCAAAAGCAACAAGAAGTCCATAGATAGGCAGTGCAAGTCTAGTATCGCTGCTCCATAGGCCATCAGGGATCCTCCTGCTCTGCTCATGACACGGTTGCTGTGTCTAAATGTATCATGTGTACATTCTAGCCAAGAAGAAAACAAAGAAGGAATGGCAAAAGCAGTGATACCCACTAGGTCTTCTCCTTTTAAAAGCTTCTTGGAAACCTCACCCAGGAACTTCTGAGTACATCTTATTGGCCAGAAGTGGGGTCACATGACCACTCTTCTCTGTAAATAAGTTTGGGGAGGTAAGTACTTTGGCTGGTCATATCCACCCCTAAACTTGGGTTCTGTTAGTAAGAAAGAAAAGAAGGATGAATGTGGATAGGGTTTTTGGGAGGGGAAAATGGTGGCAGAGTAGGCAGACCTTTCTTGTACCTCCTCCCAAGGCCAGACTGGAAATAAAACTAAATTGGTGAGTATTCACCTGAAATTACCAACTGAGGTCCAGCTGAGGAGGAGACATAACAAGGAAGGGCAGAAACCACTTGGAGACTGGCAGGAAGAGTGAGGTCATGAGAGGGGCTGGCCCAGCTCCCATGGGTGACAGGCAGAGTGAGAAGGAATCCCTTGGCTGCAGGGGGGTTTTCCCTGAGAAGATTGAGGCCTGGACACCAGGCTGGTTTCCACAGTCCAAGCACCAGAGCCAAGAACAGCGGCCCATGCAACATCCAGCTCTGAAAGGCAGCGGGGCTTCTGGCCACTATGGAGACCAGAGCAAGTCAAAGATAATGCCACAGTTTTTGTTTATTTTTAAACCCAGAGCACAGGATTTTCATTTGCAGCTACTCACCTGAGGCTTCGCTTCAGTGGAGGGAAGGTGGTGTGGACTGGAGTGGCCTGAGGAGTGGCTGGGGTGGGAAGCATTTCAGGGGAGGAGGAGACATGAAAAGCAGCAGCCTGGAGACCTGCAATTGGGCATATCCTCTCAAAGCAAAGTGGCCACTTTTCCTGAGAGGAGCAGGTCCCTTCTAGAAGCTACAGCTCTGGAAAAGGCAAATACCCAGCCCTAGGGCATATAGCTCGCCCCACCCTTAGGAACCCTGCTTTCCACACCTTGCATCTTGACCCCTGCAGAGGAGAGAGAAGCAGAGGCCAAGTCCACAGGTTTGAACAGTCTCAAGGAGTGTCAGTAACTGGCTTGGGGTTGGGACCATATACCCCACTGTCCCAGGAACTTGACTGTTGCTCCTCATTCATGGGAGGGCTGATAGAAACTCCCGGTTTCCAGCAGATCCCAATGGACTACATACCAGGATCTCCGCCCAGCTGAGGGGAGGGAAATATTCTGGGGCACTCTCAGAGGAATAGCTCTGGGACAGGGAAACACACCCACTACTTTCCCTGAAATCTGAACAGCACCTCCCCCTCACAGAAGACCTAGAAGTCTTATATCCCAATACCACCAAAAGCCTTTTCAGAAACAGCCTTTTCAGGGAGTACGATTGATAGCTGGCTGGCAGGTGAAGGCAGTGTGGAGCAGAGCCCAGGGACCCTGGGAAGTTAGCTAACCCATCCCTGAACCCTGCACTGCTAACAAACCAGTACTATGTTGAATAAGAGTGGTAAAAGCAGATATCCCTGTCTTATTTATGACCTTAAGGGAAATACTTTTAGTTTTGCCCATTGAGTATGACGTTAGCTGTAGGTTTGTCATATATGGCTTTTATTATGTTGAGGTATGATCTTTCTATTGCCACTTTAATGAGAGTTTTTATAATAAATGGGTGCTGGATCTTGTCAAATGTTTTTCTGTGTCTATTGATATAGTCATGTAATTTTTATCCTTTATTTAGTGTATGTGATGTATTACATTTATTGATTTGTGAATATCAAACCATGCTTGCATTCCTGAGATAAATCCCACTGGTCCTGGTGTATGCTTTTAAAAATATATTGTTGGATCCTACTTGCTAATATTTTGGTGAGGATTTTAGCATCTATAGTCATCAGGGATTTTGGCATATTATTATTTTTTGTAGTATCTTTATGTGTTTGGAATTAGAATAATTCTAGTCTTGTAACAAGTGCTTGGAAGTCTTCCTTCCTCTTGAATTTTTAGAATAATTTGAGGAGGGTAGGTATTAATTCTTCATGGAATGTTTTGTAAAACTTGCCTGTGAAGCCATCCAGTCCGGGGCTTTTTTTTTTGTTGGGAGATTTTTTTGTTTGTTTTTTACTGCTTCTATTTCATTGCGTGTTATTGATCTCACGCTTTCTGATTCTTCCTGATTGAGTTTTAGAAGATTGTATTTTTCTAGGAATTTATCCACTTTGTCCAGGTTATCCAATTTGTTGGCATATAGTTATTCATAATATTTTCTTACAATCTACATTTCAGTAATGTTAGTTCTTACTTCATCTCTTTCATTTCTGATTTTATTTATTTGGGTCCTTTCTCTTTGTTTCTTGATAAGTATGCTAAAGGTTCATCAATCTTCTTTATCTTTTTAAAGAACCAGCTCTTGGTGTCATTGATCTTTTTTATTGTTGGTTTTGTTTTTTAGTCTCTATGTCATTTCTGCTCTGATTTTTATTATTTCTTTCTTTCTACTTACTCTGGCTTTTCTTGTTGTTCTTTTTTTAATTCTTAGTTGTAGGGTTCAATTGTTTATTTGAAAATCTTCATGTTTCTGGAGATAGGCCTGTAATGTAATGAGCTTCCCTCTCAGGATTGCTTTTATTGTGCTTCCTAGATTTTGGATTGTTGTGCGTTCATTTTCATTTGTTTCTAGGAAGTTTTCTTTATTTCTTTTTTAATTTCATTGGTAACCCTTTTACTGTTTAATAACAACTTATTTAGCCTCCATGTATTTGAATGTTTTTTGAGTTTTTTAAATTGTAATTGATTTATAGTTTCATGCCATTGTGATCTGAGAAGATGCTTGATATGATTTCAATCTTTTTGAATTTGTTAAGACTTATTTTGTGTCCTAAGATGTGGTCCATCTTTGAGAATGATCCGTATACAATTGAGAAGAATGTATATTCTGCAGCTTTGGGATGAAATGTTCTGTAAATATCAATTAAATCCATCTGATCTGGTGAGTTGTTTATGGTTGCTGTTTCTTTGTTGACTTTTTGTCTGGAAGATTTATCCAGTGATGTCAGTGGGGTGTTAAAGTCCCCTAGTATGACTGTGTTGATGTCAATCTCTCTTTTAAAGCCCTCCAAGATATTTTTTTGTTAATCCTCACTGGGCATTATTTTTTTCATTTATTTTTGGGAGAGAGTGTCAGAGAAGAAGGGAGGGGAAGAGAGAGAGAGAGAGAGAAAGAAACAGCAATGTGAAAGAGAGAGACATCATTGGTTTCCTTTTACATGTGCATTGACCAGGATGGGGATCAAACCTGCACCCAGATATGTGCTCTTGACATGGAATCAAACCTGCAACCCTTTGGTGCATGGGTTAATTCTCTAACTACTGAGCAATACTGGCCATAGTGAAGAGTCTTTTAAAATATATATATTTAGGTTCTCCAAGATTGGGTGCATCTATGTTTACCAGGGTTATGTTCTCTTGTTGGGTCAATCCATTTATTATTATGTAATGACCTTCTTTGTCTCTTTTATGGCCTTTGTTTTGAAGTCTATTTTGTTAGATATATTTATTGCTTTCCCTGTTTGTTTTTTTCATTTTCATGAAATATTTTTTTTTCCATCCATTTAGTTTTAATCTGTGTGTCTTTTGTTCTGAGGTGGTGTCTTGTAGACAACATATGTATGGGTAATGTTTTTTAATCCATAAGCTACCCTAAGTCTTTTGATTGGAGCATTTTATCATTTACATTTAAGGTTATTATTGATAGGTACTTATTTATTGCTATTTTTCTTTGTGCCTATATTCCTCTCTTTATATATTTCTTCTTCTTAAAGCAGATCCTTTAACATTTTCAGCAATGCTGATTTGGTGGTAATAAACTCCTTTAGCCTTTTTTTTTGTCTGGGAGCTCTTTACTTCACATTCAATTTTGAATGATCACTTTGATGGCTAGAGTAGTCTTGCAGATCCTTGATTTTCATTACTTTGGATACTTCATGCCATTCCCTTCTGTCCTGTAGAGTTTCTGATGAGAAATCAGCTGGAAGCCTTATGGGAGCTCCTCTGTAGGTACTAATTCCTCTTTTCTTTCTGCCTTTAAGATTCTCTCTCTGTCTTTAGTTTTTGGCATTTTAATTATGATATGTCTTGGTGTGGACCTCTCTGGGTTCACTTTGGTTGGGACTCTCTGTGCTTCCTGAACTCGTGTGAGTTTTTCTTTCACCAGATTAGGGAAATTTTCTGTCATTATTTCTTCAAATAGATTTTCTATCCCTTGCTTACTTTCTTCGCCTTCTGGTACTCCTATGATGCATATGTTGTTACTTTTCATGTTGTCTCCAAACTCCCTTAAACTATCCTTCTGCTTTTTAATTATTTTTTCTTTTTGATGCTCTGATTGAGTGATTTTTTTTCTACTTTGTCTTCCCATTCACTAATTTGATCCTCTGCCTCCTCTAATCTACTATTTATTTCTTCCAGAATATTCTTTATTTCAGCTATGTCATTCATAATTTCTGACTGATTGTTTTTTATGGTTTTTATGGCCTTTTTCATGCTGTTGAGTATCCTTGTAGTCATTACTCTGAGCTCTGTATCTGATAAATTGCTCATCTTTATTTCATTTAGCTCTTCTTCTGGAGAATTCTCTTGTTTCTTCATTTGGGGTCTGTTTCTTTATCTCCCCATTTAGGTTGCCTATTTGTGCTTATTTCTATTTATTAGTTTGATCTGCTATGGCTCCCAGTCCTATCAGAGTGGACTTCTATAGTGGGTGACTTTTGGGAACCAGTGGTGTAGTCTCCATAATTTTCTGAGCTGGGTGCTCTAGGAATGACCCTGTTGTGGATTATGTGGGTCCTCCTGTTGTAATTGGCTTTTTATTGTTCTTGTTCTGTTTGTGGGTGGACTTGCCATTGGGCTGGCTGACTATGAGGCTCAACCCTAATCATGTCTTCATAACTGTTATACAGGAGCTGACAGGACAAAATAAGAACAAACCAGAAACACACACACATTAAAGACCAATAACAAATAAAACCAATACCACCACCACCAAAAAAAAAAAAAAAAAAGGAAAGAAAAGAGGGAAAAAAGATAATACTATACATCAGGAGATCAAGGAATTATAGCAGAAAGAAGAAGATGAAGGAGGAGAATGTGAAAGAAAAGAAGATGGAGAAAAGAAACAAGATAAGAATAAAAGAGAAGAAAAAGAAAAAATATATGTTGAAGTAATAATAATTAAAATAAGTTAATAATAATGAATAAAATAATATATGGACTAGGAAAAGAAAATTGGAGAAAAAAATAAAATAAATAAAAATTTAAAAAGCAAAGAGAAAGAAAAAATGGATGAAGAAAAGGAGAGATAAGGGATATGAGAGAATAAAAGAAAAGAAAAGAAATGAAATATAAAAAATAAAGAAAAACTTATACACAAATTAATAATAAATAAAAAGAAAAAAACCTGGAGTTTGCCTCCACAGATTTTTGTGCCTACTGAGTTCACCCTTTGGATCTGCTGTGTGTGGCTCTTGATGGATTTTGCTCTGATATTGTCCAAGTCTGGACCCTTGGTGTGCTGTTCACAGGCCTCCCACTAGGTTCTATGATGCAGTCAATGTCAGTCACTTTCCTTGCCACCAGTCTGATGCTGGGCAGGACAGAGTCCCAAACAGTCTGGTGGTTGGGGCCTCCAAAGCCCAGAGACTGGGTTTGCCTCAGGTCTTGCTCATTGAATGCCCTTGCTCTGAGTTGCTTTCCCTTCCCCCATGGATCTACACCCTGTGAGGCTATCTGGGACCTGGCCAGGGTAGTTTAAACAGTCACATTGCGGGTGGTGCTTGTAATCTGTTGGAGTGGGGACAGGCACTTCCTCTTCTTCCCAGAGCTGTGCTGGCTGCTGGCTGTACTCACTAAGGGGCTTGGATCTGCTGAAGGGACCAGCACCTGCCTGTCTATCTCCTGGACAGAAACCCACCCAGGAGCCACTGTTGCAACACCTCAACTTGCCTGGCTCCCTGGCACCCCCTCGCCACCACACAAAGTAGGAGGGGGTAAAAAACAAAACAAAACAAAACAAAAAACAAAAAAACAGCTCTGCTTGCCATTCCAATCTTTCCATGAAGCCAACTCCCGTGGGCAGGCCTCCACTCAGGCTCTGACTGACCAAATGTTCATGGCCCCCCGTGCCATCACATCAAGCAGTATGGGCACAGATTTCTAACCCCACACTGTTTTCCTTTTTCTCAGATCACAGCAGAAAGGGCAGACCTTGCAGTTTCGCAGTTTGGAGTGGGGCATCATCCATATGCTTGAGGTGGAAGTGAGGTGGGCAAGTTCAACCTCTTTTTCCCCCCAAGACACACAGACCAGCCCCTGTCCAGCTCTCTGCCCAATGTTCTATTAGTAGATGGAGGATGTCTCAGAGTCACTGCTGGGTGTACTGATAAGCTTCCTACGTGGCCAAGTTTTGCGGTGTGAAACTTGACCACCTGGCTCCTCACCCAGTTCCAGATAAGATCAATTGTCCTGAGCTGGTGATGGGAGTAAGGTACCTGTATTAGTCTCCTGTGGCTATTGTAACAAATGACCACAAACTGGGTGGCTTAAAACAGCAAAAATTTATTCTTTCACAGTTCTGGATGCTACAAATCCAAAATTAAGGTGTCAGCAGGGCTGCACTTTCTCCAGGTGCTCTAGGAAAGATTCTATTTCCTGTCTCTTTCACCTTCTGGTGGCTGCCAGTATTCCTTGGCTTGGGGCCACACAATTCCAATCTCTGCCTTCATGGTTACTTTGCCTCTTCCTTTTCTATCTGTCTCTCCTCCATACGTTTCTTATTAGAAAACTTGTCATGGGATTTTGGGGTCCACCAAGATGACCTCTCCATTCCAAGATCTTTAACTTAATTATACCTGTAAGGTCACATTCCAAGGCTTAGTACGTAAACATATTTTGGGGGGGCATCATTCAGCCCATGCGTGTGCCCAAGTCTGAAATCAATGTGCTGGAAGCGCCAGCTGCCGAGAAAAAGGCAGAGGGTGGCAGAGGCAGATGACATGGACCTGTAAGAAGAAGGTTTTCATAATGATTGATGAGTAACCAGCCATACAGGTTGTAGACAATCTACACTTCTGAGGCAGAGGGCTTCAAGGGAGGCTCATAGGAAAGCCAGGCTTCAGTCAGAAAGAGCAGGAGAGTAGCCTGAGGCAACAGAAAATATATCAGATTCCTGATTGGGAACAGTGTGTGCCACGTTCAGAAGATGGCCTATTGAGGAGGAGCAGAAGGGCTTTCAGGCAAATAGAGCCAGAGAATGTGTGTCAGGACTGGGAGGCTGAAGTCAATAGCTAACACCCCCGCCAACTTCTGCCAGGGTCCCCTCCCAGTTTCTACTCTCACCGTTCCTGGTCTCTCACTTTGAGCTCTCCAAATCAAATCTGTTCTTACAAAGCTTTGTACGCCCTCAAGTCCCCATAGACAGTGAGGTTGGCTTGTTTTGGTATCTGGGAAGTGGCTGAACTTTGACTGATTTTATTTTTTTTCATCTGGCATATTATTATGCAGTCCTTACAGATAACAATATGGTTTTCTTTTCATAGTTGATACCACATCTGTATTAATGTAGTTAAATATATGTCCTCAGCTCTTCAAGGTCTTATCTCATAGGAAGGATTGTACTAATAGAGGGATTTAAATCAACCCTGAAGGGAATGATTAAGGTTTACAGATAATTGTGTTATCAATTATCTGTAATTTATCACATATTATTTGCATATGTAAGGCCACCCTTGGAATACGATGACTTCTCCTTCTTTGAATGACTATTTGGAAAGAAGAGAACAATTCAACTCCTCTAGGAAGGGAAATCTGAAAAACCCCAATGTCAGTAGTTTTTGTTTTAAGTTTTAAAGAAAAGTTATGAAGCATAGCATTAGATAGGTCAAGAGGAGTAGAGAGGACATTCGGGGGAAGAAAAACAGTGTATAAAATTAATTTTAATTATTTGGGGGGGGATGTCATTGATTTCTTAAAAGAATCTGATGAGAACTTTGGATTCTTAACCCTAGACAGACTCAAATGAGCACATACATATAAAATTCCACATGCATCTGGCAGAGTACTTGATCTCTCTGAAGCTCACCCATGAGCTCCTAGGAGTGGATCCAAATCAACCAGTTAAGGCCCCTCTGGAGCATGACAGGCTTAGAGTGCACTAGAAACATCAGCTCCATTGGAGCTGATGGTTGAGAAAAGAGAAGAGAAGAAGACAAGGTTGGAAAGTTAGGTAGTGAGGCTCAATGGCAAGATTCAGGGAACACAGGGAACATAACTGTGTCTGTAGTTGACACAGAGCTATTAAATATTTTGGGCAGGATGCATACCAAACACCAGGAATCCCAGGTCTTGGGAAAGTCACCATTCTGGGCTCTAGTGGCCTCGTTTGTAAAATGAGGATGTTCTCAAAGTCAGCATGAGAACAAAGTGAGATAGTGTGAGTGAAGGCATTTGTAAATTTTTAAGGTTATAATGTATAAAATGGAGAATTGAGAAGATGAGTCAGGTTATAACATGGTGGGTATATTCACACACAGCCCTTAACTGTGGGGCAGGGAACATTTAATGTGGTTGGGACGATTAGTAAGGGCAAAAGAATGAAAAAAGTCATGAATACATTACAAAGTAAACCAAGGGGAATGAAATTATTATTTTTGAAGTGAGGGGTACTACTCCAGATAGATTATTAACTTTTTGTGTGAATGGAAAGGTCTTGAATGAGATCAGGAAGAAGATGAGAAATGTTCATCTTGAAAGCCCTGAATTTTTACAGAGGCCTTTCTTCCAAAACCAGATGGTAGATAAATTAGATTCTCTGTGAATTACAGAATAATAAATTTTATAACCAAACCAAATTGATGTCTTATGCTTGGAACTAATGCATTCATGAATCTATTGGGAATAGCTTAGATTATTTTAACTATTGATTCATGAAAAAGGTTTTGGCAAAGGGTCTCAGTGAAGGAATCAAGCCAGAAACAGCATTTGTCATACCAGATGGGTTGACTCATCCTTTGGACTGAAAAATTCACCTGTCTTTTTGTGGAAACTGCCTAGTGGTCTATTAAATGGGGCAGGGACATTCGTTATATATCAATAGATGAGTCTTGATAATCTGATGTATATGGGCTTCTGGGACACTTCCGTTTGGTGCTCAGTGCTATCTATAAAGCTGGTATTTTAGAGAAACTGAATAAAAACTAATTTGGACATCCAAAGGTCAGCTATTTGGAAGAGGAAATGTGAAATTGGTCCATAGCCACTTTGGGAGAAAGAAGACATTATTAGAAGGTGAGAACCTACTACATGTAAGAGACAAGTGAGGTCATCTGCTCTAAAGAAGCTATAGAAGGACCTTAGTGTCTTAACACTAAAAAGTAATTTTTTTTAAAAGTTACTTGGATTCAAAGTTTTGGAGATTGCTCTTTCCATGACTTTCCCCTAGCTGCCTTATTCTCATCATTTAAAGTTCAGCCAAAACATCACCTTCCTACCTGAGTAACTTCCCTACCCCCAATCCTGCTTCCAGAATTTCTGTCATATTACCCTGTTATTTCCTCCCTCATTTTTTATACTGAGTACCTGTTTAGGGCCTTTCTCCCTCCCATAAGGGATCCTGTCTGTCTTGCTCTCTGCTGTATTCCAAGCCCTTAGCACAAATCTGATCCACATTTGTTGAATGGATAAATGTGTGGAGCTTTTGAAACATGGAAACAAACCAATTTGCTGACCAGTTCTTGGAGTCCCAGACCTTTTGTATTTTTTTTTATTCTGACAAATCTTTGGGATTCTATACCTATAAGATTGTTACAGAGAACTGGAATAAATGAAGCAATGCTCAGAGAGTTTAGAGTCACACTTTATTCACCGCGGTGGGCTTAGAGAAAATGACTTCAAATTCTAAGCAGAGCTACAAGCAGAACTTCCCTTTTTATTAAAGATCCAGCCCTATTGGTGGCCTTGAAAACTATACACTTCTATCCAATTAAAAAATATACCTGGCATGGCATTGAGAGTATGGGCATATCTAGTCTCTGGCCTACAAGGTCAGACAGCTAAGTTTATCTTCCTCATTATTCAAGCAGGCTAAAGCAGGCTAGAAAGCAGTTATTTTTTTTTAAGAATAAGAGGCCGTCTAAAGAATAGCAGAGCATTCCAAACAGTAGTTTTACAAAATAGGGGTTAGCCTTCTCAAGAAATCTCCCTCTTTCTGCTGCTGCTGTCCTAATACAGACTTTTCTTACATTTGGACCATTTCATTGGCTTCCGAAATGTTCTGCCTGCCTGCAGTCTCCTTCCTCTCCAGGTCATTCTGTGAACCCCTGCTGCATCAATTTTCCATGTTCTATTTAGAGAACAAGCCAACAGTCTGACTTTCAAGTTCTCTCAACTCTGTCCTTGGTTCCCATCTTCTTCTTTATATTCCCTTTGATTCAGTCAAGTCAAAGTACTCCTCCCTTTCCATACAGAGCCTGCAGTTTCCTGCCTCCAAGCATCTGCTCAAATGGTTGTCTTTAGTTGACCAAATATTAGCTAACTTTTAAGACCAGAGTCAAATATTCACCCTTCCAAGGAGCTTTCCCTGATTTCACTAAACTGAAAGTAAATCCTGCTTCTTTCAAGTTTCCTAACAACTTTATTTGTTCTTCTCTTAAAGTATGAAACACTGCATAAATGTCTGGCTTCCTCCAATCGACCATGAACTAGTTGAAGGTGGGGACTAAACCTTATTCACCCTTGCTTTTTGTTTTTTTTTCTTTTTAAATAATTCTTTATTGTTGAAAGTATTATATATGTTTCCTTTTTCCCCCCACTCCACCCCCTCCAGCCCGCTCCTGCCCTCTGCCCCAGGACCTCACTGCCCCATTGTCTGTGACCATGGGCCATGCAATATATGCATACAAGGTCCTTGGTTGATTACCTCCCACCCACCCACCCTCCCCGCAGTCCTTCAGAGATTCCGCACTTTGAGTCTCTATTCTGTTATGTAGATTCCACATATGAGTGAGATCATGTGATTCTTGTCTTTCTCTGACTTAATTCACTTAGCATGATACTCTCTAGGTCCCTCCAGGCTGTCTCAAAGGGTAAGAGATTCTTCTTTTTTAGTGCTGCATAGTATTCCATGGTATAAATGTACAATAGCTTTTTTATCCACTCACCTACTCACCCTTGTTTTCTATAGAACACTTAGCATAAAGCCTTGTGCACAGGAGATACTAAGAGTTGTAGAATGAAGAATCATGTCTGCATTCTTGTTTTGGTCAGTTTTATTTTAAGGTCAGTAAAATGTGGAACATCCTGCAATATATTCATCATGATTTTTGCCAAGGGAAAGAAATTTGTCTCCTGTTTGAAGAATTGCCTGGTGATGGATTTTGGCTTGGATGGTAAAAAAATCACAAAGAATTTGGCAATTTGCAACAGGCTTTACTTCACCTGATCCCACAAGTTTGTCAGTGTGTCATACGTGACTCTGGTTCATAGTTGAAGAACCTGAGACTCAAAGAGGAGAAACTGCTGAAGTGAGACAGCCAGTATGTGGTAGTGAAACAGGAATTTTAGGGGAACATAGGCAGATTTAAGGAATTTTTAGAATTGGGGTCCAAGATGTGGGAAGGTACATTTCCATAACACAAGGAAGCCAGATGCAGTTACATTTCCATAAGACAAGGGAGCAGCAGCAGGTATATTTCCATAAGACAAGGGAACTGGAAGTAGAAAAAAGGTCTATATTTACAAAATAAAGAAGGAGGAAGAAAGCCCAGAAAGAATGGGAGGACAATGAGGGAGGAGGGCCTCAGGAGTCACTATGGTAACCAATTTGAAAGGGAATATTGACCAATCAGAGGGGATGTCAGGACACATGAACTGTAGCCTTTATAAACCATGAAAACAGGAAGTCGGTGGGACCCCTCCCCATGTGGGAGTCTGTACTTGTTCTTCAATAAATCTCCACCTTTGCTATACTACCCTCTGTCTGTGGATTCATTCTTCTACTCTGGTGAACAAAGAATCCGGGTTCCAGTCCAAAAATTCCGTTTCAGTAGGACTACTACTTGGGTCTTGTGATTGTAGATGGGATGGTCTCTTCTATCTCTATTGCTGTCCTCCAGCCCTCATCATGAGGTGGGTAGAAACTGTGATAATTTCATACTGCATTTTAAAGAGGAAGCCCAGAAAGTCCAGTATTTCCAATGAGCATTTATCCTGGGTGAGAAAGACCGAAGAGAAACGAACCAAGCTTTCAATTCAAGAAGTTGGAATAAAGAACATTTTGAAAAGTAGTGGAGTTGGATTAGACAGTGATTGAGACATTGTACGAATTATATGGAAAGGATTCTTACCTGTGAACAATGAGCTGATCAAGTGTAGGCATCTTTGTGCCTGATTCCTCATGACTCCTATAATATAAAAAAGGCAAAAAGATGTAAGAGAAAGAGTTTAGGCATTAGACCTAAAGAGGCCTGGGCTCAAACCCCACTGAGGCTTATTAGTATGGGTTGCCTGCTTTGAGAAAATTATTGTCTAAGTCCACATTTCCTTATCTGTAAATGAAATAGTTATCATATTCATGTCTCAGATGCTATGAATTTGTTATCCCATTCAATTCTCCCCAGACACAGAAGTATTTTATTTTACTAATTTTTACTCCTTCCTAATTCTGTAGACAAGAAAATGGGTTGAGAGCAGTTAAAAGCCAGCAAGAGGTTGCCAAGAAAATGCACCCTAGTGTACTCACTCAATGTACCAGCTTCCATCTACAAAAGATAGGAATAGAAAAACACATCCCAGTGTGATGGTCAGATAAGAAGATGTGTTTAAAGTATAAAGATGATATTAACTAGATCCATTCTCATTTCTTTTAACAAATGTTTATGAATAAATAAGTATACCCAGGTATTTTTAAAATTCATGTTTAAATTATAAATCCTTTGTCTAAAGATGATGACTAGTCAATCAAGTTCATGCTTATTCTCAGCTTTTTTGAGTAAAGGTGTTGCTGAGGAAAGCTCACCATTGGAACATGAGACTGAGCCAAGCTCTACCCTCATGGGATGGTGGCACATCATGTTGCTGGGAAAGGCCCTAAGAAGCAAGGAAGAGCCTTTGAGGTAATTTCAAGGTTTAATGGGGAGTCACAGAAATTAACCAAGAAAAAAAGCCTGGGCCCAGCAGGCATGGCTGAGTGGTTGAGCATCAACCTATGAACCAGGAGGTCACGGTTTGATTCCCAGTCAGGGCATATGCCTGGCTGTGGGCTCCATCAGTGTGGGGCATGCAGGAGGCAGCAGAACAACGATTCTCTCTCATCATTGATGTTTCTATCTCTCTCTCCTTCTCCCTTCTTCGAAGAAATCAATATATGTGTGTATATATATATATATATATATATATATATATATATATATATATTTATGAAAAAAATATGGAAAGAAAATATTATACAAGAATTATTTACAGGTCTGGAAAGGCTCAAAACTGTATTTAACACAGATGTTTTCATTAGACTTTCTTACACTTCCTAAGGATCATTCCAGCATCAGTGCCTCAGATGAATGCTAGTAGCAGGGGATTAACCCCTGGGAAGGGAGAGGACTTTGAGGACCTGGAAGAGAGCAGAGTCATAAGATAGACAAAACCAAGACTTGGCTCAGATTTTGAGTTTTGCTCTGCCTCTTATTAGCTATGTGACCTTCAGCCAATGCGTGTACACTCTTGTGACTCTGTGGCAGAGATTGCTAGTTATTCCTCAAATCATTTCCCTTCCCCTGGGCACACAGGAGAAGCTAGCAGTGACCCTGGGAATGATTTTGGCCAATGGGATGAACATGGAGGCACATATGCCATGTCCAGGCTTGGTCTGTTGAAACCTTCATGAGCTCCTCCACTCTCTCTCTTTCCCTACCTGCTGGTGGGGAGGAGAAGGCTCTGAACACCTAGAAGAGGGAAGAGCCACAGATAGAAGGGGCCTGGATCTCAAAATGTTAAATGAAAGGTCACCATACCAGAAGTGTTCTATGGACTTGACAGAAAAGGAAATAAAGTTGTATTATGTTGCCTTTGCGTCCGAAACAGCACCCCTAAGGGGCTGTATCTCGCTGGGGCCTCCAAATGTTGTAATGTACCCCGCGAATCACAGAAGGACGCCTCAAGAAGTTGAATTAAAGAGTCACATTTATTGCAATCCGGGACTATGAGGGGTCATTCCCAAATCTCATAGTAATAAGATGGTGGCAAAACCAGACTTATATAGGCAAAAATCACAAAGGTATTGATTACATCCCAGGGTTTGGAATGAGGACCCTGGTTTGCACAAAGCAGTTACAGAAGCGAGATTGAGCTGATTAGTTATCTACAAAGATTGTTTATAGTTTTGGGTCTTTGGACCTCTGAGTTGACAGAAACATTATTTAGAGCCCTCGGGTCTTGGGTCCACTGAGTTGACAGAGAAACATTATCTGGAACCCTTAGGTCTTGGGACCACTGAGTTGACAGGGAACGCACCATCTGTGGACACTAAAACAATTTAGGGTAATTGTGCTGTTCTGTTTCCCAGGTATAGAAGAATGTGCTTCAATAACCAGTAAGATCACAATCAATGGGATAGTCATTCAATCAATAAGGCATTCAATCGAATGGGATGATTTATACAATTCAGAAAATCAAAATAACCTGTCCATTGTTAAACAAAGCAAATAGGTACCATACTTCAATACCATGGGGGTAATAATGGTATTAAGTCAGTTATAGAGATCAAAAGAAAAAATGTACAGCCGTGAGTGGCTTAACAACAGGGTTACGTTCTGAGAAATGCATCATTAGGTGGTTTTATCTTTGTGTGAATGTGGTAGAGGGCACTTACACAAACATAGATGGTATAGCCTACTATACACCTGGGTGCTATGTTATAGCCTATGGCTCATAGATTACACACCTGTACAGCATGTTACTGTAGTGAATATTGTAGGCAATTGTAACACAATGGTAAGTATTTGTATATCTAAACATAGGAAAGGTACAGTAAAAATCTATACTAATAAAAGGGTAGTATGCTAATTAGACCGGATGTCTTCTGGATGACCGTCTGGATGTCCTTCCTGACAAAGCCTGACCGCCAGTCCCGGGGAAGAAGCCGTTCTGCTGACCAGCCTTCACTATGGACCTGTTCAGGGACCTGCCAGAGCTCGAGCGCTCACCAGCTGCTGGTAAGTGAGGGGCCGCCCTGCCGGCGGTGGCGAGGAGAAGGGGGCAGGCGGGTGGGCAGGTGGACTGAGGTGGTCGGCAGGAGGAGAGGGCAGGCAAGTGCATTTATCTCAGGCCAGGCCCCAGCATGTGCCCTCAGCCCCGGAGCGCTCCACCATGTTTGCTCTGTAGGAAGAAAGGTCTCTGCTCAAGGCGCAGGCCGGGGGCAGAGCGGGCCCCCGCAGCCCAGCTTTGGCAGCTCAGCATTGGCCTGGCGCAGACTCTTTTTGCCTTCGCACGTGGCACAGCATCCGGGGCCTCTAGCCACAGCCCTCCAGCCTGGGTCTGAATCGCTTTTCCCTTGAGCAACGTTTTTCCACGTGCGTGTGTGTACAAGTTCAGGGTTTTGTTTTAGTTTGTTTTTACCCCAGAGATTAAAGGAATCACCAGCATTATCTTTCGTGTTTTTGAATCATCCTCTGTGCTTCTCTGATTTTTCGGTTGATAGTAGTTTCCCAGGTCATGGGAAGTCTCCCTCTCCCCAGAATTGGGAGCAGCAGCCCAGGTCCACCCATCGGCTGGCCCTTACTGCAGGGATGAGTTCCTGCAGGCTGGGGTTTGATCCCCACACATTAGCAGTAGACCAGTGCCTTTGTTATTGCTGTGTCGAGTTTTAATTGGACAAATGCCCAGCGGTCCTGGTGAAGAAGCCGCCCGGCAGTCCCGGTAGCCAGCTTAGCAAAATCTTGCAAGAGGAGAATTCTGTCTGGGTTTCCCCAAATTCCCTCAGCCCCTACTCACCCCTCTGTAAAGGCACAGAACAAGTGAAGCCCCTTAAATAAAAATCAGAGGTCTCCAGCAATGGTGGCCTCTCTCATCACAGTCATTTGGACTGGATGGCATTTGAGTATTTATCTAGGCACCATGACAGGGAACACACAAGCTCAAGTCATGATCTCTGCCATAAATAATTCACAATCTTATTAGAGCGAGTGGATGATAAAAGCACAGAGAGGAACAGAGGCAATTGCTAGGGTGATTTTCCAACAATTAGTACAAAGAGTATGTACTATGAATTACATAAAAAAAATGTGTGGAAGTAGCTGCTTCATGAGTATGGGATCCCTTCCTATTTTAAAGGAAGCTGAGTACCATGTGAACTGTGTACTACTTGCTATGATATTTGAGGCACAGGACAAGGGAGGCCCTAAGTGTACTATGCTTTGATATTTGAGACATTCTTTATTGTTCAATGTGATTTATATCTGTACACCTCAGTTTTGTAATAGTTAAATTACTAGAATAATACATCTTGCTATAAAATATTACTAGAAAATCAAATGATCAGATGACATTTATTGTTATTTTCTATAAATGAACACAATCTATGGTATGCTAAAGTGATAGGTATTATAGAAATATTCAGATAGGGAGACCTACAGGCTTGATTACAAGTGAGGTTTACTATCATAACCCAAATTTATTGCTTAAAAAAAAAAGCAGGGAGCCAACTAGAAACTGAACCAAATATAAGCCCTTGAAGGGCAAATGTAAATTGGATAAGCTTCGCTATTACAAGAGCAACAAGAAAGAATTCAGAGGCAAGAATGAGAAGCAGATTGCATCCACTCTAAGTTGCTGCTAAAGAAAAAGAATGGTATACTATGAAAATACTTAATATAGATTGTAAAGAGATTTGTTCAAAGAGGATTTCCTACAGTAAGTGGTATTTCAGTTAGTTTTTTTTTTTTTAATGTGAAGAGGTTAGCTAGATAAGAAAAAGGTGTAGGGGTCCCAGATTGGAGAGGGTACAGGCCAGGCTGAGGGATCTCCCCTGCCCCCCTGCACAAATTTCGTGCGCTGGGCCTCTAGTATATTATAAAAGATAAAAAATGGTTTATCTGTATAGGGCACTTATCATGAATGGAGCTTACAGGACAGAAAGTTGCTCTGGGTGAGTCAGTGAGTGAGTGGTGAGTGAATGTGAAGGCCTAGGACATTACTGTACACTACTATAGACTTCATAAACACTGTACACTTAAGCTACAATAAATTTATTTAATTTTTGTCATCAATAATAAATTAAGCTTAAAAATGTGTAAAGTAAAAAGTTACAGTAAATAATGTTTTACGCTACAGATCTTATGCCAGCTACAATGTCACTAGGTGATAAGAATTTTTCAACTCTATTATAATCTTATGGAACCATCACTGTATTGTGCATATGGTTTGTCATTGGCCAAAGCATTGTCATGTGGCACATAACTATATAGGAAATCACTGCAGAAACCCTAAAAGCCCTCATTGTAAAACTTATTAGTCAGCCTACTCACAGACTAATGACATCTGACTAGTTCCATAGTTGTTCTGTCCCTGGTCAATACTGGGCCAGGCTCCCCCACAGAAGGAGTCTAGAACCCCAAGCTACAGCCTCAAGCCCTGTCATGGGCACTGTTGATGTCCAAGATGATGCCATACCACATACTTATTTCTCCCCAGTGGATGATGCACAGCAGGCTGTGAGATCAACTAAATCTTCCCACTCATCCCCCTAAGGTACATCCAAGCCTGTGTTAAAATTCTATTTTGCTACCTGGAATTTCCACCCTCAGCACCCCCCAAAAAGATTATTTTTTTTTCTGATGAAAAAATCATTATATATGTGGAAAATTTGGAAAGAAAATTTAAACTAAAAATATCTACCCACTAAAGATTATTATTATTAATATCATGGCATATTTCTTTTAAAATTATATTTATTTTTAATCCTCACCTGAGTACATGTTTAGAGAGGGAGAGGGAGAGAGAGAGAGACAAACACATCAATGTGATAGAGAGACATCTATTGGTTGCCTTCCTTATACCCCTATCAGGGGTCAAATGCACAACCCAGGAATGTGCCCTGGCCAGGAATTGAACCAGCGACCTCCTGGTTCTTGGGTTGATGCTCAACTGCTGAGCCACACCAGTCCAGCCATCTTTTTTACTACAGCCATCCTGGTAGGTGTGAAGTAGTATCTCATTGTAGTTTTGATTTGCATTATTCTAATGATTAGTGATGTTGAACATCTCTTTATATCTTCTTTAGAGAACTGTATATTCTTTGATGTCTTCTTTAGAGAAATGTATATTCAAATCCTTTTCTCATTTAAAATGTTGGTTGTCTTCTTATTGTTGAATTGTAAGACTTCTCTATATATTTTGGATACTAGATCCTTATCTTATATGATAAAGAGCTAACATGTTAATTAGACCAAATAGCAGAACTACCATCTGGACGACCTTCCGGACGAAGCAGGGGCTGTGAGGGGCTGCGAGGGCTGAGACCCTTGCAGGAATTTCGTGCATCGGGCCTCTAGTTATATATAAGGTTTTCAAATATTTTTTTTCCCATTCTGTAGCTTGTCTAATCCATTTTAAATTTTGATGAAGTTTGATTTATCTGTTTTTCTTTTTGTTGTTTGTGCTTTTGATCTCCTGTCTAATCCAAGGTCATAAAGATTTACTTTTGTTTTATTCTAAGAGTTTCATAGTTTTAGCACTTACAGTTAAGTCTCTGATCCATTTTGAGTTCATTTTGTATATGGTGTGAGATACAAGTCCAAATTTGTTCTTTTGTGTGTAGATATTCAATTACCTCAACACCATTTGTTGAAAACACTATTCTTTCCTCATTTGGTTATCTTAACACCCTTGTTAAAAATCAATTGCCTATAAACATATGAATATATTTCTGTACTCTCATTATATATCTATCCTTATGCCAGTACCACACTGTCATGATGGGTGTAGTTTTCTCATAAATTTTGAAATTGGAATGTCTGTGTCTTTCACTTTTGATTTTTTTTCAAGATTGTTTTGGTTCTTTTGGGTCCCAGGTATTTCTACATGAATATAGGAACCATTTGCCAATTTATGCAAAAAGTATTTTGATAGGAATTGTATTGGATATGTAGACCAATTTGGAAAGTATTGCCATCTTAACATTATTTATTCTTCCACAGTGTTTTTAGTGTTTTTTTTTTTAAATATGTTTTTATTGATTTGAGAGAGAGAGAGAAAAACATTGATTATCTGCCTCCTGCACACCCCCTACTGGAAATCAAGCCCACATCCTGGGCATGTATCCTGATGGGGAATGGAACCAGCAACATCTTGGTGCTCAGGATGATGTCAACCAACTGAGCCTCACCTGCCAGGGCTCCACAATGATACTCTTTTTTGTTTTGTTTTATTAATCTTCACCCAAGGATATTTTTCCGTTGATTTTTAGAGAGAGTAGAAGGGGAAGAGAAAGAGAGAGAGAGAGAGAGTAACATCGATGAGAGAGAGACACATCAATTGGTTGCCTCCTGCACGTGCCCCAACAGGGTCAGGGAACAAGCCTGCAACCAAGGTACATGCCCTTGGCCAGAATCAAACCCACACCTTTCAGCCCTCGGGCTGATGCTCTTATCCACTGAGCTAAACCAGCTAGGGCCACAATGTTATTCTTAAACAAACAAACCACAAACCTCAGCTATTGCTCAACCCACATAATCAACAATTATTAAGTTTTTCTGCAGAGTAACTAGTTCTTGCTATTTCCTCCAGCTACTGTTTAAAATGAGATGCTTTGCCTTGTAAATGAATTCTCTTCTTTCACCACCCAAGCTCAAATGTGTATATTTCCTTATTAGACCATAGTGATTCTGTTTTAGTAAAGTTATTAGGGGTAAATACCATATAAATTTACCTAAAAGATGGAAAACCAAGGCAAAAAACAAACATTCAAACCATTGTCCAACTGTACACACACACACACACACACACACACACACACACACAATGGCTGGATGGATCTGTGATAAAAATGAGAGGTTCTTGGTTCTCACACTACTGTGCTCCCCCAGAGTATTAGCAAGAACTGATTTCCCATCCCAACTGCTCTCTATTCCTCTGCCCTTCTTTGTGTGCAATTTTTTTTAAGTGAGGCTTTTTATTGTTGTTTTTCTTCTTTTTTTAAAAAAATTAAGGGTCCGTTACTGGTCCTGCTTCCATGAGTGCCCGAGACCAGGTGGAAAAGGGGAGGGGAACCAGGCAGCATGGGGAGGGGTTATCTTCACAACATTCCATTCATACACAGAACTAAACAGACAAGCACAGAGTCACTATTGCGGTTAGAAGTTGGCAGCAAGGGAAAGGGGGGGAACAGGTTGCAAGTAGGGGTGTCGTTAAAAAAAATACAGGCCCTCTCCAAAACTGGGGTGCCTGGGGTAGGGAGGACTTGGTCTGCTTCAACCCAAGAGGAATCAGAAGATCAAAAGCTGTTTGGGAAGGCCAGAACCGTCAGGGGTGGAGGGAGAAGGAAGGTCCAGGGGGTGGGGGGCTGTTTGGCAACTGGGTGAAGGGATTGCCCTCCCCCTGCTGGGATCCCTCCAGCCCCTCCGGTCTGGCAGAAGGGGGGCAGCCTGCAACCCCCCACAGGCAGGTCTGGGGCTGCCAGATGCTCCAGGCAGGGGGCTAGAGGGGGTTCACAAAGGCTTGCCCTCCAGGGAGATGACAGCACTGCCCCCCAGCTTCTCTGCCAGAGTGCAGCGGTCCTTGACCTCCTCGTAGCAATTTGCTTGTAATTCATGCTTGATCCCCGTAAGCTTCTTCTTGATGGAATCCTTGGAGCTGGCATAGATCATTTTGCTCTTAAGAGGCGCAGACTCAGGAGCCCAGAAGATAAACACCAGGTCCTCCTTCTTGCTCTCCTTGGTCTCATAGGTTGCGTCATACAGGGCATAACGGCAATCTTCGTCCGGCAGCATCTTGACGAAAGTGGCGTAGGGGTCATCTACTGTCTGGCCCACATCACCTACCAGGATCTCCTTGCCTTCTTCCAGAATGATGTTCTTCTTGTCTTCACTCAGGCAGAAGAGCACCGCCTTCTTGCGCTTCTTCACCTCCTCTGGTGTCGAGGACGTACCTTCATTTCATTGAACACTTTGATGACTCCATCAGAGACAGCCACACTAGAGGCCATGTTTCCGGAAGCTAAAGGAGACAGCAAGAAGAGCTTGGAAAGACGAGCGCCGCTGCAGCTGCTGCCGGGATCCGACTCTTTGTGTGCAATTTTTAAAAGAATACCTAATTTCTCTGAATTCTTTTTCTTTATAATAAGAAAAGTGGTGCGATTCAGGTGCCCTGATGAACTCATGGGCCTGTGTCTGTGTCACACTTACTTTTAATGACAAATTTCAGTTGCCTGAGTCCCTACCCCTCCACCCCCACCCCTAGGTCTGTCTGCCAGAAACTAAGTCCCTTCAGTGTCCCTCACTTGTTTCTGTGCATCCCTAGAGGGCGCCTCACTTGCCCAGAGCCAGTCTGTCGGCTGCAGGTACCTGCTCCATCCATCTGCCCCCTGTTGCCTCTTCTGTACCCGTACCCCATCCCCAGTCATTGGATTGTCAAAACCATGCAAGGGTGCTGTTTGGGGATTCATTTAAGTCTCCCTGTCCTGTGGGTACCAGAGCAATTGTGTTCCTATATAGACAAAGAGAATGATCTCCACTCTAAATACAGCAAGCAACTCAGTCCCTGAGTTTCTCTGGTCATTCTAGTAAGCCTCAGGCCCTTTTATTCCTAGCCAGGCTGCAAATGGATTGAAGCGCTTAGAGAAAGAAGAGACAGCGTCCCAGCCACACCACTCTTCTCTGCTTCTCACGCTCTCCACCTCACCCCAACCTGCTCCTCCCTCCCAGGTCTCCAAACAGAAACTTGAATGAATGCAAGAAAAGGAAGGGGAGAGGCCATCTCACCAACAGCAGCTGAGCACCTGCTTAAGGGGCAAATATGAGTTTCTGATGGTTGAAAATGGTACCTATCCCCAAGAGGCATTATGAGGATTAACTGAAGTAATGCAAATTAAAATAATACAAAATAAAAATAAAATAATGGGATTGAAAAAAAGGAAGCTCTCTGAAACAAATAAGACATTCCCCCCAGGGTTTTAAAATATAAAAGTAGACAAGATTTCTTTTCTGGTTAAAGGTACATTTTCTAAATACTTCTCACTGCCCCAGTGGAAATTTGCCAAGGTTGGTGATTCCAGGAAAAACTCCTGGGGTAGCACCTTCCCCTCCCTCCTCCTACGGACTTTTATGGCTCCATCGAGTCCAGGAAGCAGATCAGATTCGCAGTCATACTTATTTCCTCCTCTGCTCATCTGCCAGGCCCTTTGGGGTTGATGGACCGTGTCCGTGGGTTTGGTCAGGGGCTGCCAGAACACGGGGCATAGCACCTCCTCCCTGCTTTCTGCCCAGGACAGGGACAGAAGGTGCCCACAAGGCCCTGGCATTTCAGTATGGGCACTCCCCTGGCCTGAACCAAAAATAGAAGCTGTTTCATCCACCCCCGCGCTAGGCCTTTCCCAGGACTCCTCCCCAGAAATCCCTGAGGGCTGTTCCTGAGCTCACCCCCTCCTCCACCCACAGGCCAGCCCCTCCCACTTTTCAGCGCAGCCCCCGCGCACACAGGGGAGCCAGTTCATTCTCTTTTCCTTCCGCTTGGGTCTGGGCACAGGGCTGCTGACATTGCTGACCGTTTTCCAACCTGGTTGGGCGCGGCTCTGCATGATTGTGCGCTGGGGTCACCCGCTCCCCCTCCCCGCAGGTGGGGCCCACTGCGACACCTCCCCTGGGGTGAGGGCTCAGATGCCAAGCTGGACTACGTAAGTGGGTTAGGCAGGTGGCCTGGAGGTGCGTCCTGTAGGAAGCTGTGAGTCAGCAGCAGGGCCACGGGAATTCTCAGTTCTCATTTTGGTTTCGTTTCAACGAGGTGATTGGATGTCTGGTGTGTTCGCGGAAGCGTGGCAGATGATCATAGATGTCCGACTACAGAAGTGCAAGAAGGGCTCTGTGAATCATGCCCCCAGGACACAAACACCACAAGACACGGACCCCAGCTCAGTTCACAGTCCATGACGGAATGTGGAGAAATGTATATTGTGACTCGTGTATTAGTGAGAATGCGTGCAAGGCTCAGAAGTAAAAGGAAGTACTACTTTCTGGAGAGTCTCCAGGGAGGTTCTGTGTGAGCTGAGTTTTAAAAATGAATACAAGTTTGCCGATGGATAAGAGCGTAGAAGAGCATCCTGTAAACTTGCAGAAGGTGAACTACAGGGGAATGTGACCAAGAAGGAACCCCACAGGCTTGGTGCCCCCGCTAGTCTCCTTCTGCACCCTTCACAGGCACCTTAAATAAGCAATCTAAGCAAAAAATGGTGAGCTTGCTGCGTGGACACCACTTCTGAACAAGTCTGTCGTCCTCTTTCAATCCTGTGTATTAACTGGAGCTGCCACTAGGGGGTGTGGGGCTTGGAGACAAAGGGATTGACAAGTAGATCCAGATGGCTGGGACAGAAGCAAGAATAGGTAAGCTTGAACGTCATGTTAAAGGGCTTACACTTTATCCTGTAGGCTGGAGCTCGCAAGCTGGTGGCTGTGAGTTGATTGAAAAAAAACATCTTAGGGACTTGTTTTGTTTAACTCTTATATAGTTTTAAAAGTCAGCTCCTTTCTAGCATCTCTTGGAAGAATCAAAAGATCTTACATACTGAATTCGTGACCCTGCAACGAGCTGGTTCTGGGTTATAATTGCCTCCTTTAAACCTGGTGTGGGCTCCAGGTTTGCCTCAGTCTCCGTCATTCCCTTCTGCCTCCCCAAGGGCCTTCCTGGCCTCTGGGCACATTTCAACACGCTCCCTGGAGGCAACAGGGAGGGAGCCATTGGTTTTTAGGTAGGAGAGTGTCCAATGTTAGCATTTGAATGGATAAAACTGGTAGGTGATTGGATTTGAGAGGATGTGTTAGGAGGGAACAAGTCAGGTCAGAAACAAGTGCCCATGCACACAGGTCCACGTGCACACATGCACACTTTAAAATGGTAAAATGGCCTCCTTTTCCTCAACTCTTTGAGTTCTTAGATTTCTTTACTTCATCAAATTTATTTATTTTCAATTTAAAGATTATTTCTTTTTTCTTGGGGTAGGAGAGGGAGGTACACATATCATTTTTCCTAGGGCTTACTCCTCCCTTCAGTCGCCCTCTCCCCTCTCAGAGATTGAGCTGGGTTGTGGCCTGAGGAGAACATCAAATCCTGGACCATTGATTTTCTGACCTTGTGTTCATCCCCTGTAGAACTGTGCCATATTCTTCCCATGCCCAACAAACAACAATTAATTAACTGGAAGAAAACAACAACAACAACAACAACAACAACAACAACAACAAAACAGAGACTTGTATGGAGACGTGTGGTGGGGGGAATAAAAAAAATAGGTACCCTCACTGACCCTGCAGCCAGATGTAACCCACTACAAATTCTTTCCAAATTATAATAACGGCTTGTAGAGAAGAGAAAAAAAGAAACCCTGAATTCCATCCCTACCTCCCACAGCTGCTCCCTTCCATTGCTGGGTGACCCACCTAGAGCGGCTCTTGGTCTCCATTTCTATAGCAGGATGGCAGAAAGATTATGTAATGCCAATCAAGTGCCAAGCAAATGAAAAGTAATAATGTTATTTGTCTGGCAACTGATCTAGCCATCCTTTCTCTCCAGTGCTAGAACTAATTTCATTCACAGGTGCCATATTATTTACTGCTTTAATCATCTCTTTCAGTGCCACTTGTCAACATTGCACTTTTAAGTAAAATAATGTTCCCATACATGTGTCTAGGTTACAAATGTCAGTTGAAAAAGAATTCAAGGTTTGAGATTTCCTACCAGGTATGTGCTCTCCCTGGCTCAGACATGCATGGCTGTTGACAATCAGTTTTCATGCCCAGCTGTGGTGTGTTGAGTGGGTAGGCAGAAGCTCACTCATTTATTCAGCAAGCATTCTGTCCTAGCTCCAGTTCTCAGGGAAACAGATAGTGAGTCGAGGATTTAAGAGCAAGTCCTTTATTGGGGAGCTGACAAAAATACTGGTTGTGAAGTCAGAGGAAGGCAGCCAATAAAGGTTGCATTGTCAAGTCAGCTGCCCCTGTGGAGGCTTCAGCATGCTGGGAAACTTTGGGATCCAGTGTAGAATACATGCCTCAGAGTTATCCCATCCAAGAGGTGAGGGAGCTGGGATATTTATATACCAACTCCCATCAATTATTGATTGAGGATTGCTCCCAGGGAGCTCAAATTCCCTGGACCTTCTGCCCTGCTTCTAGAGTAGGCAAAAGAGGCTTAAGTGGCCAGAGAAAGTGCTCAGTCAAGGGAGTTCAGGTGCTGGCAGCTGGAAGTGGGTCCAGTCTAGGCTGAAATGATAAGGACAAGAGGCTATGGGTGGGGAAATGATAGCATCTGCCACATAGTCTTTCAAGACTTCCTGTGTGCAAGGCAGTCATATAATAGTCACCGAGGTGGATTTTGTCTGTCTTCACAGAGCTTACAGCTTACTAGAGGAGACAAACAAGTAACCAGACAGTGCCCAAAGTCTGGGGTATTTTGTGATGATAGAAAACATAAGTGTGCCAGGGAAGGCATCCTAGAGAAGGTAGCGTCTAATCTAGACCTGCATTTCACTGGAAATATTGCCCGTTGAGAGGAGCAGCATGTGCAAAGGTTCTCAGGAGAGTGAATTTGTGGCAAGTTTTGAGAATCTATGAGAAATTTGGTATGCCGGATTGTAGACTTCAAAGTGAGGATGCTGGAGGAGGGGCTGGATGATGGAGAACTTGGAAAACTGGGCAGTTCCTATGGATATTTTCTTCCCAAGACCAATCTATTTTCAATTACTATTTAAAGTCCTAACATTTTCCTCTCTATTTTAATCTTGCATGTAACCATTTCTTAGATACATAACCTTATAAGCATTCTAAACAGAAAATCTGACAAAGATTTATTAAGTTTTGTTACATATTAAATTAACGTACAATTGAAAAATTATTTCTGTTTTTAGATTCAATGGTTGGTTCAAGAAGTATTTATAAAGAGCCCTGACCTTAAAATACTAAAAATATGTAATGGGAGGGAGAATCCAAAATGGCAACAGAGTAAGTGGAAGGTACACTGACACTCACCCAGAACCAGAGTAGAATTACAACTAAAATACAGAAACTCCATCCTGAATAATCAACTGAAGAATGGCTGGAGAGAACCCTGATAACCAAAGATGGACAGTGGAGACCATATAAGGACTGGTACAAAGTGTGGAGCCCCAAAAGGGCTGACCAGATACCCACAGGCAGCAGCTGAAGTTCCAGAGAAATATCTCAGCTGAAGGAGGTTCACACTGAGAACTCTGGGGTCTAAACCCCAAGTTGGTGCCCAGTGAAAGGGCGAGGACTACCCCCTCCATCTTGCCCCAGGGTAAGGGCTACGCCTTCCATCTTACTTTGTATCCTCCATTTTGGAGCAGCCATGTGCTTGGCAAGGAGCTTCTTCCCGGAAGTCTAAGCCTCTGCTAGCCACACCCAGGAACAAGACACCGACTTGCGCCTGGCCAATCGGCAGGGCCCACAGTCCTTTCTCCTCCCCTTACTCCAACCCCCCTATAAAACCTCTCTCCACACAGAGTTCTCTCTCTCTGCTTCCTGCCGCTGCGCCGGCGAGGTGGGGGAGCCGAGCTAGCTCGAATAAAAGACTCTCTGCTTTTGCATCGGACTCAGCTGGCTCCCTGGTATGGTCTAATGGGGATCTTGAAATCTGGGCATAATACCCAGAACACTAGAACTGAGAAAGTTGCCCACATAACATCTGTCTGTGAAAATCAGCAGGGTTGCTGTCTGACAGGGAGAGATAGCTGGAAATGCAGGCACCCTCTTAAAGGGCCAATGAGTCCTGGCACGGGGAGGGCAGAGTGGACTAGAGCTTTGCGAGGAGAATCCAGAGTTGGGGGGCTCTGGAGTTAGATCTCAGAAGGCAGTCACACCCATTTCCTGTGATGAGTCATTCCGTAACGCTTTCTTGCTTTCTTCGACAGATCTTTACCATCTAGGCAGCTTTTGCCTGGTTGGGGGGAGGGGGAAAGGGGAAAAAGCAATTGCCGCACCCTGTTGGAAAACCTCTTACCCCACTCTGTGAAGTCCACACCTTGCTGTGGTTGATAGCCTGAGGTTAATCAAGACTGAATAACAATCAGACTGCAGGCAGAAGTAGATCCTTGGAGGTTTTGAGTCTTTGCCTAATCTCCTTTGGGGCATGAAGCTAGGAAAAGCAGACCTCAGTGCACATCTTGGTCCTTTTCAAAGGAACCCAGCCCCAGCAGAGGGACCCACAAGCTATGGATTGCTGATAGCTATCACAAGAGACAACAAAGGTCACTACATAATACTAAAGAGATCAATCCAACAAGAGGCTATAATTCTGGTAAACATATATGCACCTACAATAGAAGCACCTAAATATACTTTAAAAACTTCTGGGGGACTTTAAGGAAGAGATCGACAGCAATACAGTCATAGTAGGGGACTTTAACACCCCACTGACTTCATTGGATAGATCTTTCAGACAAAAAATTAATGAAGAAACAGTGACTCTAAATGACACACTGGATCAGATGGATTTAATTGATAGATTTAATCAGATGAATTTATAAAACATTTTACCCCAAATATATCTTCTCAAGTGCACATGGGTCATTCTCAAAGATAGACCACATATTAGGACATAAAATAAGTCTCTACAAGTTCAAGAAGATTGAAATCATATCAAGCATCTTCTCAGATCAGAATGGAATGAAATTAGAAATCAACTATAGTGGCTGCTTCAGGATGAAGCTCAACCTCTCTTTCCCAGCCACCAGAAACTCATTGAAGTGGAGGATGAACGCAAACTTCGTACCTTTTATGAGAAGCGTATGGCCAAAGAAGTTGCTGCTGACTCCCTGGGTGAAGAATCAATGGTGGGAAAAACAAACAAGGTTTCCCCATGAAGCAGGGTGTCTTGACCCATGGCTAAGTCAGCCTGATGCTGAGGAAGCAGCACTCCTGTTACAGACCAAGGAGAACTGGAGAGAGAAAACACAAATCTGTTCAGGGTTGCATTGTGGATGCCAATCTTAGTGTTCTCAACTTGGTTATTGTAAAAAAGGGGAGAGAGCTATTTCTGGTGTCACTGATACCACTGTGCCTTGGTGCCCGGGCCCCAAAGGATCTACCAGAATCCGTAAACTTTTCAATCTCTCTAAAGAAGATGATGTCCGCAAATATGTTGTGAGAAAGCCTCTGAACAAAGAATGTAAGAAGCCTAGGACTGAAGCACCCAAGATTCAGTGTCTTGCTACTCCAGGTGTCCTGCAATACAAATGTCAGTGTATAGCTCTGAAGAAACAACGTTCTAAGAAAAATAAGAAAGAGGCTGCAGGATTGCTAAACTTTTGGCTAAAATAATGAAGGAGGCCAAAGAAAAACACCAGGAACAGATTGCCAAGAGATGTAAACTGTCCTCTCTGAGAGCTTCTACCTGTAAGTTTGAGTCCAGTCAAAAATGAGATTTTTTAACAGTAACAAATAAAGGAGAGCAAATATAAAAAGGAAAGAAATAAACTACAGTAAAAACACTAAAAATATTCAAACACATGGAGGCATGTTATTAAACAATGGAAGGGTTATCAATGAGATCAAGAAAAAAATAAAAAACTTCCTGGGAACAAATGAAAATGAACACACAAGAATCCAAAATCTCCGGGACAGAGTAAAATCATTCCTGTGAGGGAAGTTCATAGCACAACAGGCCTACCTCAAAACAAAAAAACAAATCAAGAAAAATTAATAATAATAAGCTACTTAATCTTACAACTTAAAGAATTAGAAAGAGAACAAGAAAAGCACAGAAATAAAGATTAGAGCAGAAATAAATGACATAAAGATTAAAAAAACACCAAAAAAAAAAATCACACCAAAAGATCAATTAAACTAAGAACTGGTAAAAGATAAACAAGATTGATGGATCTTTAGCCAGACTCATCAAGAAAAAAGAAAGAGAGAGAGAGACCCAAATAAATAAAATCAGAAACAAAAGTGGTGAAATAACAACTGACACCACAGATATACAAAGGATTGTAAGAAAATACTATGAACAACTATATGCCAACAAGCTGGACAATGTGGATGAAATGGACAAGTTCCTAGAAAAATATAATCTTACAAAACTGAATCAGAAAACCTGAATAGGCCAATAACAAATGATAAAATTGAAGCAGTAATAATAATAAAAAAAACTCTCAGCAAACTAAAGCCCTGGTCCAGATGGCTTCACAGGGAAGTTTTACAAAACGTTCAAAGAACTAACACCTATCCTTCTCAAATTATTCCAAAAAATCCAAGAGAAAGTAACACTTCTAACCTCTTTTTATGAGGCCAGATTACAAAACCAGATAAAGACACTACAAAGAAAGAGAATTATAGGCCAATATTCATGGAGAACATCGATGCTAAAATCCTCAACAAAATATTAGCAAATCTGATACAGCAATATATTAAAAAGATCATACACCATGACCAAGTAGAATTTATTCCAGGGATGCAAGGCTGGTACAATATTCACAAATTAATAAACATGATACATCACATAAACAAATTGAAAGAAAAAAATCACATGATCATATCAATAGACACAGAAAAAAAACATTCGACCAAATTCAATACCTATTTTTGATAAAAACTCTTAGCAAAGTGCAAATAGAGGGACCATACCTCAACATAATTAAGGCCATATATGACAAACCTACAGCCAACATCAACTCAGTGGGCAAAAACCAAAACCATTTCCCCTAAGAACTGGAAAAAGACAGGGATATCTGCTTTTACCACTCTTATTCAACCTGATGCACGAAATTCATGCAAGGGGCTTGGCCCTCGCAGCCCCGGCCTCATCTGGAAGATCGTCTGGATGGTCGTTCTGCTGTTCAGCCTAATTAGCATATTAGCTCTTTATTATATATTCAACATAGTACTTCTTAGCCACCCAGTGATCAGACAAGAAGAAAACATAAGAGGCATCCAAATGGGAAAAAAGGAAGTAAAATTGTCATTATTTGCAGATGATATGATATTGTATAGAAAACCCTATGCCGAAACCGGTTTGGCTCAGTGGATAGAGCGTCGGCCTGCAGACTGAAAGGTCCCAGGTTCGATTCCAGTCAAGGGCATGTACCTGGGTTGCGGGCACATCCCCAGTAGAAGATGTGCAGGAGGCAGCTGGTCGATGTTTCTCTTTCATCGATGTTTCTAACTCTCTATCTCTCTCCCTTCCTCTCTGTAAAAAATCAATAAAATATATTAAAAAAAAAAAAAGAAAACCCTAAAGACTCCACCAAAACAACCACTAGATTTAATAATTGAATTCTGCAATGTAGCAGGATACAAAATTAACACCCAGAAATCTATGGCATTTTTATACACAAATAATGAATTATCAGAGAAACTAAAAACAAAAAAACATTTACCATGAAAAAAATTAAGATACTACAGAATAAACTTAACCAAGGAGGTAAAAGACTTGTATTCTGAAAACTACAGGAGTTTGAAAAAAGAGATAGAGGAAGATATAAACAAGTGGAAGAATATACCATGATCATTGATTGGTAGAATTAACATCATTAAAATGTCTATACAACCCAAAGCAATCTATAGATTCAATGCCATCCCTATTAAAATACCAACAGCATATTTCACAGATCAAGAACAAACACTACAAAAATTTGTATGGAACCAAAAGAGACCTAGAATAGCTGCAGCAATCTTGAGAAAGAAGAACAAAGTTGGAGGAATCATAATATCAGATATCAAATTATACTACAAAGCCACTATACTCAACACAGCCTGGTACTGGCACAAGAACAGGCATATAGATCAATGGAACAGAACTGAGAACCCAGAAATTGACCCAAGCCAGTATGCTCAATTAATATTTGACAAAGGAGGCAAGAGCATACAATGGAGTCAAGACAGTCTCTTCAATAAATGGTGTTGGAAAATTGGACAGATACATGCAAAAAATGAAACTAGACCATCAACTTACACCATACACAAGAATAAACTCAAAATGGATAAAAGGCTTAAATATAAGTTGTGAAATCATAAAAATCCTATAAGAAGCCATGGGCAGTCATCTTTTGTAGCAATATGTTTGTAGATACATCTCCTAGCACAAGGGAAACTAAGAAAAAAATAAACAAATGGGACTACATCAAAATAAAAAGCTTCTGCATAGCAAAAGAAACCATCAACAAAATGAAAAGAGAGCCCACTGTATGGATGAACATATTTGGCAATGATACATCTGATAAAGTGTTAATATCTAAAATATATAAGGAACTCATACAACTTAACAAAAGGAAGACAAAAAATCCAATTTAAAAATTGGCAAAGCACCTAAATAGACACTTCTCCAAAGAGGACATACAGATGGACAAGAGACATTTGAAAAAATGCTGAAAGTCACTGATCATCAGAGAGATGTAAATTAAAACGACAATGAGGTTATCACCTCACACCTGTCAGAATGGCTATCATCAACAAATCAACAAATGACAAGTGCTGGCAAGGATGTGGAGAAAAGGGAACCCTAGTACACTGCTGGTGGGAATGCAGACTGGTGCAGCCATTATGGAAAACAGTATTGAGTTTTCTCAAAAAATTAAGTTTGCAACTGCCATTTGACTTAGTGATCCCTCTTCTAGGAATATATCCTTAAAAAACTCAAAACACCAATCAGAAAGAATGTATCCACCCCTATGTTCATAGCAGCAAAATTTACAATAGCTAAGATTTGGAAACAGCCCAAGTGTCCATCAGTAGATGAGTGGATAAAAAAGCGGTGGTACATTTACACCATGGAATACTATGCAGAAGTAAAAAAGAAGGATCACTTACCCCTTGAAACAGCATGGAGGGACCTGGAGAGTATTATGCTAAGCAAAATAAGCCAGTCAGAGAAAGAAAAGTATCACATGATCTCACTCATATGTGGAATCTAATGAACAAAATAAATTGATGAACAAAATAGATCCAGAGACATAGAAGCATAGAACAGATTGTGGAATCTCAGAGGTAAGGCAGGGGAGGGTGGATGGGTGTGAAGAGATGAACCAAAGAACTTGATTGCATATATGCATAACCTGTGGACACAGACAATGGGGTGGTAAAGGCCTGGGGTGTAGGGTAGTGCCAGGCTAGAAGGGGTCAATGGGGAAAAAGGGGGACATATGTAATACTTTCAACAATAAAGATTTTTTAAAATGTAATGGGATGTGGCTATTATTTTTTTCAAAGGTAGTTAGAATGATACCTCTTACCCCACACTCTTTTTGCAACAAGATTTGACATTCTCCCAAAGAGAAGTGAACCCTGTGTTTCTTCCCCTTGTATTGGATAGGATTGTGACTACGGTGGTAGTGATACTATCTGACTTTTGAGGCTAGGTGATAAAAGGCAAAAATCCCTTTGCTTTTCTATGGAACTTGCCTTTGGAGATCTGAGCTCCCATATAGAAGTCTGGGACCACCATGCTGTGAGGAAGCCCAGGTCATGTGGAGAGGTCATATTTAGTAGTTCTGGCCTACAGCCCCAGTTGAGGTTCTAGCTGATGGCTAACATCAACTGACAGACACAAGTGAAAGCACCTCCAGATGATTATTGGGCCCAGTCATTGAGTCACTCCAGCCTTTAAGCCCAAATCTGATGCTCTGGACCTCATAGAACAGAGATAAGCCATCCCCACTGTGCCCCTTTCTAATTCTTGGCGCACAGAATCCATAAGCCTAGTGTGGATGAAAAAGGCATCACATTCCAAACCTGATACGATTAAGGGAGGCCTGCATGGTGGCCTTACACTGAGACTGAAAGTAACTACATAGAATGGTCTGAATATAAATATTCCTAACTAAAAATGAGTCACGGTGAGTCATCATGTTCTAGGTCTTTAGCTTCCTTGAAAAAGGTCAGTCTTTACCATAAGTGAGCCTGTCTGTTATCTTTTGCATCTTTGATAACATACCTTTGAGATGTCAGAGTAATCCCCTTTTCCAGGCCCCTCAGGCACAGCCACAGCACCAGAGCAGGAGTCCACAGAACCCCTTATTGTTGTCTTGTTCCCCAAATACCATCCCTATGTGCTGTACATGTTAATGATCAACTATCCTGTACCCACCGATGTAAAAGATGTATGTTCTTTCTTTTTATCCAATTCCAGAGATTTCCCGGTTTTGCTTTTTTTCTGCATCAATCTACTACCAATGGATTTCATGTAACTTTCCTAACAACTCCTCCTTTGATTCTAATTATAAAATAAACTGCAAAGCTTCCATTCTCCAGAGCATTTTCTCAATTCATTGAGATTTTGCTTCCTGGCAATTTTTGTCAGTTTGCCACAAATAAACTCATAAAAATTCTCTACAGGTTTGGATGATGTTTCTAATGTCAACAATAGTAAAATTGATTGTTTCTAACAAACTACGTTTGGGGGTAAATTGCCATGTAGAAAGAAAGAATGTTTCCAGCCATAGGGTAGGCTTACATAGCTGAGGCACATAGAGGACATTCTAACACCACATATGAAAGGACCATGTTTGTGCTATGATCATAAGCACCATGTGGAAGGTCACAAAGAGGAGACTTCATGGTTGTCTGGAGTTTTCATGGGAGGCTTTTTGGAGGAGTTAGGGCTGAAGCCCAGCCTTGTAAGATTGTTAACTACCCTCAGTCACTTCCTCTCCCCGAAAGAACCCTACATTTCTTTTGACAAACCTTTCCTCTCCCATTCTTGGCCATCCCTGGAATGAGCTGTGATTGGATAAAAACTTAAGGATTGGCTCAGAGCCAAAGAAGCCACCACGCCCAGGACTTACTGAAAAGAAAAGCTTCCTGTCTTTTGCTTGGAGGCTACCTGAAGACAGTATGGTATGAGGCTGTGAGACAACCCTCCTACTTCAAAGGGGGAGCTTGGGGCTGCTGGAGGCAGGGTATGGGCACTGGATGGGAGCCAGCAATGAGACCTCACCATGGAATGAGATCAGAGAGACAGAAGGAAACCAGGCCATTGTGACATTTAATTTACTTTATAAACCCTTGTTGGAAGGTAGTCCTAGCACTAGACTCTTTAATGTCCTTTATTATGCAAACTATTTTAATGGGATTTTCTGTGGCTTACAATATAAAGACTCCTAACTGATAGCAATGGATGAAATTTATTACCTATCAAGGTGAAGGGTTTCTGGCAAAGGCAAATTTTCCAAGTGTGTATCACTGTGGGGCAAAGCCTGTTACATAAAAAGAGAGAAAAGTTCCCAAGTCAGAAATATTTGTTTGGTGTAATGTTTCCCAAAGTTACATTTTTAGTTGGTCAATAAATATGTATAGACCCACTGTATGCCAGGCACTGTGCTGTGTGTTAGAGATAAGATACTGAATAAGAGAGTGGTGGTCCTTGCCTTTGTGGAACTTGCATTATGGCAGGAAATACAGACATTACAAATGTTATAAATGGGATGAATGGGGTGTGGAATGAGTGGGATGCAGGAGGAATGAAAGGTGTGATGGAAGCTGTAATAAGGCCTTACTTAGGTGAAGGAAGGCTTCCCTGAGAAAGTGAACTGATTAGCAGGGCCTAAAAGATGAGTATAGATTTAATTAGTCAGTGGGGGAGGAGCTGGGGGGGGGGATATTCTAGGCAGAGAGAATAGCACATTTTTGGGTATAGGTATTCCAAGAGCTTTAAAAGTATAACTGTGCATTGTGAACCCCAAGAGGAGCTGAGGCATACAGCATTCACCAAACTTGTTGACACAGACCTCTGATTTGTTAGAGGAGCATCTGGTAGGACTTAGAAAAACAGACATGGCTTCAGGAATGAACAGAAGTGATCTAGGGGCAGAGGGAACATAATCCTGATCAGGTAAAGGTTTATGTATGAGAATAGAGGGAGACAGACAGATGATAGATGGATGGGTAGATGAATGGATGGATGATGGAGGGAGAGAAAAATATTAGAGAAGCCCAGAGGGGTCAGGATAGGAGGGCTTTGAATGTCAACACAATTTATTGGTGTCTGAGTGTAGATTCATGGCTGAGGTTGTATGAGAGAAGTTTGGGAGCAGGAAGGAGGTTACAGTGAACCAGGTATGAAGTGAAGAAATTCTAGTTAAAGTGGGGAGTGGGAGGAGAGAGAGAAATAAATAAATTTAAGAGACATCACAGAGGAGGAATAGGCAATTACTATTATTATTTCTAATTGATTTATTGATTTTAAAGAGAAAGAAACAGAGAGGGAGAGAGAGAAACATCAAAGTGAGAGTGAAACATCAATTGGTTGCCTCCCACACGTGTCCCAACCTGGGATCAAACCACAACCCGTGTATGTGCCCTGACCAGGAATCCAAACAGTGACCTTTCAGTGTCCAGGTTGATGCTCCAACTATCTGAGCCTCACCAGCTGGGGCAGGAAACAGGCAATTATTAATGATAGATATCTAGAGTAAAAAGAAGGGCTGCAGGAGGCAAAGTTGAGAGACTGGGTTTCTGGAGAAGGAGGATCTCTAGAAAGAAACGAAAGCCTCTTTCTCTGTAGCAATCACTGACTTCTGCACAGTGGCAGAAAAATTTCAAGTGGCCGAGTGCCTAAGCATTTGCCGAATCACTAGCAGTGCTGGTATCCCTGGGAGACGAGGGAGAACAGTAAAAAAGTGTGGTCAGTAGAAGCTTGGAGATTTCAGTGGGTTTTAATCACTGGGGTCATCCATCTCTGCGGCCCCGAGAGCTGACTCTGTTTTTGTTCACAATGGTCCACACACGTGACATCGTTCCCCTCAGAGCTGTGCAACCATGCGTCACTAAGAGGAAAGAGCGATAGGAATTTCCTATCAGGTCAGGATGTGATAACAGAAGAGAGAGAGAAGGTACAGAGAAAATAAAGCCCCCACACCAGTGACCTTAATTACCACTCGTGCCTTTGGAAATGAGTCTGCTCCACTCTGTTAGCGTCAGGCTCTGCCATGTGGGCTCCCTGGAGATCACTATGAGAGGCCCACTGCAGCCTGCTGCAGATTCTGAAAGACTCCTTCAGAAACCCGCGGCTGGAATCCTTTTGCCATTCCCTGGTAATTACATCCAAGGTCAAGTGCCACTCTTGACCAGAACATTTTCTCTGGTCATCCTTTGTCCTCTTATAAAAGCTGCAGTGGATGAATCACTACCACCCAGAATCCTGAATCATGGTCCACAGAGAAGTCAGCAGGCCCTTGCTGGGATTGGAATGAGCATTCATATTTCACTCACTTCAGGGGGTGTTCCCTGAGCATCACGGCACCAGGCACAGTGCTCACTGTTGGGCCAGAGCAGTGATGGGGACAGACCTGGAACAAGTAACACCACAGCTCAGCCTGTGAGGAGGTCTGTGGGGGCTCCAACAAGGGGCTGGGCATTGAGGAGGGGAGGCATCACTTGACTCCGGGGATTAAGGAAGGTGTCAAGAGGAGGTGCCACCTGACTGAAGAGTTAGAAGGCTTTTGACAAGGAGAGAAAGATATCCAAGTAGAAAGAACAGCATGAGCTTATGATCATATTAGGGGGGAAAATAACAAGAAAAGGCATGGCCTCTGATATCAAAGAATTGTGTGACCTTAAGATTAGGCATTGTAAATGTCATGTTTACTTCTTCATGAGTAACAACATAATAGCGAAATTCTAATGAGTGTTACTAGTGCTGGGCACCCTGCTCTGTGCTGTGCATGAAGTTTCTCTTTAATTCTATTCAGCATAAAGAGGCAGTAAGTGGTATAACTTTCCTTTTATAGATGAGGAGGCTGAGACTCGGAGAATTTCAGTAACGTGCCCAAGGCCCCAGCCCAGGCCCCATTCCCTCTCACTTGTAGACATGAGTATGGCAGTGCGCAAGAATTTCCAAACCTCTGCCTTCTTAAAGTACAGAATCTCAGATCCCACTCCCAGAAATGTGATCCAGTGGGGGAGAGGCCAATACTCTGTACTTACAGAGACTTCCTGGGTGAGTCTGATGGGAAACAATGACAGAGGAGCTGTGCGCCTCGCAGGGTGGTTTCTGTCCAAAACCACCTTCGGAGCTCTGCTGCCCTTTCAGTTCCTGCCTCGGTGAGAAGGATGTGAGTCAGAACCTGAGAGCTGGCTCTGTACCTGGCCCTGGGGCCAACAGCTATCTGAGTTTGGACGTCATGGCCCTTTGAGTTTTAATTCTTTGTATGTCAGAGGGGCTGGACCAGATGACTCCTGAGATTGTCTCAGGCTTTATCATTCAGCAATTCTGCTGAAACAATGACAGAACTTCAGCTACTAGGATATGACACATTTAGTAACTGAAGCCTAGAAGTCAGTACTAGCTTTCTAGTCCTGCCATAACCAAGTGCCACAGACTGAAATGTTTAAATAACAGAAATTTACCATCTCACAGATCTGGAGGCTGGAAGTTCAAGGTCAATGTGTTGACAGAGTTGCTTACTTCTTAGGCTTTGAGAAAGAATCTGTTCCAGGCCCCTCCCCTAGCTTCTGGGCTTTGCTGGCAATCTGTGGCATTCCTTGGCTTGGAGAAGCATCAGCTCAATCTCTGCCACCAGCTTCACATGGTATTTCTCCCCCACCCCCGCCCCATGTGTGTGTGTGTGTGTGTGTGTGTGTGTGTGTGTGTTCAAATTTCCCCTTTTCATAAAGGTCCCAGTCAGATATGAGTAGGGATGCACTCTGTGCCACTATGACCTCATCTTTTTTTTTTAAATGTTTTTATTGATTTCAGAGAGGAAGGGAGAGGGAGAGAGAGATAGAAACATCAATGATGAGAGAGAATCATTGATCGGCTGCCTCCTGCATGCCTCCTTCTGGGGAACGAGCCCCAACCCAGGCATGTGCCCTCACCAGGAATCGAACCATGACCTCCTGGCTCAAAGGTTGAGCCACTGAGCAACACCGGCCAGGCACTACAATGACCTTATTCTTAAAGAAGGTCACATTTGGAGGTACTGGGGTTATGTTTTCAACATATTACTTTTTAGAGTACCCAGTTCAACACATACAATCCAAGTGAAAAACACCAAATGAACCAAAGTCACTTGAACTTGAATTATGTTTCTGCATTGTTTGTAGCAAACAATAGAATCCACTCATGCCAGCTTATGCCAGAAAGGAATCTGCTAAAGGATACTGGCTCACTCTAGAGGGGCCACTGGGTCAGGAAGGACACATTGCACTGTGGCTCTGCTCTAGTGGAGGCCTCGCTGGGCACAGACATGAAGCTCCCCGTTCATCCCTTGTTGATGGACAGGATCTGGGATGCTGGCTGCTAGGCTGCTGACCCCCAGCAAAGCAGGGAGCCAGCACTATGCAGTGCCTGCTGCCTTGCATCACCTTCCTCTTTGCAAGACCCTCACACAGGTATGTCTCAGACTTTCTTACTAGAATAATTTGGGTAATTTGAAATGGAAACTGTGCATACCCTTTGATTCAGAGATTCCACTCCTATGAATTTGCTCTAAAGGAAATAATTCAATGAGTGCCTATAGATGTATTTATAGATATGTTTTTTTGTGTGTTTTGGGTGGTTTTTTTTTTTTTTAATCAGAGTGTTGCTTACATAAACTAAAACACTTCAATACCCATCAGTGGTAGATTCTTAAATAAACCACGATACATATGTGCCGGGAATGAGGCCACATTGCGTGTAGTGATATAAACAATGGTTCTCAACTTGATCAGATCCAGGCCCCTTTTTTTTATAGTAAATGTTTATAATGGTCCCTTTACTATCCTGAGATGAAATTCATAGATTATGTAGCCTTCACACATAGTTTAAAAAAAATATCTGACTCATATACATGTTTAAAAAAATCAATATTGCCTTAACTGTAACATAAAATAAAAATAAGACAAAAAGAATTGATAATGAAATGTTTTAATTTGTAAATACACAGGCATGAGTATGCCAGGAAACATTTGGAATGTCAAGGTTGGTCCCTATGTGTGGAATCACCAGGGACATCCCAGGCAGCAATGTAGACCCTTCATCTGTGTGCAGTGGCAGTTCAGATCTCATTAGCTGCATTGCTACTGCTGGTAGGAGTTTCCAAATGAGGTACAATCCTCTCAATATGTCCATATTCCTAAAAATGTAGTGTATGTTAAAACCACATAAAATTATCTGTTTCTAAATTAAATAAAGTTTGGATCTTAGCTTAGATTTAAACAGGCTTTTCAGCTCCATGAATGTGTGGGATGATATCTCAAAATTATGAAGGATGCTTCTCCATGTGAGAAATTGACTTCACAATGGGTCCCTATACCCTAAATTCCAGGAGCTCCCCAAATAAAAAGCCTCCACAAATTTTCAACACACTCCTGTTATGGAGCAGAATGACTCTTTGAGAACTAGTTACTACTGATCTGTTTGTTGACATGAAAAGAAGTCTACTTTATGTGTTTTTAGTACAATGTGTGGTTAGGTAAAAATTTTGGCATAAGGGTCAGAATCTACAACATGATTGAATAAATAAATACTGCATGCAAGAAAAATGTATGTATATGTGTATGTCCACAGAGGAAAAAATCTGAATGTATATAAATAAATATATTAACCATAGTTTCTGGTGATGAGATTACAGGTAATTTTCATGTTCTAATGTCTAGTCTCTGAGTGGACTAATTTTAAGAATGATTTATTACTTTTTTAATCAGAAAAATAAAACTATTTTTGTTTGGCAAACAAATAAAAGAAGAAGGCAGGTTCTAAAGACTACTGGTATTTTTGGCTGGATAATTTCTTGCTGTCCTGTATGCTGTGGGATGTTCCCCAGCATCCCTGGCCTTGAACCACTAGATACTAGTAGCATACACCACCCCCACCCCCATATGTGAACCAAAAACATGTCCACTGATTTCTAGGGTGGGGGGCAAAATCGCCCCTGGTTGAGAAATACTGCTATAGAGGATTCAAAGTGCAGGCTCTGGCACCCTGCTGCCTGGGTTCTAATCCTAGCTGCACCATTTGTAATCTGTGCAAATAACTGAGTGACTCTCTCAGT